>NC_064826.1:86031818-86334848 GCF_024166365.1 Elephas maximus indicus
TATACAAACTTTCAAGCTACCAGAGCAGATAATCTCCAAACTTTTTTTCTAGCTTTAAAAGCAATGTAGTTATCTTCAAGTCAATTCTGACTCATGATAACACCAAAAGGAGCACTAAATCTGTGGTAAGAAAATCTAGATGCCTGTCTCAGCTCTACCATTTGCCCCTTGGGTAAGTCAAGGTTAATGCCTATCCTGTCTATCTCACAGGGCTGTTGTGAGGAATAAAGTATATTAAAGTGATTTACAAAAGTAGAAAAGGTACACAAAATAAACGGTTATGACAACCTAATGCTCTCTGGTTCTTCCTCAAATCAGAGAGGACTCAGGGCTGGTCAAGGCTCAGTCTACCACCTACTGAACCAATGCTTGGATTCTCAAACTGGCCCCTGAACCAGTAACACCAGCCTAACCTGGGAACTTGCTAGAAGTGCAGAATCTTGGATTCACCTCAGACCCACTAAATCAGAAACTCTGGGGCGGGCGGGGGGGGATGGGGGGGCCAGCAATCTGTGACTTAACATGCTCTCTAGGCCATTCTGGTACTGCTGAAGTTTAGAACCACTGCTCTAGAAAAAATCTATCACTATATGTGTCTCACTCACATGCACCAAACTCTTCCAGCTGGCACCCTGCCCAGCCAGCAATCACCTAGCTCTCATTTCCTCCAGCATCCCCTTCACATCTATTAACACTTGGTTAATTTTCACACAGCTCCTCTGAGAAAAGAAAGGAGAAACAGTATTTCTCACAGCAATGCAGGAAAGCTCATGACTAGCTAAATCTCAGCTTGAGTTAACTAGCTAGAGCAAGACTCCTGGAATATGCTTATTTCACCCTACTAGTCTGTGAAGGAAGGAGCCCTGATGGCACAACAGTTAACTACTCAGTTGCTAACCGGAAGGGTGGTGGTTTGAACCCACTAGCAGTTCTGCAGGAGAAAAGCCCTAGTGATGATCTGCTCTCGTAAAGGAAACCCTATGGGGCAGTTCTACTCTGTTGTATAGGGTCGCTATGAGCCAGAACCAACTCTACGTCACACAACAATAGTCTGTAAAGGAGTCTCTGGGTGGCACCAACAGTAAAGCACTCAACTACTAACCAAAACATTGGCAGTTTGAACTCATCCAGAGACACCTTTGGAAGAAAGTCCTGTTGATCTACTTCCGAAAAGACACAGCCTTGAAAAACCCAATGGAGTGCAGTTCTACTCTGCAACACGTGGGGTCGCCACCAGTCGGAATTCACTCGATGGCAACAGGTTTGGCTGGTTTTAATCTGTGAAGTTCTTAGCAATGAAGGAAAATACACATCACATTTTACAAAGGAGTCCCAAATTCCGATCCCCTATCCCATTTGTCAGAAATAGATGTCTTGATCCGTGATTCAGAAAACATCTATCTATGCCTATTTAAATAAAAAATAAGACCTTCGGATGCCAGAGGACAAAAATGACTTCCAGGTCCTCAGTCAATGAACAAATGATGCAGAAGTAAAGTAACCAACGAACTGGAATGCTATTTTGGCATGTAGGATTCAAAGACTAGAAAAACAGGAATTACAAGTCAGGAGTATGAGGCATTAGCAGGTTTGCATGAGAACTCCATTCAGTTCTTTTTCTGAACCATGTTTATACCACAGCAGTTATGGATTGAATTGTGTCCCCCAAAAATATGTGAAACCTGTTCAGCATCACAGCAACATGCGAGCCTCCAGTGACAACGGATGGTGGCTGTGCTTGAGGAGCACTGGCTGGGAATCAGACCTCGGCCTCTCTCATGGAAGGTGAGAATTCTACCACTGAATCACCTTGAACCCTAGGAAAATGCAAATCAAAACCACAGAGAACTGCCCTGAAAGGGAACACAACAGAGAATCCCCAGGAGCAAGAGAAAAGTGGGGTGCAGAACACAAATTCTAGTAAAAACACCAGGCTTAATGATCTGATTGAGACTGGAAGAACTCCAGAACACATGGCACCCAGACTCTTTGTTACCCAAAACTAAAACCATTCCTGAAGCCAACTCTTCAGGCAAAGATTAGGCTGGACTATAAAACACAAAATAATACCTCGTGAAGAGTGTGTTTCTTAGTTCAAGTGGATACATGAGACTAAAATGGGCAGCTCCTGCCCGGATGCAGGATGAGAAGGCACAAAGGGATAGGGGCTGGTTGAAGGGACATGGGAAACCCGGGATGGAGAGGGGGAGTGTGCTGTCACATTATAGGGATTGCAACTAGGGTCACATAACAATATGTGTATAAATTTTTGTATGAGAAACTAACTTGAGCTGTAAACTTTCACCTGAGGCACAATTAAAAAACACACACACTGTGAGATACCAATTCACTTCCACTTCACCCCCACTAGGATGGCTACTATCAGAAAAACAGAAAATACGTGTTGGTGAGGATGTGGAGAAATTCGGAGGGAGTGGGGGAGGAGATGGTAGGAGACAGAAAAAAATTACCATAAGAATTATCATAAAAATTTGTGGAGGCCTGTGTATTACTATGATACTGAAAAGATTTTCAGCAGAACTTTCAGACTAGGAAGAAAGGCCTGGCAATATAATTCTGAAAATCAGCCAGTAAAAACCCAATGGATCACAACAGTCTGACTCCATGGCAGCTAACAACAGCAATGACTAATGACTTTGAGCATCTTTTCATATGCTTATTGATCATTTGTATATCTTCTTTATATTCAAGTCCTTTGGCCATTTTTTGATTGGGTTGTCTTTTTTGATGTTAAATTGTAGGAGTTCTTTATATATTCTGGATATTAAACCCTTATCAGGTATACTGTCGTCGTTAGGTGCCATCAAGTCAGTTCTGACTCATAGCAACCCTGTGTGCAACAGAACGGGACACTGCCCAGTTGTGCACCATCCTCACAATCGTTGCTATGTTTGAGCCCATTGTTGCAGCCACTGTGTCAATCCATCTCATTGAAGGTCTTCCTCTTTTTCACTGACCCTCTACTTTACCAAGCATGATGTCCTTCTCCAGGCACTGGTCCCTCCTGATAACATGTCCAAAGTATGTGAGACGAAGTCTTGCCAAACTCCCTTCTAAGAAGCATTCTGGCTATACTTTTTCCAAGACAGATTTGTTCGCCCTTCTGGCAGTCCATGCATGGTACATTCAATATCCTTCACCAACACCATAATTCAAAGGCATCAATTCTCTGGTCTTCCTTACTCACTGTCCAGCTTTCTCATGCATATGATGCAAGTGAAAACACCATGGATTGGATCAGGCACACCTTAGTCCTCTAAAGTGACATCTTTGCTTTTTAACATTTTAAAGAGGTCTTTTGCAACACATTTGCCCAATGCATTACATCATTTGATTTCCTGACTGCTGCTTCCATGGGCAGTAATTGTGGATCCCAGTAAAATGAAATCCTTAACAACTTCAATCTTTTCTCTGTTTATCATGGTGTTGCTCATTGGGTCAGCTGTGAGATTTTTGTTTTCTTTATGTTGAAGTGTAATCCATACTGAAGGCTGTGGTCTTTGATCTTCATCAGTAAGTGCTTCAAGTCCTCTTCACTTTCAGCAAGTAAGGTTGTGTCATCTGCATAATGCAGGTTGTTAATGAGTTTTCCTCTAATCCTGATGCTGAGTTCTTCCTCATATAGTTCAGCTTCTTGGATTATTTGCTCAGTGTACAGACTGAATAAGTATGGTGAAAGGATACAATCCTGACACACACCTTGCCTGACTTTAAACCAACTGGTATCCCCTTGTTCTGTTCAAAAAACTGCCTCTTGGGCTATGTACAGGTTCCACATGAGTGCAATTAAGTGTTCTGGAATTCCTACTCTTCAAAATGTTATCCATAATTTGTTATATCTACACAGTCAAATACCTTTGCATAGCTAATAAAACACAGGTAAACATCTTTCTGGTATTCTCTACTTTCAGCCAAGATCCATCTGCCATCAGCAATGATGTCCCACATTCCATGTGCTCTTCTGAATCCAGCTGGAATTTCCAGCAGTTCCCTGATGATGTACTCCTGCAACTGTTTTTTGAATTATCTTCAGCATTATTTTACTTGCATGGGATATTAACGATATCATTTGATAATTTCTGCATTCCGTTGGATCCCCTTTCTTTGGAATGCACACAAATATGGATCTCTTCCAGTTGGCTGGCCAGGCAGCTGTCTTCCAAATTTCTTGGCATAGACAAGTGGGAGCTTCCAGCATTGCATCCATTTGTTGAGACATCTCAATCGGTAGGTAGTCTGTCAATTCCTGGAGCCTTGTTTTTCGCCAATGCTTTCAGTGCAGCTTGGACATCTTCAATATCATCAGTTTTTGATCACATGCTACCTCCTGAAATGGTTGAATAAATCAGAAATATGGTTCTCAAATATTTTCTCCCATTCTATACACTGTTTCTTCACTTTGTTGATAAAGTCTTTTGATGCACAAAGGTTTTTAATTTTGATGAGGTCCAATTTATCTATTTTGTCTTTTGTTGCTCGTAGCTTTTAGTGTCCTATCTAAGAATCTATTGTCAAAAACTAGGTCCCAAACCATTACCCCTATGTTTTGTTCTAAGTCTTTTTATGGTTTTAATTCTTACATTTAGGTTGTTGATCCATTTTGAGTTCAGTTTTGTATATGGTGTAAATTATGGGTCAAAACACATTCTTTTATATATGGAGATCCAGTTGTCCCAGCACCATTTTATTGAAGAGACTATTCTTTCCCCCTTTGAATGAACTGAGCACCCTTGTCGTGATATATTTACTTGGAAGAAAATTCCAAAGGTGCAGTTTAAATCTCATATCTGACTTCCAGCCACACAGCTCCCTTCCTGGAAAAATCTGCTTTTATCAACCTCTTGTGTATGCTTCCAGAGGTATTTTATATTTGGGCATACACAGTGGTGCTGGCAAATGTTTAACAACCAGCTCTCTGGAAACTAAAACAATAGCAAAACTTAAAAAGCCCTGATTTGTTGTATGTGCTGATTCCCACGGATGACTTCAAACTACCAATGCAAAGTCACTGACAAGGAGTTGGGAAGAAATGCTCACAATTTGTTCTCAAAGCCAGTGTGAATGGGCTCCAACACACCAGTTTTATGCATATGTGTGTGTGTGCGTACACATCAATATACACATATGCCTATATATAAACAAAAAAAAAACCAAACCCATTGCCATCAAGTCAATTCTGACTCATAGCAATCCTATAGGACAGAGTAGAACTGCCCCATAGAGATTCCAAGGAGCGTCTGGTGGATTTGAACTGCCGACCTTCTGGTTAGCCCTGTAGCTCTTAACCACTACGCCACCAGGGTTTCCATACCTATATATACATACATATAAAATATATATTATATATCTTTATTCCAATGGAAGCATACCACACATACCTTTGCATATATGGTATGTATATCACAGTCCTAGGTATTCTACACCTTGTTTTTTTTAACTTAATCTCAGAGGCTATCTCATAGCAGTAGATGTACAGCCACCTCATTTTTAACTGCTCCATTATTTTTCAACCAGTCGTCTGGTGATGGGTCCTTAGCTTATCTGTAATCTTTTATTTATTCAAACACTGCAATAAATAACCTTGTGCATACATCATTTTGCACATGTGCGTACCTTCAGGATAAAATTCCTAGGACTCTTATTGCTGCTTCAAAGGGTACATGCATTTGCAATTTTGATACATACTGCCAATGGCTCTCCACAGATCTTGGCCGAGTTTATACTCCCATTCACTATGTATGAATACCTGTTCCCTCAAGACCTTGCCAACAGAATATTATCACAATTTGTGATATCTGCCAATCTGATAGGCGAAAAATAGCATCTCACTGAAGTTTTAATTTACATTTCTCTTTTTATAAGTGAAGATAAAGTTTTTATATGTTTGAGACATTTCTACGATGTTTTCTATGAACTGTTCATATTCTTTGCCTCTACAGAGTGGTCTTTCTCTCATTAATTTGTTGGAGCTCTTTATATATTGAAATTATATACTTATACACTGATATTATATATTGATGAAATTTTGATATATGAATTACAGTTATTTTTCTAACTTTATTGTCTTTTGACATAGTTAAAAATTTGTTGACCCTGCAAAAATTAGATGTAGTAAATACAACAATCTTTTATCTTACAGTTTCTGGATTCTGAATCGTATCTGGAAGGACATTTCCCTCTTCATTATTATTAAACTGGTGTTCTATTTTTCCCAGTTGTTTCAGTGTTAAAGGTTTGATTCATTTGGAATTATTTTGGTGGAAGGTGTGATGTAAGGCTCTAATTCTATTTTTTGCCAGATTGTACCAATACTGTTTACTGAATATAGAATCTTTTACCCACCATGGAATCATCTTTGCCTTCTCTCTCAACCACTCTCCCCCCACCCTAAAGCTCTCGGATGCTGGAGGCTGGCAGTCTAACTTTCTGATATTTCTCAGGTTGTCTCTCCTGTTTCCTATCCCACTGTGACCACTCTAGCTCAAGTCCCAGCACTGTGCGCCTACACTTGCAGCTCCAATCTTTACTACCACCAGAATACTTTTCTAAAGCTGGTAGTTCCCATCCTAATGCCTTGTTCACTGTCCACAGAATAAAGTCTAAACAATTATTATGGGATTCAGGACCTACCCCAGTTTCCATTCCCATACCCTGTCATTTTCCCCATTAAAACATTTCTTACCCTCATCACACTGGAAAGTCCATCATTCCTTAAAATGTTCTGCCTTGGTTCACGCTACAGCCTTTGCCTGAAATGCCCCTTCTAACTAGCCCTCCATTCTCTTCCCTTTCGTCAATTCTATGTGTCCTTCAAGGCTTAGCTCAAATGCCCACTTCTCTGCTAAAGTGTCCCCCATTGCTCCTGTGCTCCTAGAGCACTTCAATATCTCCTTTACAGCAAGCATCATGCCCTCTTTGTCCCTTACAACTGTGCCTTTACCTCTCTCTCCAATCGAATGTTCCTGGAGGGCAGGAGCTGTGGCTAATTAACTTTTGCAGGCTCCCTGATTCTGGGTGGCCATGAGTTAGAATCGACTCAAGGGCAACAGGTCGCTTCTAGATAGCACCTTACACACAATTTTTTTAAATAAAATTAAATTGCCTTATGCAAATCAAAACCACAAGGAGATACCATCTCACCCTGGCATTACTGGTACGAATCACTAAAACAGAAAATAACAAATTTTGGAGAGACTGTGGGGAGATTGGAACTCTTATGCACTGCTGGTGTGACTGCAAAACGATACAACCATTTTGGAAAATGATATGGCGCCTCCTTAGAAAGCTAGAAATAGAAGTACCATATGATCCAGCAGTCCCACTCCTAGGAATATATCATAGAGAAATAAGAGTAGCACACGAATAGATATATGTACACCCATGTTCACTGCAGCATTGTTCACAATAGCAAAAAGATGGAAACAACCTAGATGCCCACAAACAGAAGAATGGATAAGCAAACTGTGGTACATACATACAATCAAGTATTACGCAACACTAAAGAACAGTGATGGATCTCTGAAGCATCACATAACATGAATGCATCTGGAAGACATTATACTGAGTGAAATAAGTCAATTACAAAAGGACAAATATTGTATGAGACCACTACTATAAAAACTCATGGAAAGGTTTACATACAAAAAGAAACAATCTTTGATGTTTATGAGGGTAGAGAAGGGTGGGGATGGAAGAACACTTAATAGACAATAAATAAGCTGTAACTTTGGTGAAGGGTACGCAATACTGGGGAGGCCAGCACAGCCTGTACAAGGCAGGGCCATGGTAGCTCCACAGGCACACCCAAACTTCCTGAGGGACCAAATTCCTGGGCTGAGGGCTGTGGGGACCATGGTCTCAGGGAACATCTAACTCAACTGGCGTAAAAGAGTTTATAAAGAAAATGTTCTACATTCTACTTTGGTGAGTAGCATCTGGGGTCTTAAAAGCCTGTGAGCGGCCATCTAGGACGCTCCACTGGTCTCACCCCTTCAGTAGCAAGGAAGAATGAAGAAAACTAAAGACACAAGGGAAGATTAGTCCAAAGGACTAATGGGCAACATCTACCATGGCTTCCACCAGGCTGAGTTCAGTACAACTAAATGGTGCCCAGCTACCACCACTGACTGCTCTGACAGGGATCACAAAAGAGGGTCCCAGACAGAGCTGGAGAAAAACGTAGAACAAAATTCTAACTTAAAAAGAAAGACCAGACTTGCTGTCCTGACAGAGACTGGGGAAACACTGAAAGTATGGCCCCCAGACACCCTTTCAGCTCAGTAATGAGGCCACTCCTGAGGCTCACCCTTCAGCCAAAGATTGAACAGGCCCATGGAATAAAACAATACTAAAGGGGTGCACCAGACCTGGGAGGGCGGGAGGGAACAGGAAAGCTGGTAAAGGGAGAGTGTTGACATGTCGTGGGGTTGTTAACCAATGTCATGCAACAATGTGCGTACAAACTGTTTGATGAGAAACTAGTTTGTTCTGTAAACCTTCATCTAAAGTCCAGTAAAAAATAAGTAATTTTTTAAAAATTGAATTGCCTTAGCCTAGGAGTCTGTGGGTGGTGCAAATGGTTAAGTACTGGACTACTAACTGAAAAGTTGGCAGTTCAAATCCACCCAGAGGTACCTCAGAAGTAAGGCCTGGTGATCTGCTTCCAAAGAGAAACAGCCCGGAAAACCCTATGGGGCAGTTCTACTTTGCACACACGAGGTCACCATGAGTCAGAATAAACTTAACGGCAAACAAGTGGTTCTTAAACTTTGTAATACATAATAATCACCCGAAAGGCTGTAAAAACAGAGATTGCCGGGACCCATCCCTAGAGATTCTGATTCAACAGGTCTGGGGATAGACCTTAGAATTTGTGTTTCTAACAAGTTCCCAGGTGATCCTGATGCTGCTGGTATGGAAACCACACTTTGAAAACCAATGCCTCAGTTCACGTATCAAACCCCAAATTGAAAGCCTCTAGAAACTTCGGATGCAGTATGTCCAAAAATCTCAAGAGGAGAAAATCCTCTCAAACTGGGTGACATTTAGCTATGTGTAGATTTCACCTCCTCCATCCAGTCCAGCCTAAAGAGGCAGGGAGCAGCCCAGGGTCACAGAGTGGCAGAGGCGGTGCCAGAACTGGATCCATCTTCTGACTCCCCTTCGTCCAGTGCTCTCCAGCACCCTGAGGGGGCTCTCAAGTCAAGGGCCTGGCAACAGAGGCAGAATGACCTGGCTGGATCCCAGCTCTGCCACATGCTGACTTCGTGACGATGGCAAGTTACTTAACCCTCTCTAGGCCTGTGTTAGTCAGGGTCCTTTGGGTGGAAACAACAGAAACCAATATGGCAAATGAAGCCAAAGAAAATGTACTAGAAAAATATCAGGCGTTCAAGGAACTGAAAGGAGGCTGGCACAGCTTCGGAGGCTGGGAACCCAGAACCACAGTGATGACGTCCAGACAGGAATGGTCTGGTCAGGATGGACCCTCAGCAGCAGTATCTCCTTGACCCTTAGCACTGGACCCAGAGTCCAGGAAGGGGCATCAGACTGACCTGGCTCATGAAGCCACCTCTGGGCTGAGGAGAACGAGGCCCCTTGTTCTGGTGCCAGCAGGCTGTATCCAAAGACCAAAAATGATCTCTCAAATGGAAATCAGGAAGTGTAGATGGATACTGAACAATCAATGAGTAAGTAACTACTCCCCAGTCTCAGTTTTCTTACTGGTAAACTGGAATAATAATACCCATCTCCGAGGTTCTATGTCGATATATTGAGGCAGTGTAAGTAAAGCACTCAGCCTGGCACACAGTAAGTGCTCGGTAGCTACTGGTGGCCATCATTATTATTGTTCTTTATAATTAACATCACCACTTTTAAAGGCAAGATAATTTTCTATTCCTGGCTGCTAACCGAAAGGTTAGAGGTTTAAGTCTACCCATAGGCCCCTCAGAGCAAAGACCTGGCACTCTACTTCCTAAAAATCGACCACTGCAAACCCTATAGACCACAGTTCTACTCTGACATACATGGGATTGCCGTGATTCGGAATCAAGTCAACAGCAACTGGTTTCTATACTAACTCAAAAAAAATTACATATGCCCACAAATTTACTTGGAGCAGTTCTGAACCTGTGAGAATCATCCACGTGGGCTCTCCCTACATCCTTTCAGGCCTTCAAATACCCCTAACCCACCTCATCTCAGATGCTGGACATTTGAGTTAAACTAGAATTAGAGCCGGCAAGTTACCTTAGGCTACATTCGTGGCTACATTGGAGGACAGGTTGTTAGATTTCATTCAGTTTCAGTCACAAAGGTGGTAAAACTCAACTTTGGATTCAATTTCCATTAACAAATAAACAAATCTGCTTACATATCAGAGTGTGTGTAGCATCGCAGGGAGAGAGCATCTCGACATAAAGGAACCAAAAACCAAACCCGATGCCGTCGAGTCGATTCCGACTCATAGCGACCCTGTAGGACAGAGCAGAACTGCCCCATAGGGGCAGCTGGTGGGTTCAAACTGCGATCGCTCTTAAATCACTGTGACACCAGGGCGCCAAAGGGGAGTTAAATCCTCCTCCTACTCAGTTCCACATGACTTCCTACAATCCATAGAAAACAACAAAAGGGCAGGGCCCACTCCTCCTCTGAGGGCCCCTCAGCCACATTCTCTTTCCTCCTCTGCCTCAGACTTTGAGCTGCCAAATCATGACCCACAGAAACATGGAACTTTTCTCTCCAGGGTATTAATTAAAATCCAGACTCATTGCCTTTGAGACATATACCCCATTGTAACTAATGAATTCTCTGCATGACTGTTTAATGTCCGTATCCTCCTCTGCAGTACAGGCCCTTGAAGGGAAGGTCCGCGTCTGTCTAACTCATCACCATATCCTCTGTACCCAGCCTGGTGCCTGGCACATAGTATGTGCTCAATAAATACTTACTATATGTTTTTTTTTTATATGTATGAAGGACAACCACAATACACTCTTAATTCCAGGGAGGCAATTACTACAACCTTAATGCTGGTGAGATTTTGAAAATATATGCATATTATTTAGCTTTTGCTTCAAAACATTTCAGATCACTGCCCACCACAAATGATTTGGGAAGAAGGCTTGTTTCACATGACTGAAATTGTAACTTTAAATTTCTTGTGAATATGACAGCACTTGATATCAAGACAGAAAACTAGCATGGAAATCTTTAAAAGTGCTATATTTTAAGACATTATAGAGAAATGTTAGTTTACTGAAGAAAGTATTTGACCCACACAACGTTTTAAAAAAGAACAGATTTAGTATTTTAACTGAAGAAAATAGAAAACTTCATACTGACAGTTGTCGATTTTCTGTTGTATTTTCTTGTTGGGCTGCTTTTGTATTTTGAGTCTGTTACGCTTTATATTCAGATACTTTTCAATTCAAGTCCGCTCAACAATCTCAGAAGTCACCAAACCAAAAAACCAAACCCACTGCAGTCGAGTTGATTGCGACTCATAGAGACCCTACAGGACGGAGTAGAACTGCCCCATAGAGTTTCCAAGGAGCACCTGGCAGATTGAAACTGCCGACCTTTGGTTAGCAGCCGTAGCACTTAACCACTACGCCACCAGGGTTAAAGCATACTCTCTATGGCCAGCCAGCTAGTCCACATCCCCTCAGAGACTCGGAGTATTACCTTGGCTACTATTTCGTGAGTAAACACAGACATCTAGACAGCAATGTAATTTTGATCTAAAGAAATTTTATAAGAAAGCAGTCTGCTTCTCAGCTTTAAATCTGTACCTTATTATTATTTAATGATAATATTACACGCATATTCCACGCTAGGGAAATCAAGAAACAATCATATTCTGACTTTCAAACAAACACACTTAGGCAAAAGTGGTTATAATGCAAGTCTAGGGAAAACTCACTTTCAGGGGTATAAACAATGTAACTAAGAACAATGGAATTACCACCGAGCAGTGTATATTTTTCCAAGATGAAAGAAATATTTCATCAACTTCAAAAGGCTTAGATGAGCATTCTTCTCCTCCCTCATGCTGCTATTCCATTTATTATAATAAAACAATTGTAAATTTTTTCATACAGATGAAATAAGCCCAAGAATTAGACTGGAAGGCTACAGCTTGCCTGCTATACGCTTCTGGCGGGGTGGGGGGGATCTCTGAACAAAGCAGTATTTCCCAATCTTGCCATCTCAGTGGACCCCCTTATGAAAAACATTTTACCCCATGCTTTTTTTTTAATTCCAATATCTTTGACGTATAGAGCCAACAGTGTCTAACAGAAAAGTAATATGACTCACATACATAATTTTAAACTTTTAAGCAGCCTCTTAAAAACAGTAAAGGGAAACAGGTGAGATTTGTTTATGTATTACCATAACATTTCCAAAATACTATCATTCCAACCTGTAATCAATATTTTAAAAATTATTGAGATTTTTACCTATTTTTGTACAAAATCTCCAAAGCCCAGTGTGTACCTTATACTTACAGCATATTTCCTTTGGACTAGCCACATTTCACGTCCTCAGTATTCACCTGCGGTCAGTGGCTGCCCTACTGAGCAGTGCAGATACACAGAAGAGCATAACAAGCTCTAGAAACTCATCATCCAGCTTCGGCAATCATCAACTCACAGACAGACCTGTTTCATCCATATTCCAACCCAGCCCCAGATTATTTTGAAGTAAATCCTAAAAATCATAGTATTTCAACCATGTCCAAATTTCCCTGACTACCTCATTTTTTTTTTCAACAGTTGGTTTGCTCAAATTGAGATTTCAACAACTATTTAAAAGACCAAAAAAAAAAAAAAAAAACCACTGCTGTCAAGTAGATTCTCCGACTCACAGCGACCCTGTAGGACAGAGTAGAACTGCATCACTGGGTTTCCAAGGAGTGGCTGGTGGATTAAAACTGCCCTTTCGGTTAGCAGCCTAACACTTAACCACTGCACACCAGGGCTCCTCTGAATCAACTGTTAGAACCTCTTTTTTGTGTGTGTATATGTGGTGAAGTATATACAATATAAATTTTGCCACACTAATCATTGTTAAGTGTGTAATTCAGTAACGTTAATCACACTCACAACGTTGAGCAAGTACCACCATTATCTATTTCCAAAATGTTTTCATCATCCAAACAGAAATTCAGTATCCATTAAGCAATTATTCCTCGCCTCTCCCTAACCCCCAGCCCCTGGTAATCACTTCTCTCCTTTTGGAGGGCCTGTCTCTAATGATAAATTTTGTTGATGACTCCAGGATAATAGGAGTTATACATTTAGTAAAATGTTCTATTTATTCAGATGTTTACTGCACATTTACCTTGTGTCAGGCCCTATACTAGCCCCAAGACACAATGGTAAACAAGACTCAAAGGAACTTCTAGTTTTGTCCCAGACTACATATTAGGATCAGTTAAAAACCACATAAAAAGCAATACCCATTACATCAACTGATGAATAAAATGTGGGGTAACCATATGATGGGATATTTATTCGGTCATAAAATGGAATGAAGTACTGATTCATGCTACAGCATGGATGAACCCCGAAAATACCATGCTATGTTAAAGCCAGACACAAAAGGCCACATATTGCATGGTTCCATTTATATAAAATCTCCAGAATAGCAAATCTATAGAGACAGAAGGTAGATTACTGGTTCCCAAGTTTGCCGGGGTTGGGGGTGGCGGGGGGGTGTTGACTACTAATGGTTACAGGTTTCTTCTTGAGGTGATGAAAATCTTCTAAAATCACCAAATAGTATGATAACTGCTCCATATAAAATGGGTAGACACATAGCACCATGAGAAGGATCAGGTAAAGGACAACTTCCTAGAAGTGACAGCTGTGCAAAAACGTAACGGATGAGTGGGAATTAGCCAGGTGAATACGGGTGAGGAGGAAATGACCGTGAGAGGGAGAGAAGATTGTGCAAAAACTGGGAGGCCAGAGCGCATTATGCATGGCCTTGGAGGTGGGTGGAACACCTAGTAAAGCGCATTATGCATGGCCTCAACGTGGGTGGAACACCTAGTAAAGTGATGAACAGTGAGTTACAAGGCTGGACAAGGAAGCAAGTGCTGATTCATAAAGGATCTTATATGTCTGGTCAAATTTTTGGAATATTCATTTACTGATAAAATATTGACAAAAATTTAGTTTGAATACAATAGAGGTTTTAATATATTTTTAATAACAGTATCACCATATATTTGAAATAGTGTCAATATGCAAGATACTTATTCTACAGACAATGTTTGTTATACATACAGATTTGAGATACCCTTACAGTATCTCCCTGTGGAGCCCTGGTAGCACAGTGGTTAAGAGATCAGCTGCTAACCAAAAGATCGGGAGTTCAAATCCACCAGCCGTTCCTTGGAAACACTATGAGACAGTTTTACTCTGTCCTATAGGGTCACTATGAGTCAGAGTCAACTTGAATGGGTTTGTTTTTTTTACAACATCTCTGGAGTCCCTGGGTGGTGCAAATGATTAATGTGTTAGGCTGCTAATCAAAAGGTTGGAGGTTTGAGTCCACTCAGAGGTACCTTGGAAGAAAGGCCTGGAGATCTATGTCCAAGAAAATCAGTCATTAAAAACCCTACGAAGCATACTTCTACTCTGACACACATGTGGTCGCCATGAGTCAGAATGGACTCGACAACAATGTTTGTTTTTTGTTTTCAATATTTCTATGGTCCAAATGTGAGAACAACCAAGATTGGTGCTTTTCATGGATTTGAATAACTGGGAATTCTGTTGCTTCATCATAAATTGATGAAGGCATTAAAGTATTCTGGATCAAAAAGTAGAAAAGAGAAGGCCACCCTCCAATTACTTTTTTCACAAAATATTCTAACAGAATGTAACCAGATGTAATTGTTTAATATTCTTTTTTTAATTGAACACCTATTATGGACAAGACATCAGATTTGATGATGTGAGGGACAGAAATATGAAGAAGGCACACTCTTCCTGTCTTCAAGGTATTTAAAATCTAGTAAGGGAGGCAACACATTTGCATAAATAACTAGGCCACTGGGCGCTGGGGTGAGGGAGTGGGAGATATGAAAGGTACAGAGTGTTAAAGGAAGGAGAGAAACCAGTAACATACTCAGTGGTCAAAAACTGAACTGCAGACTCTCTCATGATTTAAAAAAAAAAAATGCTCTGAAATTGGGTTAGGGAGGTATTATGAGGTTTACGAGTTCGGCCTTGAAAGACTTAGGTTTTCACAAGGAGAGAGAATGAGAGAGCTTTCTAGACGACAAGCATGCCTGGGCAATGGCTAAATACTTTGTTGATGAATAATCGTTCAGACTGCCAGCACAAAGGGCTGAGGGATGGTGAATGAAGGTGGGAGATTGAGTCCAGGTTGCAGAGCCCTGAATTTAGGCTAAGGGGTCTCTGCTTAAACAGGCAGAGAGCAAGACGTGGCTGGAGTTTGAGTCTCTGTTCCACCATATATTAATTGTGAAGTAGTTTGGAACTTAACTTTCCTAGCCTCACCCGGAGATTGGGTATTGGGTATTGCTGAACGGTTGCTCCGTATTGCTTCAGCATTGCTCTGAGGATTAAATGCAATAATGCATGTACAGCACTTACGACAGTATCTGACACGTGAAAGTCCGGCAGCTGCTGCTGCTATTAATATTATCACCATTAACTGTCACAGCCATCCAAGACTTTTTAGCAATATAATGTATTTACCTGCAAAAATGGAGATAACCTCACATCACTGCCTGTCAAGACTATGAAGATTAAATGAGATAATAACAGCGGATGGCAGCCACTTAGCATCTAGTCTACAACTACTATGGAAAATATAATGATAAAAACAACAAATATTCTTTTAGCTAAGCAATAGCTTTTGTTACAAATAAAGCTACTTATCTATTGGCTGTAATGTTGGAAACCACATTTTAGTTTCTTGGAAGCAACCCAGCACACTAGAGAGAAAATGGGCTGGAATCCTCACTCTGCCAGGATGGCATCAAGGGGAGACTTTGGTAGGAAAATCCGCTTGTAGGCAATGTTAGGACAGACTGCAGAAGTCCTTAAGTGTCTCTACTAAGAAGCAACAGGAAGGGACAGATGTGAAAGACAGGGAGAAGGAAGATGACAAGAGTTGGGGTGAGCATGAAAGTGGTTTGATCAGTAGTAACTGGAAAACAAAGAAGGTTTCCAGGTGAGAGGGCCTGTGATTTAACAAATATTTAGATTTAGATAGGAAAGAAACTTGCAGGGAACTATAAACAACTCTCAATCATGCAAGGAATTTCAGCTTTCATCTTCCCTAGTATCCCAAGCCTTATCCCTTCCATGAGGTTCTAGTTTGTGGAGGATTCTCTAGCCCTCCCTGTAGCACTCCTGAAATGGATTTTACAATTAAGAAAATACAGTACTGCAGAGAGGTACATTATTAATAAAACTGTTGATTATCCAGACCCTTGTGTAGGGATAAAAGCATTATATCTCCACCCAAAAACTGGAATGGAAATGGAAGAAAAAAAAGAAGCTCTACTTCCTTCCCCACCTGCTATTTTGCCATTAGCTCTTCAGGTGGTAACCAGGGCACACTCCAACTTCTCCTCCCCTTCAGTTTCAACGCAAGAGTGGGAAGAGTTGAAGTGTAGTTATTTTATTAAAAGTCTGTTGCAGACATTTTTGAAATTAGTAGTGGTTTCTAACTCCCCATTCTACATATGGGAACAGAGGAACGAGCCAGTGTTCCAGTACTTTCCTCAAGAAGCATCAAGTATTACCGTTCTGGGTTTTTCACTCACCGCAGTGGGTAAAACCAATCAGATTGCACTTCAGATCACATATGTCTCTGCTTTTTAAAAGATTTAGGTGGCAGGAGGATTTCCTTTTCTCCTCTTTTAAAAGGCCCACAAACTACCAGGCCCACAAACCAGAAACTCAACCACAAAAATCAATGGCAGTGACAGTCTCATTAATGCAGAAAACACTACTGCTAGACACTTGATATTGGCACCAGAAGTTTTATGGCTCAACTTTATGCAGTTTTAATACATTAAGTCATCGGGCTCTATCATAATGCGTTAATATCTAATTAAATAGTGGGAGTAAGAGGCATTACAGCTTAGTGGAGGAGGGGCAGGGTTTAGAGTCAGTCTTTCTGACTATTAGCAAAACCTAGCTCAGCAATTTACCATCAACCCTGGGCAAGTTCCTGAATCTAGGCTTCAACTTCTTCATCTGTAAAATGGAGATAATCTCACATCAATGCCTGTCAAGATTGTGAAGATTAAAGGAGATAATAACAGCGGATGGCAGCTGCTTAGTATCTAGTCTACAACTATTATGGGAAATATACTGATAAAAACAACAAATCTTCTTTAAGCTAAGTAATACTTTTTGTTACGAAGAAAGCTACATATCTGTTGGCGGTAATGTTGGAAGCTATATTTTGGTTTCTTGGAAGCAGCCCAGCACACTAGAGAGAAAATTGGCGGAATCCCCATTTTGCCAGGACGACCTTGGGAAAGTTAGCAACTTGCTGGAGCCTCAATTTCCAATCTGGTTAAAAGTACATGGCTAATAAAACTACTATAATGTTTAATGGAGGCAGTGATGGTTGAGTGTACAATGTTCATCTTCCACGTGGGAGATTCCAGTTTGATTCCTGGCCAATATACCTCATGAACAGCTACCATCTGTCTGTCAGTGGCAGACTGTGTGTTGCTATGATGCTGAACAGGTTTTGGTGGAGCTTCCAGACTAAGACAGACTAGAAGGAAAGACCTGGCAATCTACTGAAAATCAGCCAATGAAAACCCTGTGAAATCACAATGGTCTGATCAGCAATCCATTATGGGGATGGCACAGGACCAGGGAGCATTTAGTTCTGTTCTGTATGGGGTTGCCACGAGTTGGGGCTAATTCCAAGACTGCTAACAACAGCAATGTCTAATGAAGAAGCTTACACAAAGTACCTAATACACATCCTGGTACTTAGTAGGTGTGCAATATAAACTAGTTAATTGCTATTTGTAGAAAAAAAATGGATACATAAAGATGGAAATCAAAACCAGCGACTGTATCACAATTTCTCATATTTTACAGAGAAGTTTTCATTCTGCAAATATTTATCGTACACCTGTGTGTCAGGCAGTGTTCTGGACACTGGAAATCAAGCGATGAATTAGATAAGGACTCAGCTTTCCCGAAACTCACATTCCAGTGGGGGAAGGCAGACAGTGAGTAAGCAAAGGAGATAATTTCAGAGCGAGATAAATGCTATGAAGAACACTAAACAGAGAGGCGTACAAGCAAGTTGGTGGGAAGGCACGATCATCAGCTTGAGTGCATTTCAGCCCAGTCCTGCCTGACTGGTCTCCCTTGGCCAGAAGGGGGACCTCAGCTTGTACAATGCTTGGGGGTGGAATGAGAGGGATCAGAAGCCAGGCTTACGCTTCTATCTGTCTGTGGAAATCTCTCTTTTGAAGCTCCAGTTTAAAACATTTCTAAATGCCCTCATCCCAGTACTCAAACCCTGAGAGTAGGTGCAACACCTGGGGGCACTCAGAAGCTCTCTGCGCAGTTCCCGGACACATAAAAAGCGACAACTTCACAGCCCCTATTTCCTCAGCTCGAAGAGTACCAGCTGAGAAGACTGGTAGTTTGTGAAACAGAAAAGGGAGAGCACAAGTGTGCAAAAGGCGGCTGGCAAGTTGCGTTGCCTAAGCAGGGCGCCGCGCCCGGGCTAAAGAAGTATCTGGACGTTCTGCAACAGTGCCGATCAGCGACTCCAGCAGTTGGAAATACTTCCCAGGGAGCCGGGAAGCCCGAAGGCGCGGGTGCCTACAGCCCCGAGCCCTAGCCCAGCGGGGCCAGCAGCCAAGGGAGACGAGCAGCCCGGCAAGGAGAGGCCGGAGAGCGGGCGAGCGGGCGAGCGGGCGCGTCTGCACCACCGAGCCTCCCTCGGGTCCCCCGGTGCGCCTCATCCGCGGATGTGGTAAAGCCTAGCGCGCCGACCAATTAAACAGGTTTCCTGTGCCTCCCAGGACAGCTCCCCCGCGCCGCATCATGCTCCGGCGCCCGAACCCAGGCCCCTGCGCTCGCCGCTTTCTCCGCCGCAATCCCGGAGAAGCCGTCCCTCTGGGGATCGGAACCTAGAATGGACAAGGGCCCCTACCACTGGGAATCTGGCGCCAGCACCGAGTGGGCCCTCCCCCCCGCACCCTGCCCCCGGTTCCGGGCTGCCTTACCGGCCGCTCCCGGGGTAACAAGGAGCAGAGCGCAAGATCAGTCGAGCGAAACTGGTGGCGCCCCCGAAATCGCAGCCCCTTCCGAGCCCGCGCCGCTGCCGGGCGTCCATCGCACACCACCCCATTCTGGCGGGCGCCCCAGCGCTTACCTGCGCGCTCCGCAACCAGCGGACGCCGCCTAGTTCCCCGGTGCCGGGCTCCCGGGTTCGCGCAAAGACTAGAGAAGAGGCGAACCCGGCTTTTATGGCCCGCAGCTGACAGTTCCCGCACCAGCCGCAGGAATGGGGGGCGGCAGACGGACTGCGGCAGGGCTGGAGTCCACGCTGCGCACCGGCTACTTGGCTCTCGCCTCTCTCAGCCGCCTGGCTCGGCCGCGCTGTGACCGCGCTGCCAGTTCCAGTACTTTGCCGAGAACTTCTCGGCGCGCGCCGCCCAGCGATTAGCCGGAGGAGAGGGAGGGAGGAGCCGGAGCGCAGGGAGGAGCTTGCGTCGCCCCGGAGGCGGGGCCAGCGGGGGGAGCGGGAGGTGGCGGCTGAGTGACCGGCACTCCTACTAATAAGGAGTCGCCCCCGGGGAGAGAGGTGGGACGATGCCCTTGGAAGAAGGCGGTGAATTCCACGACGCAGTCCCGGGAGTTTGGACCCGGGTTCCGGACAGGTGGGAAGGGCAGAGGGAAGGGAAAGCTGAGGCGGGACCGGGGAAGGGGCCCCCGGCTGCTCAGCGCGGTACCATGCGCTGTAGACACTTAATAAATGTTCGTCGAATGGCGTTTCCGGGCCAGGGCAGGAGGGAGAGGCAAAGATGGCACGGGAGGGGCAGGTTTGAGGGCACATGTGGTCGAGCAGATGAAGAGGACTTGACCTCTTGAAGAAGTCAGGCCGTGGCCAACGAATCTAGGACGAGAGAAAATACGTGGTGAAGGGAAGATGGTTGGGGCGGGAAGACGAAGGGGAGATTCTCTCTGAGACCGGGGGCCCGAGACGGTGACCGCGACGTCCGGAGGCAGTAATGCAAATTAATGCTTCAGGCCTAGCAAAGGACCAACGTTTTATTTTTGCTCTTATATGCAGCTCATGGAAACCCTGGTGTCGTAGTGGTTAGGTGCTGCGGCTGCTAACCAAAGGGTCCCTAGTTCGGATCCGCCAGGCGCTCCTAGGAAACTCTATCGGGCAGTTCTACTCTGTCCTATAGGGTCGCTATGAGTCGGAACAGACTCGACGGCAATGGGTTTGGTTTGGATGCAGTTCATCATCCAGGGGCAAGGGAGACGGAAAATCCCAAACAATTTGACTGTCCACTCGTTCCTGGGCTTCTTTTGGTCCAAGCATGAGTATGAGCAACAGGTAATTTGGGGTCAGCATGGAGGCTGGAAATGCGTCGAATGCCTCAGTTGGCGGGGTGGGAAGAGAATCAACATTTACTGAGCGCCTACTGTGTGCCAGATACAGTTGTGGGGGTGCAGCTGTGATAACGGCACCTAGGTACTTAGTTTCATGGAACTTGTATTTTAGTGGGAGGCAGACCATAAACAAGAAAATATAAGTATATAAACAACTAAGAAAATGCTGATAAACCCTGAGCACAGAGGTGAGGGCTAAGAGCTTTCCCGCGTGATGATATGTGTGATAGAAGCTGCTGGGCACCCTGGGAGGGATTCTGCAGAGGCGGCAAGCAGATTCCTGAACCGGAGAAAGGAGCAGCCACGCCCCAGGCTCGGGAAGAGCGTTCCAGAATGAGGGAGCGGCAAACAAGGTAGCCATCCTCCTTGAAGACCCATCCTTCCGCTCTCACACGCCGGGCAATGCATGTGGCTCGCCAGGCTCGGTGCCTGGCGCAGGGTAGGGGCTCCAGAATGCTAAATGCCCGTCCCACCCTGCCACCTGCAGCACTGGACGCATTTCCAGTCTGCAAAGTTACCCCAAATTAAGGTTTCTGAGGCTCTTTCTGGAGCCACGCGATTCATATTTCTTATTCATCGCGCTCGCTTCTCCCTTTTCTGGAATCATCCGAGTCGCGGAATGTCTGGGGCTGTCTGTTTCGGATCTGGCAGGATCCCGAAATGCTGCAGAACGAAGAGCAGCGATTCGCGACTGTCATGCTGCCTGCTTCGCCGCACGGAGAACTTTATTGGAGAAGATTTAAAATCGACTCACTTGGAGGTTCTTAAACCACCCCCAGCACACCACTAACGCCAAGCAAAGGGAAAGCGACTGGCAGGCGCCCGGACCTTTCATTTCCGTTCAAGGAGGCATCCTGCCAACGCCCAGCCCCACTGACTGAGCAGTTCAGACTTTCTTTACGCACCGTTCTTCCATTTTTTAGTAATTCCTCTGAAAGACTGAAGCTCCCTCTTTCCTCCCTTCGAGCTCCTCCCCTTTCAAGCTCTTTTAGTTCTCTTTTCCTCTCTCCACGTCCCACCCTCACCGTTTCATTAGCATTGCTTTTTATTGTTCTTGTTTTTGTTGTTTTCCAACTAGAGAGACTACCCTTAAATCTGTGAAGAAGTTCTTTGCATAGCTCTTTATTGTTGAGGGAAACCGTGGTGATGTAGTGGTTAAGAGCTATGGCTGCTGACCAATAAAGGTCGGCAGTTCAGCTAACCAATAAAGGTCAGCAGTTCGAATTTGCCAGCTGCTCGTTGGAAACCCTGTGGGGCAGTTCTACTCTGTCATTTGGGGTCGCTATGAGTCGGAATCCACTCGACGGCAACGGGTTTTTGTTTTTTTAGTTTTTATTGTTGAGACACATCATGTTCTTGGCTTTTTCTTCAATTTCTCCCAAATAGCCTGTGTATATACATTTTTTTTTATTCGTACTTGAGACAGTTCATTGAACAGGATGAGAGTTATTCATGTTCAGATTGTGCCTTGCCTCCAAGAAAAAGAGGAATGTACTGTGTCTTTTCATAGCTCCATTTCCTCTTCTACTCCCAAATAAGCTTCCCGGCTCTCCAGCTCCTAAAAATAAAAGGAAAAAAAAAAATTAAAGTCAAAACCCATGCAGAGCTAATTATTCTTGGAAAAGCTTGCTAATGTCCTAAAATTAGCTTTTCCTTCAGAGGAGTTTTATTTTAAAGCAACATCTGAGTGTCTACTGGAGAAAAATCAATGGTTTATAGTAAGTAGTTTCTTCTTTGAACTATTGAAAAAACAATGTTTTTTAATCTTTGGAGACACTCCCACCAAGGTGAAAATTT
Organism: Elephas maximus indicus; assembly: GCF_024166365.1. Lineage (NCBI taxonomy): Eukaryota > Metazoa > Chordata > Mammalia > Proboscidea > Elephantidae > Elephas > Elephas maximus. The sequence goes on from NC_064826.1 coordinate 86,054,300, forward strand.
TCAGTTGGCTGCCCTGATAGGGAGTGTTCTTAGCTTCTGAAATTCATTATAGGTAAGCAGGTGCTACTTGATTTTATGAATTTGAATAGTAAAAGAGGACCCCTGATGGCGCCACAAGTTAAGTGTGCTCAAGGTCTAACCTAAAGGTTGGTGGTTGGAACCCATCCAAAATCTCTTTGGGAGAAACACCTGGCCATCTGCTCTCCCAAAGATTACAGCCAAGAAAACCTGATGAGGCAGTTCTGCTCTGTCACATGGGGTCACTATGGGTCGAAACTGACTACATACACCCAACAAGGATGATAGTAAAAGAAGCTGTTCAAAATGGAACATAGTGGAGAGGAACTCTGGAGGCCTCTAGAGGCAGAATACCTGGGTTCTGTCTTGTTTTGACCACTTCCTGGTTCTAAGAGTACCTTTCCTTGTCTGTAAAATAGAGATAGCAATTGTAACTACCTGGCCATGAGAAGAGTTTGATCATCTGTGTGAAAATAATTGCACAGGGTTCCTTAATCACAGCACTATTGACATTTTTTTAATTTTTATCGTAGCAAAATATATGTAGCAAATAATTTGTCAACTTAACCATTTTTAAGTGTACAATCCAAGTGACTTTAATTGCACAATCCAAGTGACTTTAATTGCACTCATCCTGTTGTACAACCATCACCACTGTTTCTACGAGTTTTTTATGACCCCAAACAGAAACTCGGTCTCCCTTAAGCAATAACTCTCCCATTCTCCCTTCTATGCAGCCTCTGGTAATCACTATGGACTTTTGTCTCTTCATTTGCCTATTCTGGATATTTCAAGTTAAGTGGGGTCATTCAGTATTTGTCCTTTTATGTCTGACATTTCACCAAGTATAATGTTTTCAAAGTTTGTACATGGCGTAGCATATATGAGAACTTTATTTCCTTTTATGGCTGCATGATATTCCATTGTATGTACATACCACATTTTCTTTATCCATTTATCTGTTGAGGGAACTTGGGTGGTTCCCCCCTTTTGGCTATCGTGAATAATGCTGCAATGGACTTTGGTGTAACTATTGACATTCTGGGCTGGATAGTTCTGGTTGTGCAGTGCTGTCCTGTGCATTGTAGGGTATTTAACAGCATCCCTGGCCTTTACCCAAGAGATGCCAGTCACACCTTTCCTCCCCCAGCTATAACTACAAAAAATGTCTTCAGACATTACCCAATGTCCTCCAAGGGCCCAAATCACCCCTGCCTGAGAACCACTGACCTAGCAAATAGTATGCCCATAAATTAGGAGACAATATGGGGAAGTACTTGTGGATTTCTGGAGTGTGATCCTTAGGCAAGCTTTGCTTTCCTAAACCTCATCTGTAAAATGGAAATCATAATAATGCTAACTTCTTAAGGTTAGCTAAGGATTAAATAAACTCATGCATATAAAGCAATTTGCACAGTGCCTGGCACATGGTAAGCTCAGCACATGATTAGGTATTGCTATCAGAAAATGATAAATTTTTACATGTTAAAGGTAATTTTTTGTGGACCTCTGAATCTCAGAGTTGCTGATAAAAATCATTAGAGATGTATGAATAATTAGTGTTGTTAGGCTGTTTCCCCTTTAGTAGAGAGATGATCCTAAGAGACAAAGATCTGTAATTATTGATGTATTTTTAATTTGGGATGAAGGAATGATCCTTATCTATAGTACTATTCCATTTTAGCTGATACTTATTAAGCACTTGCTGTGTACCAGGCACCATTTTAACCAATGAAAAGGTAGGATCGCTATCCCTGTATTACGTGAGAAAACTAAGACAGAGTTAAGTAACTGCCAGAGGCCATACACCCACAGTGGCAGAGCTGGGATTCGAACCCACACAGCCTCACTCCACTTCCCGTGCTCCTAACCACTGAAAACTACTGCCTTCCCAATGACAAAATGGGGAATGACATTTATAAATGCGGTCAAAGAAACATTTAAAATTCAGAATGTCCTGAAGTCGAAAAAGCGTACGCCTTGGGAGAAGTGCAAGGTAATTTACTGAATGAAGAAAAATTATAGAAATGTACAATGACATATGCTGGCAACAGAAAAGAAATCAAAGTCTTATAAGAAGAGCTTGGTGCAGAAAAAATGCGCATTATGTAGGGATGGAGGAGACTTGGCTCTAGTCCTGGTCCTGCTGCTGACTAACTGAAACCCTAGGCAAGTCATGTGACTGCTCTCATTTTCCTCCTACGAAGTAAAGGCGCTGGGCTACCAGCCTCTACAGTATAGACAGGAAGGCATGTGAGGAGACTGAGTTAGATGTTGAGTGAGCTGAGCCACAGCATCCACCCTATCTTGTCCTCTAAATCTTCAACAAATACGTTGGTAGAAAAAGGTTTTTTATGTTATATCCTCTTTGCTGTATTTCAATCTTCGTAGGATAACCCAGAAGGCCTGGTCCTTCACCAATTCTCATAAGTTCCCATGTCTTGATGTGCATTCTTCCCTCCCCCCGCTCCTCCGATCCTTGCCTCATTACGAACATCAAATTAACAAACATCAAATTATCAGGTCTTGCCTGTCTTTCCCACTGAGCCCAGATAGGGCCTCAGAATCCTTCTCAACATAGTGCTTCAGAAAGTCACTACTAGTGGATCAGAGTTGGCATATAAGATGATGTTGAATTGCCATCCTGGGGCTAGATAACCATTAAGTTCTTTTCCAGCTTCAATCTCCTGGAATAGTGACGGTAAGACAAATGTGACAAGAAGGAACTATGTAGTTTATCACCTCATCAACCCCTTGCATAGAGAGGAAACCAAAACCCACAGAGTTCTACCATCTCAACCATGATCATATAGCCTATGAGTGGTCAGAGGCTGGGTCTCCTACATTCTTAAACAGTCTTCTTTTTGCCACATCCTCCAGCTACAGGAGGCATGTGATAATGAGAAGCAAAAGAGAAAACACTTGCCCAAAGCAATGATGCAGCCTCATCCTCATGAATTACATTCTGACTTCCCTTCCTCCTCCTTTATCTACAAAACAAATCAGAGTATTTAGTTGCTCGTGAGTTCCTTGTAAATGCTTCTTCGAAAGTGTTAATGAGCTCATGACTGAGGACTGCAGAAGAATTCACCGATTCCTTCATTAAATATAGGTCAGCTGCCTCCCTTGAGTATGCGACTATTCTTAGCAGGCACTCTAGAAGATCCAAAAATTCATCAGTGGGTGTCCTGTCCTCGCTGCTTTTCCAGTTTCATATATGGGCAGATGAGACATATACATAAATAACCATATAAGCCCCCCCCAAAAAATGGGAATTGTCCTAAGAGAGGCACCAAAAATGTGTTGAGAGAAGGGAGAAATTATTTTGGGAATTAGAAGGAGAGAGTCACTTCCTGCATGTCTTTTTTGACACTTTCAACTTTTGATCAAAATTCACTATTATTATAATGAAGTTATCCTTGTAGAGGAAGCAGTAACATTAGATTTCCTGGTTCAGCTACAGGTCCTACTTGGTTTAAGTAGATACTGTCAGTAAAACTAAGGGTCACAGTTCATTCCAACTCTTAAATTAGTCCATTTTCACCAGATGTTTAAAATTTCTGGGATGTTCTAAAGGAAGGATGTTCACATTTAGTGACAAGAGACTAGCTATGCTAAAAATATTGGTTTTTTAGCATGCTGTACTCTGAGAGCATAGGCTCCTTTTAAAAAGAAGTTTAACAGGAGTGTAGCGACACAAATGTCAGACACATTAAACCATGAAACTATTTCCTTCAGGACTGAACTACCTAAAAAGTCAGACTGAGCATTCCATTAGCCTTTAGGTACTCTCTCCATGGCACATGAACACCCTATATTATTATTTGCTATAAGTACTTTTTTTTTTTTTTAAGTACTTAGTGTAATAATAACAGCCCACATATATTTGACAATTATGTGCCAGGCACTACCACTCGACTACCAAGATTGCTGCTACTCCTGCCCCAACAGGAAGTTGCCTGCCAAATCAGAAAGATTTGCCGTAACTGCCAGAACCACACCCCTTCTGCCACAAGCCACACCAGCAAAATGTGTGCCTCGACACCTGCATCTCTCCCTTTATTACCTCGTTTCCAACTTCATGTCTTGTGTGAGTGCCTCTGATTAGCACATTCCAAATCACATCTGCAAATCTAGCCGCAGGGGAAGCTAGGGGATGCCATTTTCAGCCTCTGCAGTGCAGAAGGCACGTTAGAAGGCAATTGGGTTAGAAGCTGAGTGAGCCAAGCCACAGCATCCACCCTACCTCGTCTTCTAAATCTTCAACAAATATGTTGATAGAAAAAAGTTTTTCATGTTATATCCTCTTTGCTGTGTTTCAGTCTTCATAGCGTAACCCAGAAAGCCTAGTCCTTCACGAATTCTAAGTTCTCATCTCTTTGTCTCTACCAGTTAGCTCACCTTTGTGCTCATCTCTTCATTTCGTCCTAGTGTTGTTAGGACTTGTATTATGTGGCTTTTATCAAAAGGAAGTGCCGTAAGGGCTGATCCTTATTTCTCACACGCAATTCCCTGACGATTCACAGCAACTCTGAATATCACACTCAGGTGGAATTAGCCTTTCAAGAATTGACTGTAACTGTCTTGCACTTGTTCTCATATAAAAAAAACCCACCCCCATATAGACTGTTAAAACAATGAACTGAATTACTGGAAGTGGAAATGAGCATATCTGTGAAGAGTATCTACTTAGAATCAAGCATATCAATAACTACAGTCCCATTTTTTCCCTCAAAGGGAGTGCAGCTTGCTGGGACTATGAAACGGGGGGCAAGAGGGGAAGAACGTCTGATTCTGAAAGAATGAGGTTCCAGTGTTTGCTTTATTTCATTATTTCTTCCAAAAACAACTTTATAACAAAAATTATAGAGATTAAAGGGAATAAAATTGCCTGTCAATCTGCCTACAAAGAGAAAAACAACATCTATTTCCATTATTCAGTGTTTCTTTGTAGTATTTTTCATGTCGTCGTGATTTCAGGGTAAAGGCAGACTCTAGTTCCACTTTTGACTTGATATTACATGTTTTCCAAACTGCTGCTTTATAATTATCAGCAGAATATTGTAAATTCATCAAAATGATCTTTCTGAAGACTATGGAAAGCCCTGAAATACATGTATGATATCAATTAAACTTATACTATTACAGAAATAACTGAATTTTGAATACAAAGAACTAGGTTTAAATACTGCCTTTTCCATTTTGTAGTTCTTTGATCTTGGGTAAGTAATTTAACCTTTCTGAATTTTTACTTCTTTTTTTTTTAATTAATTTTTATTGTGCTTTAAGCAAAAGTTTACAAATCAGGTCAGTCTCTCATACAAAAATTTACATACACCTTGCTATACACTCCTAATTGCTCTCGCCCCAATGAGACAGCACCATCCTTCCCTCTGCTCTCTCTCCTCGTGTCCATTCGGGTAGCTTCCGGCCCCCTCTGCCCTCTCATCTCTCCTCCGGGTAGGAGATGCCAACATAGTCTCGTGTCTACATGATCCAAGAAGCTCATTCTTCACCAGGATCATTTTCCATCCCGTATTCCTGTCCAATCCCTGTCTGAAGAGTTGGCTTTGGGAACAATTCCTGTCTTGGGCTAACAGAAGGTCTGGGGACCATGGTCTCTGAGATCTATTCTTTCATTTTTGAAATGCAGTTCATAATACCTGCCTCATAGTTATTATGGGGATGGAAAGTAATAATATGGTGATCAATTGAGATAGGTCTTCAAGGAAAGTAAGATATTTATAAATATTTATTTTTGGGTAATTTTCTTTTTCATAAGCACTTTTCCCAAATTGATTTCTATTTTAAATCATGTTGCAACTAAACATCTTCCCACAAGTGCCTTCTTTAGGATCATCTCCTTAGAGAAATTCCTAGAGCAGGGTTACTTGGTATTAAGGATTGGACTGTGTCCCCCAAAAGCATGCATCAATTTGGCTAGGCAATGATTCTCAGCATTGTGTGGTTGTCCACTATTTTGTGATCTGATGTGATTACTCTATGTATTGCAAATCCTAACCTCCATGGTGTTAATGAGGCAGGATTAGAGGCAGTTTTGTTAATGAGGGAGGACTCAGTCTACAGGATTAAGTTGTATCTTGAGTCAATCTCTTCCAAGATGGGAAAGAGAGAATCAAGCAGACAGGAGAGGGACTTCATACCACCAAGAAAGAAGAGCTAGATGGCGGAGTGTATCATTAAGACATGGGGTCCATGTGCTGAGACGCTCCTACACCAGGGGAAAGTTGATGACAAGGACCAGAACTGACATAGAGAGAAAGCCTTCCCCTGGAGCTGGAGCCCTAAATTCAGACTTCTAGCATCCTGTACTGTGAAAGAATAAATTTCTGTTTGTTAAAGCTATCCCCTTGTGGCATTTCTGTTATAGTAAAAAAACAAAAAAAAAATTTTTTATTTTGTTTTGTTTTGTTTTTTTATAGTAGCACTAGATAACTTTTTTTTGTTTTTTTTATAGTAGCACTAGATAACTAAGACACTTGCTCAAAGTATTTAACTTGTCTATAGCTCTGAAAGCTATCCAAACCCAGTGGTGCCGTCTAGTCGATTCCGACTCATAGTGACCCTATAGGACAGAATAGAACTGCCCCAAAGAGTTTCCAAGGAGTGCCTGGCGGATTCAAACACTTAACCACTACGCCACCAGGGTTTCCCAGAAAGCTATAGACATGTTAAATACTTTAAGCAAGCGTCTTAGTTATCTAGTGCTACTATAACAGAAATACCACAAGTGGATAGCTTTGAAAGGAAACCCTGGTAGCATAGTGGTTAAGAACTATGGCTGCTAACCAAAAGGTCAGTGGTTCAAATCCACCAGGTGCTCCTTGGAAACCATATGGGGCAGTTCTACTCTGTCCTATAGGGTCGCTATGAGTCGGAACCGACTCAACGGCAATGGGTTTTGGGGGTTTTTAGCTCTGAAAATTGCTTTCCTCAAGCGTATGCCAGTTGTTTTTACCGTAGCAATGCCACTTTCACTCTATCCTCTCCCATATTAAAACCAGTTGCCACTGAGTTGCCTCCAACTCCTGGCAACCCCATGTGAGTCAGAGTAGAGCTGTGCACCATAGGTTTTCAATGGCTGATTTTTTTTTTCTTTTTATTGTGCTTTAGGTGAAAGTTTACAGCTCAAGTTAGTTTCTCATACAAAAACTTATACTCGCATGGTTATGTGACCCTAGTTGCTATCCCTATAATGTGACCACACATTCCTCCTTTCCACCCCAATTTCCTGTGTCCATTCAACCAGCTCCTATCCCTTTCTGCCTTCTCACCTGGCCTCCAGGCAAGAGCTGCCCATTTAGTCTTGTGTATCTACTTGAACTAAGAAGTACACTCTTCAGGAGTATCATTTTATGTCTTAAAGTCCACTCTATTCTTCATCTGAAGAGTTGGCTTTGGGAATGATTCTAGTTCTGGGTTAACAGAGTCTGGGGGACCATGTCTTCTGGGGTTCCTCCAGTTTCAGTCAGACCAGTAAGTCTGGTCTTTTTACTAGAATTTGAGTTCTGCACCCCACTTTTCTCCTGGTCCGTCATGGACTCTGTTGTGTTCCCTGTCAAGGTGGTCATTGGTGGTAGCCAGGCACCATCTAATTCTTCTGGTCCCAGGCTGATGGACTCTCTGGTTTATATGGCCTCTTTTGTCTCTTGGGCTAATATTTTCCTTGAGCCTTTGGTGTTCTTCATTATCCTTTGCTCCAGGTGAGATGGGACCAATTGATGCATCTTAGATGGCCACTTGGTAGTTTTTAAGACCCTAGATGCCACTCACTAAAATGGAATCGACGGCTGATTTTTTGGAAGTAGATCACCAGACCTTTCTTTCAAGGTACTTCTGGATGGACTGGAACCTCCAACCTTTTGGTTAGCAGCTGAGCATATTAACCGTTTGCACCATCTAGGGACTCCTCTGCTACGTTAGAGAACATTTCTAAGGGAAGCATATAATAACTAAAACTAAACAAATAAAAGTCAGGAAACTGCTTGTTTATCCTGCAAGCTAAATCACTTATTCACTGATGGATACTGTATCTGGGCAACCTCTTCCCCAACTAAGAGTAAGCAGGAAATCATTACAAGTCCACATACTGAAGGAGGCTGAGCTCTGGGAATCTGAACTTTCTTCACTGGCTGGGCCATTTGTGTCTAAAAGCTTAATGCTAGAATGTATTTGAATCACAAAAGCAGCTGTTACTTTAAGGAGTGTGGGACCAGAGGATCTCTGTTGCCTGCAGTCCTTTCTGAGTGGGAATCAGACCAAAAAGACCTCAATTTTAAACAGTCTGTCCTAACTACTCCCAGAGTCTCAATCTGTTATGGTGGGTGTTTGCCTTTGCCAGTGACTGCTTTGAGTGTCAATGGGCAAGTGCCCCGATCCTGTCCATTGAAACATGAAGTTTCGTATTTTGGAGTAATTTCATGCTTTGGGGTAATTTGTATCCTGAATAATGTCTACTCAGAATAACTTCTGTGTAAAATAACCCACATGACACCAGCATTGGTGTCTCACATGACTTAAAAAGCCTTATGTTTAGTTGGGTACCCATTTTATATCTCCTGGATTGTAAACTCTTTTTCATATTTTTCTTGGTTGTCCTCCCTTTATATAGCACAGTACCCAGGACATAAGAGACATTCCATAAATTAATTGTTGAACAAATGCATAAATATATTTTCCTTGAAATTACTATCCAAATTCACTTGACAAGGTGGTGGTGGTGTTAGTTGCCATCGACTCTGCTCCACCTCATGGTAATCTTACGTATAACAGAACAAAAACTGCCTGGTCCTCTGCCATCTTCATGATGGTTGGTATGTTGGAGCCCATTGTTGAAGCTATTGTGTCAATCCATCTCATTGAGGTTTGCCTTCTTTTTCATTGCTCCTCTACTTTACCAAACATGATGTCCTTTTCTAGTGATTGGTCTTTCCTCATGACGTTTCCAAAGTAAGTGAGCCAAGTTCTCTCCATCCTTTTTAAAGGGCATTATTCTCGTTGTAGATCTTCTAAGGCTGGTTTGTTCATTGTCTGGCAGCCCACGGTGTTTTCAGTATTCTTCACCAACACTACAATTCGAGTAGATCAATTCTTCTTCTCTCTTCCTTTTTAATTGTCCAGTTTGTACATGCATATGAGGTGACTGAAAAGACAATGGAGTGGGTGAGGCATGCCTTAGTAACCAATGTGATATCCAGTGGTGTCACTAGGGTTGGTGTTGCCCAGTGCAGTAACTCATGATGTCACCCCCCATGCTAATTACCACAATAGTGTAGCTAAAACATCAGACAATTTGACAAAATCAAAAACTGTAAAAACACTGGCAGCAATGAAAACAACAGTGCATGCTTCTAGCACATGCAGATGAAACCATGTGATTTGATGCATCAGCTCTGACCACAGCGCATTACCAAAAAAAAAAAAAAAAAAACCATTGCCGTCCAGTCGATTCCAATTCATAGCGACCCTTTAGGACAGAGTAGAGCTGCCCCATATAGTTTCCAAAGAGCACCTGGTGGATTCGAACTGCCAGTCTTTTGGTTAGCAGCCATATCTCTTAACCACTACACCACCAGAGTGCATTAGAAGGTTCAAAAGTAAATTAGCATAGAGTTTTACCCTCAAGTATATTGATACATGTAAGCTGGGCTCATGAAAAAGCTTTTTGTTTTTATAACTAACTACGGAAACTCTGGTGGCATAGTAGTGAAGAGCTACAGCTGCTACCCAAAAGATCGGTAGTTCAGATCCACCAGGCGCTCCTTGGAAACTCTATGGGGCAGTTCTACTCTGCCCCATAGGGTTGCTAGGAGTTGGAATCTACTCAACAGCAATGGGTTTATAACTACAAGGACATTTTTATAAAAATAATAAATTTCTGCTGAAACACTGCACAAGAATTTTATAGACAGTCATTTCAGTGTCACCCCCTCTGACAATGTCACCTCGTGCAGTCCACAGCCCTGCACCTCCACGGTGACACCACTGGTGACATCTTTGCCTTTTAAAACTTTAAAGAAGTCTTTTGCAGCAGATTTTCCCAGTGCAATACATCATTTGGTTTTTTTGACTGCTGCGTCCATGGACATTGGTTGTTGATTCCAGTAGCATGAAATCATTGACAACTTCAATTCTTCTTCATTTATCATGCTGTTGTTTATTGGTCCAGTTGTGAAGACTTAGCAAGATAGCAGAATTATATTTCTATTGAACTGCTAGGGTATTGTCTTAGTTATCTAGTGCTGCCTTAACACAAGTACCACAAGTGGGTGGCTTTAAAGAACGGAAATGTATTTTCTCACAATTCAGGAGACTCGAAGTCCAAATTCAGGGTGTGGCTCTAGGGGGAGGTCCTTCTGTGTCTGTTTCAGCTTCCAGTAGCTGCTGGCAATCCTTGTAGTTGCATCTGCTTCTGTAGTCTGTCTTCCTCTACTCTTCATCTCAGAAGTGATTAGATTTACAATCGATCGTACTCAGCTATGACCTTACATAACAAGGAAACTCTCTCTCCGAACAGGATCATATTTATATGTTGCTGTTGTTAGGTGCCGTTGAGTTGGTTCCGGCTCTTAAAGGGGCCAGGATTTCAATACATATTTTGAGAGGACATAATCCATAACAGATACTTTGGCTGCAAGTAATAGAAACCCAATTAATCACTTAAACAAGAAGATATATTATCTCACATAACAAGAAGTCTGGAGAGGCAGTGACTTCAAGGCTGGCTCATTCAGAGGGTCAAGCCTGTCATCAAGGACCCAGGTTCTTTCTCTTTGTGCTCTGCCAAGTTTAGCATCAGGGCTTGATCCTCAGGCTGGATGTAATACAGATGCAGCAGTTACCAAGAGCATGTCCAGAAAACGATCACGTCCAGAGGCTGAAAAGAAGCATATCTCTTCCTGAGTCACAGTCTAAGAGTAAAGAAACCTCTCCAGAAGCCAGCCCCCCAGCTGGGTTATCTTCATGCATCATCGGCCATAATTGGGGCACATGCCCATTCACACTTAAAGCAATCCCTGGCCAAGACAAAGTTCCCACCATGACTGATTTAGACTATAGGGTTCATACCTGACCCCAGGGTCCTGGGTGGCTTAAATGGTTACGCACTCATCTACTAGCCAAAACGTAGGATGTTCAAACCCCCTCAGAGGCACCTCGAAAGACAAGCCTGGTGATCTGCTTTTGAATGGTCACAGCCTTGAAAACCCTATGGAGCAGTTCCACTCCACACACATGCGGTCTCCATGAGTTGGAATCAACTCGACGGCAACTAACAACAACAACAACAAATGCATATCTGACCCCAGACCATTTGGCTCCTCTATGCAGTCCCGAGCATCCTGAGAATGATTGAACTGGTGAAGAAGTACAATAAAAAGTCCCAGGACTTGGCACAGTGTTCCAACTTCTAAAACGCCAGGCTGGATGTAAAAAACTCTCAGAACCACACATTAAAAATCAGAGATTCGGCAAATAATTCCCTGAGGACACTCATCCTCAGCTTCCCACTTACTCATTATTCATTATTCATTTTTGTTTCCTTTTCTTAAAGTGCTTTTTTGCTGCCCTCTAAAATGACATACTTCTAAAGTTTTCTTCAGGGAATGCCTTCAAGATTCAATAACAACATTTGTATATATTTATGCAGTACCTGTCACTGTGGTAAAGAAGGACTTGATCTAATTCTTAGAGAGAAACTTTAATTTTCCAATAAATTACCACCTGAAGTTGGGGGCCATTTATCAATTTAAGAGGAAAAAAAACTTTCTAATTTATTTGCAGTTAGGTTGAACCATGCTACGAGCCCTTTCATGCATGTTTTTCTCAGCATAGTCTTGTTTAAAAGGTGAAAAGGGTCTCCTGCTTCTAATACAGGAAAAAAAAAAATTTTTTTTTTCACACAGTCAGTTCTATTCTTTTGTAATTCCAGTAGTTATTAGCAGAAATAAGAGACCCTTTAACCTAAATGCCTACAACAACTGGACACTTGACATCATTGAAACTTTTACATTATTCAAGTAATAGCACTCCAGTTGGAATTACAATCCCCAAGACCACCCATAGGTTTGATGTTTGCTAGGAGGATTCACAGGACTCAATATACAGTTGTACTCATAGCTATGATTTGTTACAGCAAAAGGATACCAAACAAAGTCAGCAAAGACAAAAGGTACATGAAGCAAAGTCTGGAGGAAACCAGGCTTCCAAGAGTCCTCTTCCCATGGAATCACACAGGACAAGCTTAATTCTTCCAGCAGTGAGTGCTGACAACATGGGTACTGTCGACAACCAGAGAAGCTCACCGGACACTCAATGCATAGGGATTTTATTGGGGGCTAGTTCCTATGTGGAAACTCTAGTGGCGTAGTGGTTAAGAGCTATGGCTGCTAACCAAAAGGTCAGCAGTTTGAATCCGCCAAGCACTGTTTAGAAACTCTATGGGGCGGTTCTACTCTTTCCTATAGGGTCACTATGAGTTGGAATCTACTCGATGGCAACCAGTTTTTTTTTTTTTTTTTAATCCCTATGTGCCACAAATGGTTTGTACTCAACTAGTAAACTAAAGGTTGGTGGCTCAAACCCACTCAGTGGTGCTGCAGAAGAAAAGGCTGGTGATCTGCTTTCATACAGATTGTGCCACGAAAACCCCATGGAGCAGTCCTACTCTGTAACACACAAGGTCACCATGAGTTTAAATCGACTCAAAAGCAACAGGTTTAGTTTTTGGTTTTGGTCACATAGGCACCCTCTGCTTAACCCATTGCTGCCAGGTCAATTCTAACTCATAGAGACCTCATAGGGCAGAGTAAAATGCCCCATAGAATTTCCAAGGAGCAGCTAGTGGATTCAAACTGCCAACCTTTTGGTTGGCAGCCATAGCTCTTAACCACTGCACCACCAGGGCACCACCCTCTGCTTAGCACATGCTAAAATTCCAGACTCCCAGAAGAAAAGCAGGTATTTCACATAAGCAACATAGTTTGCACAAACACTTTTTGGTACAGTTAGTCACTCTTATCAGTTAAGGGATTGTGGGAAGTTTCCCTAAATCTGAGTGTCCAGATGCCAACCAGGGACCAACCTTGCAAACAGATCTTTCTAAGGATAGCAGCTAGTCCTCCTACCTCTTTTCTGCACATCTATACTCTCGAGATGTGGCTTGCCTACGCTAACCCTCTTGACATAGTAAGCTTTATTCTTTGCTTCTCAAGAGCAGACTGAGTAGGTGCATTCTGAAGGATTTCTTTACTGTCTTGGCTAGGTATTCATGACAGGACTCACATGGCTTCTTGCAGGAAAATGAAGCAGTGTTTTGCTGAAAGTGTGTACATTTAGACTGAGGAATCTGGTATGGAAAGCTTTCTAGCACTGCTCAAGAATGTCCAAGAGTGTCAGTGAGACCTTGATCAAATCAAATAATAACGAGTCCATGTTATTCATTATTTAAAAAGAAAAAAAAAAGGAAACTGACTCTTCAGTAGCATATATTATCACCATACCCATCTTGTCAGTTCTCTTTCCTCCCATTAGTGTAATTAGTCACCATGAAGTGTAAATCCAAGTGGTAATGAGTTTTTAAGCACTTGTCCATATTTTAACAATCGGCAAGAAAATAAGCCCATTATTGCCTTCACTCATAATCTTCTTCTGACCATAAACACCCGGAGTTAGGAGGAATCACAAGTGAAAGCAATGTTTACATTGGAGAAGCAAAGGCTCCACATTCTCAGAAAACATGGAGAACTCTTTCACAGTGGCAGGGCAGGGACTTGGCCAAGTTCGTGCAGAAGATGTTGCCCTGGTGTGGGGAGAGAATGACTACAGCACTCCCCTGGAGCTTTGCCTTCAAAGTGGAGGTGGATTTGCTTTGTTTTCACACCTGTGATGATGAATTTTTGTCATTCAAGTTGCAGATTGGGAGTGGCAAGAATAAAATGTACTTCACTCTGCGGTGAATAATGAACAACGCCTTAGATTTGCATGGTGCATTCAATACTCAAGTGAGTGGGCCAGTTATTCAATTAAACAGATGTATACAGAGCACTGCAAGGGCAGAGAAGGGGACCAGGTGCTGTGGGGGTGAAAAAGGGTTGTGGAGGAGCTTACACACCAGTAGGAGAGACAGACATACACAGAGCACCCAAGGAGGGTGTGATGGTTAAGATTGTGCATCGATTTGGCAGGATCAGGATTCTTAATGATTTGGCAGTCGTATGATGTTGTGATCACTTCCATGATGAGATCTGATATCATGTGATCACCTCCTTGATGGCATCTGCTGTGAGTAGCGAATCAATTGAAAGGGAATTTCCTTGATGTGTGGCCTGCGTTGAATATAAGTGGCTATTCTGGCAAGGCTCGTGGGCTTTTGCTTGTCCTGGATCCTGCAGCTGGCTCCTGCTCATCTGACCTGTGGTTTTCGGGACTTGAGCTAGCGGCTTACCTGTGGCCTTGCCTGCCAATCTTAGGATTTGTCAATCTTTGTAGCCTGTGAGCAAGAGCCGTGCTCTCCAACCTGCCGATCTTGGGTTTGGCAACTCCTACAGCTACGTGAATCCAGAGAAGTATCTATTCTGACCCATGGACTTGGGACATTCCAGCCTCTACAACCACGTAAACCATTTCCTTGATATAAATCTCTGTCTATATATATTTATACACTTTACCAGTTTTGCTTCTTTAGAGAACTCAGCCTAAGACAGAGGGCTGGGAGACATCCTTGAGAACTCTACCAACTGTACTATGCCTGTTTTTCAGAAGGACTCATCTCCAAAAAACAAACAAACAAACCTATAGACAGTTTACACTGTTAAGTTTAACTTTTTAGAAAACCCTTAGTAAGAACAATAATTCCTTAGGATTCTAAAGCCTTTAATAACGACGACCACAGACACTTCCTGTGGTTTACACCTGTGCAATGTCTCATTTAATCTCTCAGAAACTGTGCAAGGTGGATGCTATTTTATCCTCATTTTTCAGACTCAGAAGTTTCACATCTGACTCCAGATTACATGGTTTATTGTAGTAAAACCAGCCTAACTCCAACACACTTACTTCCTGGCAGTGCTTCTCCAAGCGGGGGTCCCAGAGCCATCCGCCTGCATCAGAATCACCAGTCCCTTGTCAAATGAAGACTTCAGGGCCCAACCCCAGAATTCCTGAGTCAGAATATCTGTGTCTGGGATCCAGAAATCTTTTTTTTTTCTTTTTTCCTTTATTTTTGAAACAAATTCCGCAGTTGATCCTGATTGACGGGCCCTGCTGACACAGCCAACACTGTGCTACCTTTCAAGAGTTCCACAACAAGTGAGCCTGTTGGAGTCACCTGAGTTGGTTTTTATGAATCCTATCCTCCGTGTTGTAGTCATCTAGTGCTACGATAACAGAAATACCACAACTAGATGGCTCTAACAAACAGAAATGTATTCTCTCACAGTTTAGAATGCTACTCAGCCACCCAAACCCAGTGCCGTCCTTAGAATGCTAGAAGTCCAAATTCAGGGTGCCAGATCTAGGAGAAGGATTTCTCTCTCTGTTGGTTCTGGAGGAAGGTCCTTGTCCTCAATCTTCCCCTGGTCTAGGAGCTTCTCAGCATAGGAGCCTTGGGCTCAAAGGACACACTCTGCTCCCGGCACTGCTTTCTTCGTGGTATGAGGTCCCCATATCACTCTGTTTGCCTCTCTCCTTTATATCTCAAAAGGGGTTGGCTTAAGACAATCTAATCTTGTAGATTGAGTCCTGCCTCATTAACATAACTGCCATTAATCCCATATTATTAACATCATAGAGAAAGGATTTACAACACAGCAAAATCACATGAGATGACAAAATGGAGGACAGTCACACAATACTGAGAATCATGGCCTAGCCAAATTAATACAAATATTTTGGGGGGACACAGTTCAATCCATGACACTCCACTTCACCAACTAAATGATTAGTGGGCCTGGGGAATCATGTTTAAAAATTCTGCCCTTTGATCTGCATGAACAGCCAGAGTTGAGAGATGCTGATGGGCACCCCATGCTTTTCACTCAAGATGCTGATCTCTGTTTCAAAAAAAAAGCCTAAACAGCAACAAAATACACCTTTGACAGATAAAACCTGAAGCCATTTGAAAGTAGAAGGAGGATTCTGATGGAGGCAAGGAGCAATGAAACCAGTGACCACCTGGTAGGGACCTGAGTAGAAGGCTACTGACAGATAAGAAGGTCTCAAAAGGGCAGCTGTATAACTAACAACAAGATTTGCTGGCTTTGCGATTAGACTTAGTCAACTTCCGGAAGTAATATGTGACTGTTATTTATTTATTTATTTTTTAATGTTGTTTAACCACCTTCGGACAGGACATCCAGTAAGAAGCTCAATAAAGACGCAGAAGATCTAAATGCCACAGTCAACCAACTTGACCTCGTAATTTTTTTTTTAAGACGCCACAAAAAAAGGAAATTACAGACCTATATCTCTCATGAACTTAGATGCAAAAACCTCAACAAAATTCTAGCCAATAGAATTCAACAACACATCAAAAAAATAATTCACCATGACCAAGTGGGATTCATACCTGGTATGCAGGGATGGTTCAACATCAGAAAAACAATTAATGTAATCCACCATATACAAAAGAAAAGAACCACATGATTTTATCAATTGATGCAGAAAAGGCATTTGACAAAGTCCAACACCCATTCATGATAAAAACTCTCAGCAAAATAGGAATAGAAGGAAAATTCCTAAATATACTAAAGGGAGTTTATACAAAGCCAACAGCCCACATCATCCTAATTGGAGAGATTCTGAAAGCATTCCCCATGAGAATGGGAACCAGAAAAGGAAGCCCCTTATCACCACTCTTATTCAACATTGTGCTGGAGGTCCTAGCCAGAGCAATTAGGCTAGATAAAGAAATAAAGGGCATCCAGATTGGTAAGGAAGAAGTAAAAGTATCTCTATTTGCAGATGACATGATCTTATACACAGAAAACCCTAAAGAATCCTCAAAAAATTACTGAAACTAATAGAAGAGTTCAGCAGAGGATCAGGATAAAAGATAAACATACAAAAATCAGTTGGATTCCTCTACATCAACAAAAAGAACATCGAAGAGGAAATCACCAAATCAATACCATTTACAATAGCCACCAAGAAGAAAAAATACTTCGGAATAAATCTTACCAGAGATGTAAAAGACCTATACAAAGACAACTACAAGACACTACTGCAAGAAACCAAAAGAGACCTACATAAGTGGAAAAACATACCTTGCTCATGGATAGGAAGACTTGACATTGTAAAAATGTCTATTCTACCAAAAGCCATCTATAGATACAATGCAATTCCAACCCAAATTCCAATGACATTTTTTAATGAGATGGAGAAACAAATCACCAACTTCATATGTAAGGACAAGAGACCCCAGATAAGTAAAGCATTACTGAAAAAGAAGAACAAAGTTGGAGGCCTCGGTCTACCTGATTTTAGAACCTATTATACCACCACAGTAGTCAAAAAAGCCTGGTACAGGTACAACAACAGATACATAGACCAATGGAACAGAATTGAGAATCCAGACATAAATCCATCCACATATGAGCAGCTGATATTTGACAAAGGCCCAAAGTCAGTTAATTGGGGAAAAGACAGTGTTTTTAACAAATGGCGCTGGCATAACTGTATATCCATCTGCAAAAAAATGAAATAAGACCCATTCCTCACACCACTCACAAAAAATAACTCAAAATGGATCAAAGACCTAAACATAAAATCTAAAATGATAAAGATCATGGAAGAAAAAATAGGGGCAATGTTAGGAGCCCTAATACATGGCATAAACAGTACACAAAACATTACTAAAAATGCAGAAGAGAAATCAGGTAACTGGGAGCTCCTAAAAATCAAACACCTATGCTCATCCAGACACTTCACCAAAAGAGTATAAAGACTACCTACAAACTGGGAAAAAGTTTTTAGCTGTGACATTTCCAAACAGCACCTGATGACTAAAATCTACATGATTTTGCAAAAACTCAACCACAAAAATACAAATAACCCAATTAAAAAATGGGTAAAGGATATGAACAGGCACTTCACTAAAGAAGACAGTCAGGGTGCTAACAGATACACAAGGAAATACTCTCGATCATTAGAGAAATGCAAATCAAAACTACAATGAGATTCCATCTTATTCCAACAAGGCTGGCATTAATCCAAAAAACACATAACAATAAATGTTGGAGAGGTTGTGGAGAAACTGGGACACTTATACACTGCTGGTGGGAATGTAAAATGCTACAACCACTTTGGAAATCAATTTGGCTCTTCCTTAAAAAACTAGAAATAGAACTACCATAGGATCCAGCAATCCCACTCCTTGGAATATATCCTAGAGAAATAAGAGCCTTTACATGAACAGATGTATGCACAGCCATGTTCATTGCGGCACTGTTTACAATAGTTAAAAGTTGGAAGCAACCAAGGTGCCCATCAACGGATGAATGGATAGATAAATTACGGTATATTCACACAATGGAATACCACGCATCGATAAAGAACAATGATGAATCCATGAAACATTTCATAACATGGAGAAATCTGGAAGACATTATGCTGAGTGAAATTAATCAGTTGTGAAAGGACAAATATTGTGTAGGACCACTATTATAAGAACTGGAGAAATAGTTTAAACAGAGAAGAAAATATTCTTTGATGGTTACGAGAAGGGGGAGGGAGGGAGAGGTGTATTCATTAATTAGACAGTAGATAAGTTTTATTTTAGGTGAAGGGAAAGACAGCACACAAGACAGAAGAGGTCAACACAAGTCAACTAAACCAAAAGCAAAGAAGTTTCCTGAATAAACCGAACGCTTCGAAGTCCAGAGTAGCAGGGGCAGGGGTTTGAGGACCATGGTTTCAGGGGACATCTAAGTCAATTGGCATAATAAAATCTATTAAGAAAACATTCTGCATCCCACTTTGGAGAGTGGTGTCTGGGGTCTTAAACGCTAGCAGGAGGCCATCTAAGATGCATCAATTGGTCTCAACCAAACTGGATCAAAGGAGAATGAAGAACACCAATGACACAAGGTAATTATGTGCCTAAGAGACAGAAAGGACCAGATAAACCACAGACTACATCAGCCTGAGATCAGAAGAACTAGATGGTGCCTGGCCACAACCGATGACCGCCCTGACAGGGAACACAAGAGAGAACCCCTGAGGGAGCAGGAGAGCAGTGGGATGCAGACCCCAAATTCTTGTAAAAAGACCAGACTTAATGGTCAGACTGGGACTAGAAGGACCCCGGAGGCCATGGTCCCCAGACCTTCTGTTAGCCAAAGACAGTAACCATTCCCAAAGCCAACTCTTCAGACAGGGATTGGACTGGAATATGGGATGGAGATGATACTGGTGAAGAACAAGCTTCTTGGGTCAAGTAGACACCTGAGACTATGTTGGTATCTCCTGTCTAGAGGGGAGATGAGAGGGCGGAGGGGGCAAGAAGCTACTCGAATGGACATGAGGAGAAAGAGTGGAGGGGAGGACTATGCTATCTCATTAAAAAAAGCAATTAGGAGGATATAGCAAGGTGTATGTAAATTTTTGTATGAGAGACTGACCTGATCTGTAAACTTTCACTTAAAGCACAATAAAAATTAATTTAAAAAATATTGTTTAAATTCCTATTTTAAAATAGAAGAATCTTAAAGGATTTATGAGGGACAATGTGCTGTAATGGAACGACTGTGGGTTTTGGAACAAAAAAGACCTGTTTTCTACCTGGGTCAAGGCACCATTTTTGTCCCTCAGGGACATTTGCCAGTGTCTAGAGACACTTTTTTTTCTGTTAAAAGTAATTTATTTTCCGTAAAACATAAATATATTTTTATAAAAATTTATACATTTAAATCTAAATTTCCCCTCTTGGTGATCCCCATTCCCTCCCCTACATTATTATTGTTCCCAGGTTGGAGGGAATCCTGGACAATTAGCCATGCATTTATAGACACATATGTTTAGAGACATTTTTGATTGTGATGACTGGAGGTGGGGTGGGGGTGCAAGGTGATACAGGTTATTTAATGAGTAGAGGCTAGGAATACTGCTAAATACCCAACAATGCACAGGACAGCACCCCCCCCCCCAGCAGAGAATTATCTGGCCCAAAATGCCAATAGTGGAGAGGTTAAGAAACTCTGGTTTAAACAGTGGTTATATCACCACCAAACGGGAGTATGGCCTTGAGCTTAACCCCTCTGAACCTCACTTAATCTTCCCATATGAAGAATGGGGAGAACAATACCAATGCCACAGCAGTAATAACTGAGACACTTAAGAAGTCCTTATTATGTGCTAGACAAAAGAAACCAAGACAAATAAGTTGAAACTCAGATTGGTGATCAACCCAAGTTGTGCAGCTAGTGAGCTGCAGGGCAGGATTAGGACCAGACTTGAGTGCCTCGGAACAAACATTATCTCTTCCATCGATGTGCCTCCAAGCCTCCAGCTTAGGGGGTGTAGGACTGTCTTTACTATCCAGTTGAATGAGTTACTGACACTCTCATAGCTTCCTTCCAAAGATCTGATTAGAATTATGTAGATCCATTGGCAGCAACTTGCTCATCTGGACAAAGCTGAGGAGTCAAAAAAGTAATAGGCAGGGGCCAAGAATGTAATAGAAATGATGCCCTGATCTCTCCAGAGGGTTGTGATGCATTGCAGTCAGTGCATAATAGACTTATTGGAGGTAAATGGACAATCTAACGTCACTCTTCCAGGAACAAAAGCCCTGACTCTAGCTTTCCAGAAACACAGGGCGTTCAGAGAGCTCCAACACCACTCCCTTTACGGCTACCAAAACATACAGCTAAAGTACCTCAGCTGGAAGCTTCTTACTTAAATGAGTTTCTTTAACAGAAAATGACAGCTCCCTAAACACAAACACCCAACACCCTTTTTCTTTTACAGGCACGTATTTCAATTTCTATTCTGTACTCAAAATTTTAACACATTTTTTTTTTTGTCTTGAGAAAGATTTAATGAACATACAGTACAAAATGCTAATTTAGACTTAAGATTATGGCTCAAACTCTGGATAAACCATCAAATTTCCCTGGATTAGAAGTCCACATTTACAGTCAATAATATTCTCAGTTGTAAGTAGTGATAATAGCCATTTGTTGCATACATATTATGCCCCACGTGCTTGACAAGTAATACTATTATTTCCATTTTCCAGTTATCAGAGAGGTCGAATGGTTTGTCCAATGTCACAAAGATAGGCAGTGACAAGGGGAGCATTTGAGTCTGGGGCCCTCTGAATCTGAAGCTACTACACCCCAGCAATGACAACTGTAATGCAAGTACAATGACGTACCATGACAGCTTCACAGAAGAAAACTTCAGAATCAGGATTAGCAATATTTTCTTTAGGATGGGGTTTTGGCTACTGGTGGTTAGTAAAAGTAGCAGGGAACTTTGAGTTAAACTAGATTCGAATCCCATGGTCAACTTACACATTCTCACAGCACTATATGCTTCTCCTTTGTCATTTTACCAACATTTTATATTAAGATGTGCATTTTTTGACACCAACTCTAAAATCTCCTCTGATAGCAGCTGCAAATGTAGTTCTTCTGACCCTAAACACTCAGATTTAGGTCCAAACTTCACATGCTCCAGACTGCCAAGCCTGCCAAGACTTCAGACACAGGACACCTGCACTTCTACTGGCTACAAATTTGGGGGTTCCCACTACCACCTCAGAACACTAATCACAAGCTTGGGGTCCCCAGATCACCTTCACTTCTGACTTGCTGGCTACAGATTCAGGGTTCCCACCACCTCCTCAGATTTGAAAATTCACTAGAATGACTCACAGAACTCAGAAAAGTGCTATACTTTACGATTACAGTTTTATTGTAGCAAAAAGGATAAAAAAGAAGAGATACAGAGCAAGGTCTGGAAGCTTCCATATCCCAAAGGACATGTTATCCTCCCATGCAAAGATGTCCATCACCAACAGGAAGCTCATTCAAGCTTCAATGTCCAGAGTTTTTATTGGGGTTTCACTATGTAGACATGGCTGATTGACTTATTGCCCACAAGATTAAACTCAATCTCCAGCCCTTCTGCCCTCCCCAAACTGGGGCTGATTTCACTTGATGGGTCTTCAGAGCCCCACACCCTGAGTCATCTTGTTAGCATAAGCTATTAGAAGTAGTCTGGAGTCCTCCCTAAATATCAAAAGACATTCCAATCACTCACTTGGGAAATCCCAAGGATTTAGAGCTTATTTCCCAGGAACCAAGGACAAAAACTAAATTCTTTGGGAAAAGTAATTCTTCATCCCACATACATTTATTTGTGTGGTTATTTGATCAATCTCCCCTATACACTTCAAGGTCCTTAATGGACAGAGTTTCTGCTAATCTTTTAGCAAAAGGATTTAGCATAGAGCTTAACACATAGTAAGTCCTCTGTAAAATTTGTTAAAGTAATAGGTGGATAGAGGGAGGAAGTTTCGGAAGGAAAGAAGAACGGTCACTGTGTGATTCTGAGCAATAACGTCTCCATCCTTCAGTTAGTAATTTTTATAATGGAAATAATAATAAATAACCACATTACCTCATTGGGCTGATGCTATGTGATGTTAAATGCAGTCATGTATTTGAAAACACTATACATTTCCACGAATCTTATAAATAACAGGCATTACTGAGGACCTTCCAGAAAAAAAATACTATACTTTGTATTTTGGTTGCTATTTATTCCAAAAACAAAAAAAGTATTTGCAAATCTTATTTCTCAGTAGCTCTTTGAGGAGGAAGGATTCCTGTCAAACATGGAAACATATATTCTTAGACCTGCCAGTATCACTGGTTTCTTTCCAGGCTCTTTCTCATGCATTAAAAAAAAAAAAAATGAATAAAACAAAAAATAGGATCTGGAATAAAATTATACTGGACCTTGGAGCCCTTTCACACCCTGTCTAACCTTCACACCCAGTGCCGTCGAGTCGATTCCGACTCATAGCGATGTCTAACCTTCATAACCAAGGTAAGTTCACAAAGCAGGCACCTGTTTGAATAAAAAGGAAAAATACCATGATTTCAAAACAGCTAAGTCTTGCATGAAAGATGCATCATATGTACTAATAAAACTAAGGGATGGGACTGGGAGGATGCACACTGAATGAGAGGAAGGAGATGACCAAAAGTCACTTTATCTGTCACGTTTTATTTCTTATGAATAAGGTAAATCTGCAGCAAATGTGATAGAACATTAACCTCTGTTAGTTCTGAATAGTGAGTACACTGATATTATTTTATCCTTTGAAGTTTTCTGTATTTTTAATTTAAAAAAAATCAGTCTGTACATCAATAAAACCAGAAAACCACACACAGTAAGCCAAGGTTGAATGTTGAAGAGAATTTTATGGTGTCAGAACGTAATTTGGCTAGCACTCAATGGGCAGTGGTACTTAAATCCTTTGAAATTATATGCATTTGAGGTGGAATAATACTAACAGTAACAGCTAAAGGTATGAATGTCCCAAGGTCCCTGGGTAGTGCAAACAGTTTGCACCTGACTACTAAGGTGGCAGGTGGAACCCACCCAGTGGCTCCGTGGAAGAAAGGCCTGGCCATGTACTTCTGTTTATGATTAGAGCTGAGAAAACTGCTGTGAAGCAGGTCTATTCTGTAACACATGGGGTTGCCATGAGTTGGAATCAGCTCAACAGCAACAACTTTGGCTTTGGTTTATCAACATCCAGCAGAGGTCAGA
The DNA here is from genome assembly GCF_024166365.1 of Elephas maximus indicus. Lineage (NCBI taxonomy): Eukaryota > Metazoa > Chordata > Mammalia > Proboscidea > Elephantidae > Elephas > Elephas maximus. The sequence continues at coordinate 86,078,123 of NC_064826.1, forward strand.
AACGTGATTTTCCTTCTCTCCCATCAGGGCCTGTTCCTCCTCTCCTCACCTGAGAACACTCCAGGGACTGTCCACTGACTGGTGTAATCCGAGAGCCTCTCTTCATATGTCTGTTCGCTGCCAACCCTCACGGCCTGCATTAGGCTCAGTCTTTTCCCTAAATCTTCCCTGTTGACTCGAACCCATGGGGAACTTGCCCCTCCTTGAACTTGAGTTCTGGAGGCAGACAGAACTTGCCCAAAGAGTCACTAAGTGACATCCCTTAGAGACGACAGAAGGGCCTCAGGGTTTGTTGTTTTTTTTGTTTTTGTTTTGTTTTTTTTTTTGCTAGAAACGTGCACTTGATTCTACAGAGAACTAGAAACTCAACATTCTGCAGGACTGAGACGTATGACCAAACACAGATGACATGGAATGTAATGGAATGCAATGGCAGTAATTAAACCTTGTAGTACTGATCACTCTGTTTTTACTATTCCGTTCACTAAAGCCCTCTCTATTTGATCTCTTTTATTTTTCTTGAATTCTAATGGTCTCATAATTTACAGTTACTGCAAATTCTTGGAGTGAGACTTAGTTTTATAGTTTAGTGTAAAAAAACAAAAACTGCAGCTATGTGAAGGCCTAGAGGGAATGTATATGAGCTAATTTCTTCTCTAATGTTTGAACTCAGAGAGGTGGATACTTAAGCATCCAGCCATCTAAGTGCAGTGATGGTTAATGTTGTGTGTCAACTTGGCTAGGCCATGATTTTCCGTGGTTTGGCAGATACTAGGTAATCATCCTTCGTTTTGTAATCTGGCGTGATCAGTCGATCAGTTGGAAGGGGAGTTTAACCTGCATCCGATATATATATAGATGTTCTGTCAAAGCATGATCTCTCTCGATTCTGCATCTATCTCGTCATCCTCTGAACTTCTGGTTCTTGGGACATGAGCCAGCAGCCTGCCACCTGACCTGCAGATTTTGGGTTTGTTATCCCCTGCAATCATGGGAGTCAGGAGAAGCCTCCAGCCTAATGCCTGACCCACGAATTCTACAATTTCTTGAGCCATTTCCTTGCAAATCCCTCTATACGATCTGTAGCATATGTTATGGATTGAATTGTGTCCCTCCAAAATGTGTGTCAACTTGGCTAGGCTATGATTCCCAATATTGTATGATTACTCACCATTTTGTCACTTGATGTGATTTTCTTGTGTTGTAAATCCTAACTCTGTGATGTTAATGAAGTGGGACTAGCGGCATTTATATTAATGAGATAGGACTCCATCTACAGGGTTAGGTTGTGTCCTAAGCCAATCTTTTCTGAGATATAAAAGAGAGAAATAAGCAGAGAGACAGGGGGACCTCATACCACCAAGAAAACAGCACTGGGAGCAGAGCGCATACTTTGGACCCAGGGTTCCTGTGCAGAGAAGCTCCTAGTCCAGGGGAAGTTTGATGAGAAGGACCTTCCTCCAGAGCTGACAGAGAAAGAAAGTCTTCCCCTGGAGCTGATGCCCTGAATTTGGACTTCTAGCCTACTATACTGTGAGGAAATAAATTTCTGTTTATTAAAGCCATCCACTTGTGGTATTTCTGTTATAGCAGCACTAGATGACTGAGACAGCATATGATCAAGAACCAGTGGTACTGAAAGAAGAAGTTCAGGCTGCACTAAAGGGATTGGCAAAAAAAACAACCCTCCAGGAATTGACAGAATACCAACTGAGATGTTTCAACAAACAGATGCAATCCTGGAACTGCTCACTCATCTATACCAAGAAATTTGGAAGACAGTTGCCTAGCCAGACAACTGCAAGAGATCCATATACATGCTTATTCCAAAGGAAGGTGATCCAATGAAATGTGGAAATTATCGAATAATATCACATCCAAGTAAAATTTTGCTGAAGATAATTCAAAAATGGTTGCAGCAGTACATTGATGACAAGGGCTGCCAAAAATTCAAGCCAGATTCAGAAGAGGATGTTGAACAAGGAATATCATTGTTGATGTCAGATGGATCTTAGCTGAAAGTGGAAAATACCAGGAAGATGTTTATTTGTGTTTTATTGACTATGCAAAGGCATTTGACTGTGTGGATCATAACAAATTATGGATAACATTGCAAAGAACGGGAATTCCAAAACAATTAATTATGCTCATGCAGAACCTATACATAGACCAAGAAGCAGTTGTTTGAACAGAACAAGGGGATAGTGCATGCTTTAAAATCAGGGAAGTTTTGTATCAGGGTTGTACCTTTTCACCATGCTTATTTTATCTGTATGCTAAGCAAATGATCTGAGAAGCTGGAGTATATGAAGAAGAACACAGCATGAGGATATTGAAGCTGTCAAAGATTTATTTTACTTTGATCCGCAATCAACACACATTATAGCAACACATGAGCCACCACAATACAACAAACTGAAAGAATGTGGAAATTATCAAGAAATACCATTAATATCACATGTGTTTTAGTCATCTAGTGGTTCCATAACAGAAATACCGCAAGTGGATGGCTTTAACAAAGAGAAATTTATTTTCTCACAGTCAAGTAGGTTACATGTCCAAATTCAGGGTGTCGGTTCCAAAGGAAGCTTTTCCCTCTCTTTCGGCTCTGGAGGAAGGTCTTTGTCCTCAATCTTCCCCTGGTCAAGGAGCTTCTCACGCACAGGGACCCCAGGTCCAAAGGATGTGCTCTGCTCCCAGTGCTGCTTTTGTGGTGGTATGAGGTCCCCACCTCTCTGCTTGCTTCCCTTTCTTTTTATCTCTTGAGAGATAAAAGGTGGTACAGGCCACACCCCAGGAAAACTCCCTTTACACTGGATCAGGAAGGTGACCTGAGTAAGCGTGGTTTTACAATCCCACCCTAATGCTCTTAACATAAAATTACAATCACAAAATGGAGGACAACCACACAATACTAGGAATCATGGCCTAACCAAGTTGACACAATTCAAACCATGACAACATGCAAGTAAATTTTGCTGAAGATAATTCAAAAACAGTTGCAGCAGTACATCGACAGGGAACTGCTAGAAATTCAAGCCAGATTCAGAAGAGGACGTGGCATAAAGGATATCTTTGCTGATGTTAAATGCATCTTGGCTGAAAGCAGAGAATATCAGAAAGATGTTTATGCTGTGAAGAATGAGAATTCTAGAACATTAATTGTGCTCATGAGGAACCTGTACGTAGACCCAGAGGCAGTCGTTTGAACAGAACAAGGGGTTGCTGAGTGGTTTAACTTCAGGCAATGTGTGTGTCAGGGTCGTATCCTTTCATCTTATTTATTCAGTCTGTATGCTGAGTAAATAATCTGAGAAACTGGACTATATGAAGAATGAACTCAGCATCAGAATTGGAGGAAGATTCATTAACAACCTTCACTATGCAGATGACACAACTTTGCTTGCTGAAAGCGAAGAGAACTTGAAGCACTTACTGTTGAAGATCAAAGACTACAACCTTCAGTATGGATCACATCTCCACATAAAGAAAACAAAAATTCTCACAACTGGACCAGTAAGCAACATCATGATGAACGGAGAAAAGATTAAAGATATCAAGGATTTCATTTTACTTGGATCCACGATCAATGCCCATGGAAGCAATAGTCAAGAAATCAAAAGATGTATTGCACTGGGCAAATGTGCTGCAAAAGACCTCTTTAAAGTATTGAAAAGCAAAGATGTCACTTTGAGGACTGAGGTGCACCTGACCTAAGCCATGGTATTTTCAATCACCTTATATGCATGTGAAAGCTAGACAATGAACAAGGAAGGCCAAAGAAGAATTAATGAATTTGAATTATGGTGTTGGGGAAGAATATTAAATATAATATGGACTGCCAAAAGAAGGAACAAATCTGTCTTGGAAGAAGTACAGCCAGAATGTTCCTTGGAAGTGAAGATGGCAAGACTTCATCTTACGTGCTTTGGACATGTTATAAGGATGGACAAGTCCCTGGAGAAGGATGTCATGCTTGGTAAAGTACAGGGTCAGCAAAAAAGAGGAAGACCCTCAAGGAGATGGATTGACACAGTGGCTGCAACAATGGGTTTAAACATAGCAATGATTGTGAGAATGGTGCAGGAACAGGCAGTGTTTCATTCCGTTGTACATAGGGCCACCGTGAGTCAGAACTGACTCAATGGCGTCAAACAACAACATATATATTTATATGCACACTTCATTGGTTTTGCCTCTCCAGGGAACCCAGCCTAAGACAAGGGTCTATGAGTCATACGTCCCGCCTACTGTGCATCATCATTTAAAGCGTGGATTGTCAAACACCTTTCAAACTGTTTTCTCACAACAGCCCCATGGGGCAGGCAGAATAGTATTGTTGTTGTTGTGTGATGTTGAGTTGATTCTGACTCATAGTGACCCTATATAGCCCTCGTGGCACAGTGGTTAAGAGCTATGGCTGCTAGGCAAAAAGGTCGGCAGTTCAAATCCATCAGCCGCTTCTTGGAAGCCCTATGGAGCAGTTCTACTCTGTCCTACAGGCTCGCTATGAGTTGGAATCGACTCAATGGTAACAGGTTAGTGACCCTATAGGAAAGGGTAGAACTGGCTTATAGGATTTCCTAGGCTATAATCTTTATGGAAGCAGATCTCCAGGTCTTTTCTCCTGTGGAGTGCCTGAGGGGTTCAAACAGCCAACCTTTTGGTTAGTAGCCAAGGATTTAACAATCGCTCCACCAGGGCTCCTACTGACACCAATTTTCAGAGGATGTCATTTGAGATGTTTTTGGCTGCAAGTATTAGAAAACCCAACATAAACAATAAGGAGCATTTATTAGCTCACATAACATGGTTTCCTAAGATGAGGAGGTTCCAGGGTTCAACTATTTGTTCATTTATTCAACAAATTTTATTGGGTATATTTATTGAGGATATACTATGTGCTAAGCACTGTTCTGAATGTTGGGAATAAAACAGTGAAGAAAACAGACAAAAATCGTCCTGCTAATGGAGATTTCATTCTAATTAGGCAATGTATTCATTTCCTATGGCTGCCATAACAAATTACCACAAACTTGGTTGCTTAAAATAACAGAAATTTATTCTCCCGCAGTTCTGGAAGCATGCTTATACTAAAAAAAATTATTCATTGTTAATCTGAAATTCCAATTTAACTGAGAATCCTATATCTTATCTGGCAACCCTATCTGCCAAGGTGATTTCTTAAGACCTAAGATCTTAGCTGCCATATAGAGGCAGTCTAGGCTAGTGGAAAAATCCCTGGATGAGAGATGGGAATCCTAGTGTCGGTCAGATGCTACACTAATTAGTTGTGGAGTCTTGGGTAAGTTGCAAAGCTCTCTTGTGTTTTCAGCCTTCATCCTTGTGTATTTTTTAAGAACAAAAGTGAGTAATTTGTTAATATTAGAGACATTATTCAGATTTTTCTAATTGTCCCAATAGTGTTTTTGGTAGCAGAAAACGCAAGATGTTGTTGTATTAAGTTTTTTTTTTTAAGTCTGTTAGTCTGAAATAATTCCGGATTCTTTCTTTGTATTCTGTAACATTGATTTTTTTGTAGTACAAGACAGTTATTTTTTTTTAATAATTTTTATTGTGCTTTAAGTGAAAGTTTACAAATCAAGTCGGTCTCTCGCATGTAAACTTATATACACCTTACTACATACTCCCACTTACTCTCCCCCTAATAAGTCAGCCCGCTCCCTCCTTCCAGTCTCTCCTTTTGTGACCATTTGTCAGTTTCTAACCCCCTCTACCCTCCCATCTCCCCTCCAGACAGGAGATGCCAACATAGTCTCAAGTGTCCACCTGATGCAAGTAGCTCACTCCTCATCAACATCTCTCTCCAATCCATTGTCCAGTCCAATCCATGTCTGATGAGTTGGCTTCGGGAATGGTTCCTGTCCTGGGCCAACAGAAGGTTTGGGGACCATGACCGCCGGGATTCCTCTAGTCTCAGTCAGACCATTAAGTCCAGTCTTATTATGAGAATTTGGGGTCTGCATCCCACTGTTCTCCTGCTCCTTCAGGGGTTCTCTGTTGTGCTCCCTGTCAGGGCAGTCATCAGTGGTGGCCGGACTCCATCTAGTTCTTCTGGTCTCAGGATGATGTAGTCTCTAGTTCATGTGGCCCTTTCTGTCTCTTGGGCTCATAATTACCTTGTGACCTTGGTATTCTTCATTTTCTTTTGATCCAGGTGGGTTGAGACTCATTAATGCATCTTAGATGGCCGCTTTTTAGCTTTTAAGACCCCAGATCCCACACTTCAAAGTGGGATGCAGAATGTTTTCATAATAGAATTTATTTTGCCAATTGACTTAGATGTCCCCTGAAAGAACAGTTATTTTGTAGAATGTTACTCAATTTGAATTTATCTGATATTTTCTCATGGTTAGGTTAAGATTATACATTTTTTGTAAGAATATCACATTAGCGATGTTGTGTCCTTCTCAGTACAATACATCAGGAGGGACATGATATCCCTATGTTCCATGTTAACCTTGATCACTTGGTTAAGGTAATGTCTGCCAGGTTTGTCCATTGCAAAGTTACTATTCTACCCTTCAAAATTAATAAATATCTTGTGGGGAGATATTTGGAGACTATGTAAATATCCTATCACTACTCAAACTTTTGTAGCCATTGGTTTTATACTCCATTTAAGATTCTCATCAGAATCAATTATGATGATGATAATGGCCAAATAATTATTTTCTATTTCATTATTCCTTCTACATGTATTAGTTGGATTTTTTACTATGAGGGAGAGCTTTTCTTTCTCCCTCATGTGTGTATCTATTCTGTGTGAACTCGTGGATTCATACTTTTTTTTTAATTGGTTACATTTATTTATTTATCATCATTATTTATTTGATGCCCAAATTGTTCCAGATTTGGTCCCTTCAAGCTGGCTCCTGTGTACCTTTGATATGTTCCCATAATTTTTTTGAGTCATAAAAATAATTTATTCCTTTTTTATCAGCATTTTAAAATAATACATAAAATTCCCTGGGGCAATGGTGGCTGTCCCCATAATTTTTGAGTACTTTTCTTGTTTTTTGGTACAACAAGGTGTTTCAAACTTATCTTTGTAACTTCCCTGCTCTGGTACTGAAATCAGCCATTTCTCCAAGAAATTCTTTCAGTGGGGAATGGCATTTAGGAATCAAGATCTGGGCAAAAAGCACCACTTTTAAACAGGTTTGGTAAATGAGAAACAGTCTGTGTTTGTTCTGCCAATTCAACGTATCTTAGTTATTAACATTTATCCCATGTCTTAGTTACCTAGTGCTGCCATAACAAAAATACCACAGGTGAGTGACTTTGAAAAATAGAAATTTATTTTCTCATAATTTTGGAGGCTAAAAATCCAAATCAGGGTCTCAGCTTTGTCGATCCTTCTGTGGGCCTCTCTCCTAGTTTCTGGTGTCTGCCAGCAATCCCCGGCATTCCTTTGCTTGTAGATGGGTCCTTGCGTGGCATCTGTCTTTGTGTGTGTCTCTTTTTATCAAACACTTTCCAGAAGTGATTAAGTTTAGGACCCACCCTACTCTGGACTTCATCAACAGGTCCTCTTGCTCTCTAGATTCTGGTTGCATTCATCAAATGGGAAACACCTGCAGAAGGTGAGAAAGAGAAGGTAAGTGAGCACAGGTTCCTTGGTCCCCCAGCTCCCCACCTGCACAGCCACATCAGGCTCCACAAAAGTTACACTCCTTTCAAGGAGGCCTCTTAACATGACTTGCTCCTTCTGGGTTCTGGAAACCAATCTTACCCCTATTCTCCTCAGGTCTGTGAGTGGAAGTGGCCATTGTTGTCTCTACCCTTGAGATACTGCATTATCCCTCCGGTTTCCTTAAATCTTGCCCATGGCTTTGTAAATAGTCCCTTTATTAAACTCTTTCAAATTACCTGTTGTTTTTCTGCCACGACTCTGCAATTTCTGCCACTATTCTTATTTTGAAAATAAGGAAACGGACGTTTATTTAAAAACCTAAGTTTGCCTGAAAAAAAGCAAAGATGAGCTTTAAATTGGGGCTGTCAGATTCCAAAGTCCGTGTTTTTCCAAAATATCCATTGCCCTTGTACATCATGCTTGTCCTGGGAGGAAGTGAGTACATAGAAGAGGGTAGGTAGTCAAGAATAAAGACCACAGGAGCCCAGGAGGTCAAGTTGTAGTGGAAAGTCAAAGATAAGGCAGGCCTTCAAAACCAGAATGTGGAACACAGCCCTAGTACAAGGAAGCCCAGTTAGCCAGTTCCAAATGGGGGACCAGGAATTGAGGTAAACAGATAAGTGACAAAACATGAAGGGTGGTGACAAGGCTGCTGCCTGCAGCCCCTCAGCCACAGCAGTGGCACTAAGCCTTGAACACTGATGTTGTTGTTGTTAGGTGCGTAGAGTTGATTTTTGGCTCATAACAGCACCATGTGACGGAGTAGAACTATCGCGCACGGTTTTCTTGGCTATAATCTTTACAGGGGCAGATTTCCAGATCTTTCTCCTGCGGAGCCAGTGGGTGGATTCAAACTGCCAATTGTTCAGTCGGCAGGCGAGTGCTTAACCGATGTGCCATAAAAGCTCCTTTTGAACACTGATGCTGATTTATAATTCAGTGAGGACAGGAATCGATTCTAGGTGTGGTCAGCCTCTGAATGCAACCTGGTAACAGAAAAGTCTGCCTCAAAGAGGGAGTTAAGGGTGGACTAGCCCTGACAGAGTTTGGCTTCTTGATTGGAAAGGACAGAACCTTACTCATAGGACTGCAAGAAAAAGGAATTTCTGGAAGGTTATTGGTGGGCTAGGAAGTATCAGGAAAACAGAAAACAGGTCATAGCCTGACTTCCTTCTCTCTCCTTGGTGGCGCAGTTGCTCTCTTGTTTTCTCCAGTGCCCTCTCTGCCTCCTATGTCTCTCTCTATTGGTCTGCTGTGCTTCACCCATCAGTGTTCTCTGCTTGCAGTTTTGCTGACTCAGTCCTGCAGCCTCTCCAGCCCTCTTCAACATCATTACCCCTGACAGCTTCAGCTGTGACAGCTTCACTCTATGCCTTATTTCCTTGGTACTTCTCAGTTCAAATCCCCAAAAGAGGGAGAAACTGATGGACTCAGTTTGTTTTTTATGTCAGAGTACATCATAGGTTACTGGGCAGCCTGTGGATTATAACTGAGTCATCTGAGTCTGGGGAGGTTGAGGTTGGGGTCAAAGCATGGTTTCCTAAGAGCACCTCCTCAGAGGTGGAGGGACCAGCCAGAGGGCCCTGTTGCGGTGGGGTAGGTATCATGATTCACATCTAGGATGATCTTGAAAAGCATCAGCTAAGTTGAGAAGAGGGGTCGTTACTATCTTTTTCACTGTGTTGACATTTGCACTGACGATATGAAAGGACTGGTGGAGTAGAACTCTCGACAGTTAGCATGAATCAAGGCTGCAGCACCAAACTGAGCTACCTAGTGGTCATTATATTCTTCACTGCCATGTGCTGGCAGTTAAAAAAAAAAAAAAGAAAAGCTAATTGCACTTAAGAATGTCCTCAATGAAGCAGTAAAATTTATTACTTTTATTAAATTTAAACCTTGAGTGTATGCATTTGTAATATGGAATGAACAATGCAGAAAAAGCATTTGTACAACTGAACTGAAATAACCACTTTTTTCAGGGAACATTATTTGTACTTAATATAACTACTGGCAGAAAAACAATGCGGACTTGGCTAACTTGTTCTCAAAAATTAATGAAATGAGCCTGTTACTTTTGAGGGCAAGATTAGACAGTATTTTTTGCCATTGATAACATCTGAGCTTTCAAACTAACATTAGGGCTTTGGAAAACTTATTATCTGCTGCAGTCAGCTTGATAGCTTTCTAATATTTAAAAGGTTTTAGAAAAAAATGTTCATGATAGTAATAATGAAGGTGATTTGTGATATTTTCTAATGAAATGTGTCAACCTTTGGAAAATACATACAAACTCAGTAAACCAATATTTTTTAAGTGACTAACACATGATGGTACAAAGTCATGTATGGGGAAAAGGTCCACTGAAAGTGCAAGACAGACAAATGCATTTTAATAAAGCAGATTTGACATTGCAACTAACCTTTAAAACTACCTCTTTATCCACCCATAAAGAGAAATGAAGGTCTGATACATGCAACCACCTGCATTAACCTGGAAAACATTGTGCTGAGAGAAATAATTCATATATAAAAGGACAAATATCGTGTGAGCCCACTTACATGAAATAACTAGAACAGGAAAATGTATAGAAGCTAAAGTTCATTAGTTGTTACCAGGGGCCAGGGGAGAGAGAAATGAGGAGTTACTGCTTTGAGGGTACTGAGTTTCTGCTTGGGGTGATGAAAAACTTCTGGAAATGGGTAGAGGTGAAGGCTGTACAACATGGTAAATGCAATTAATGTCGCTGAAACATGTACTTAAAAATCGTTCAAATGGCAAATTCTACGTTGTATATGTTTTACAAAACAAAACAAAAACAAGTTTTTGGTGTAGTATAAAAGAAGAACATCCAAGTATCTGAGAAGCCTACTGAAATACTCCGTTTCGCAACTGCACATCTGTGTGAGGCCAGATTTTCTTTATATACTTGTTGTTGTTGTTGTTAGGTGCTGTCAAGTCAGTTCCAACTCACAGCGACCCCATGCACAACAGAAAGAAACACTGCCCGGTCCTGAGCCATCCCTACAATCATTGCTATGCTTGAGCTCATTGTTGCAACCACTGTGTCACTCCACCTCATTGACCGTTCTCCTCTTTTCCACTGACCCTGTACTCTGCCAAGCATGATATCCTTCTCCAGGGACTGATCCCTCCTGACAACATGTCCAAAGTATGTAAGATGCAGTCTTGCCATCCTTGCTTCTAGGAAGCATTCTGGTTGTACTTCTTACAAGACAGATTTGTTCGTTCTTTTGGCAGTCCATGGTATATTCAATGTTCTTCACCAACACCACAAGTCAAAGGTGTCAATTCTTCTTCGGTCTTCCTTATTCATTGTACAGCTTTCACGTGCACATGATGAAACTGAAAATACCATGGCTTGGGTCAGGTGCACCTTAGTCTTCAAGGTGACATCTTTGCTCTTCAACACTTTAAAGAGGTCCTTTGCAGCAGATTTACCCAATGAAATGTGTCTTTTGATTTCTTGACTGCTGCTTCCATGGCTGTTGATGGTGGATCCAAGTAAAATGAAACCCTTGACAACTTCGATCTTCGTCTATCATGATGTTGCTCATTGGTCCAGTTGTGAGGATTTTTGTTTTCTCTATGCTGAGGTGCAATCCCTACTGAAGGCTGTGGTCTTCGATCTTTATCAGTACGTGCTTCAAGTCCTCTTCACTTTCAGCAAGCAAGGTTGTGTCATCTGCATATTGCAGGTTGTTAATGAGTCTTCTTCCAATCCTGATGCCCCGTTCTTCTTCATATAGTCCAGCTTCTCGGATTATTTGCTCAGCATACAGATTGAATAGGTATGGTGAAAGAATACATCCCTGACGCACAACTTTCCTGACTTTAAACCAATCAGGATCCCCTTGTTCTGTCTGAACAACTGCCTCTTGATCTATGTAAAGGTTCCTCATAAGCACAATTAAGTATTCTGGAATAGCCATTCTTTGCAATGTTATCTATAATTTGTTATGATCCACACAGTTGAATGCCTTTGCATAGTCAAGAAAACATCCTTCTGGTATTCTCTGCTTTCAGCCAGGATCCATCTGACATCAGCAATGATATCCCTGGTTCCACACCGTCTTCTGAAACTGGCCTGAATTTCTGGCAGTTCCCTGTTGATATACTGCTCCAGCCGTTTTTGAATGATCTTCGGCAGAATTTTGCTTGTGTGTGATATTAATGATATCGTTCTATAATTTCCACAATTGTTTGGATCACCTTTCTTGGGAATAGGTATAAATATGGATCTCTTTCAGTCAGTTGGCCAGGAAGCTGTCTTCCATATTTCTTGGCATAGATGAGTGAGTACCTCCAGAGCTGCATCTGTTTGTTGAAACATCTCAATTGATATTCCAACAATTCCTGGAGCCTTGTTTTTTGCCAATGACTTCAGAGCAGCTTGGACTTCTTCCTTCAGTACCATTGGTTCCTGATCATATGCCACCTCTTGAAATGGTTGAACATCGACTAATTCTTTTTGATATAATGACTCTGCATATTCCTTCCATTTTCGTCTGATGCTTCCTGCATCGTTCAGTATTTTCCCCCGTGGAATTCTTCACTATTGCAACTCGAGGCTTGAATTTTTTTTTTTCAGTTCTTTCAGCTTGAGAAGCACCAAGCATGTTCTTCCCTTTTGATTTTCCATCTCCAGCTCTTTGCACGTGTCATTATAATACTTTACTTTGTCCTCTCGAGCTGCCCTTTGAAATCTTCTGTTCAGTTCTTTTACTTCATCAATTCTTCCTTTTGCTTTAGCTGCTCGACGTTTGAAAGCAAGTTCCAGAGTCTCCTCTGACATCCATCTTGGTCTTTTCTTTCTTTCCTGTCCTTTCAATGGTCTCTTGCTTTCTTCATGTATGATGTCCTTGATGTCATTCCACAACTCATCTGGTCTTCGGTCACTCGTGTTCAGTGCCTCAAATCTATTCTTCAGATGGTCTCTAAATTCAGGTGGGATATACTCAAGGTCATATTTTGGCCCTTGTGGACTTGCTCTGATTTTCTGCACTTTCAGCTTGAACTTGCATAGGAGCAATTGATGGTCTGTTCCACAGTCGGCCCCTGGCCTTGTTCTAACTGATGATATTGAGCTTTTCCATTGTCTCTTTCCACAGATGTAATCAATTTGATTTCTGTGTATTCCATCTGGTGAGGTCCGTGTGTATAGTCACTGTTTATACTGGTGAAAGAAGGTATTTGCAGTGAAGAAGTCGTTGGTCTTGCAAAATTCTATCATTCAATCTCCAGCATTCTTTCTATTACGAAGGCCATAGTTTCAAACTACCAGTCCTTCTATGTTTCCAACATTCGCATTCCAATCACCAGTAATTATCAATGCATCTTGATTGCATGTTCGATCAATTTCAGAGTGCAGCAGCTGATAAACATCTTGTATTTCTTCTTCTTTGGCCCTAGAGTTTGGTGCGTAAATTTGAATAATAGCCGTATTAACTGGTCTTCCTTGTAGGCGTATGGATATTATCCTATCACTGACAGCGTTGCACTTCAGGATAGATCTTAAAATGTTCTTTTTGACGATGAATGCAACATCATTCCTCTTTAAGTTGTCATTCCCAGTATAGTAGACTATATGATTGTCCTATTCAAAATGGCCAATACCAGTCCATTTCAGCTCACTAATGCCTAAGATGTTAATGTTTATGTGTTCCATTTCATTTTTGACGATTTCCTATTTTCCTAGATTCATACTTCGTACATTCCAGGTTCTGATTATTAATGGATGTTTGCCGCTGTTTCTTCTCATTTTGAGTCATGCCACATCAGCAAATGAAGGTCTCGAACGCTTTACTCCATCCACGTCATTAAGGTCAACTCTACTTTGAGGAGGCAGCTCTTCCTCAGTCGTCTTTTGAGTGCCTTCCAACCTGGGGGGCTCATCGTCCAGCACTATATCAGACAATGTTCCGCTGCTATTCATAAGGTTTTCACTGGCTAATGCTTTTCAGAAGTAGACTGCCAGGTCCTTCTTCCTAGTCTGTCTTAGTGGGGAAGTTCAGCTGAAACCTGTCCTCCATGGGTGACCCTGCTGGTATCTGAATACCGGTAGCAAAGCTTCCAGCATCACAGCTACAGTCAAGCCCCCACAGTATGACAATCTGACAGACACGTGAGGGTTATATACTTAACACAACGTACAGTGAAAAATGGAAAGCAGAAGCGGATATGAGAATCTAGTGGCCTTCCAATAAGTCAAACATTGAAGAACTGAAGAAATTTGCAAAAATGTAAAGCAATACCATTCTCTTCACTAATTTTTTTTTTTCTGCTTGGAAAACATTTAACATAAAAATGTTTATGTTAACACTTAATGAGGTTATTATTATTTTTATATGAATTAGTAAATATTTGAAAATATATCCGTTTTAAAGTCTAACGTGGTAAATATTGCAGGATTTCACCTACAAAAACAAAAGCTCTTTGACCTTCTCAATATTTTTTAAGAGTGTGAAGAGGCCCTGAGACCAAAAAAATTGAGAACTGCTCACTTCGTAAGTAAAGATACGAATGGTTCTGCACTCACCCCTCACCTGGTTCTATATCTCAGGCCTATGCCTGGCAAAGTCACAAAAAAAACTCTGTTTATCTTCTACATGTCTTTCCCCCTTTCTTTTTTCTTAGCGCTTCTCCATCCCCCCAGGTCTTGAGCTTTCAAATTGTCTCAGTTTCTCTAAATTTGAGAAACTATTTCCAAGTAAGGTGTTAATGACTTAACACTTCCAAAAAACAATTTACATATTAAATGATGTCTGAAGAGAGACAGGATTGTTTCTCCTAAAAGAACTAACTTCTGACAGTGGATGTTGAGAGCTGTGGCAGCTGGGTGGGGGAGATATTTGGGGTAGTGGAACTTCCTGAGGCCTCTCGGATTGGGAAAAGTAGAGTAAAGCCTGTGGGAGCCAGAGCTTGACTAGACTGCCTGGTTTTTCCAGATCTGGCAAGTTTTCTGCCTTTGACAGGATACCACTTTTCTAGCACTCATTTTGGAGCCCTGGTGGTACAGTGGTTAAGAGCTTGGCTGCTAACCAAAAGGTGAGCCGTTCGAATCCACCAGCCACTCCCTGGAAACCCTATGGGGCAGTTCTCCTCTGTCCTACAGGGTTGCTAAGAGTTGGAATCGACTCAACGGCAAGAGGTTTGGTTTGGTTTTGGTTTATCACTCCTTTTAGCGGAGAATATTTGAGTTTTCCTCCTCTGACAGGTTTCTACCTTGTACAGGTTCCGGCTTTGGCAGATTTTACTGTAGATGACTATAACACACCTGAATTTGCTGCCTTTTTTACAAAGCACTCTCACCAAAGCTGCATGGTGGTAGGAAATCCTAGCTTTGTATCTGGCACATAAGAGGTTATAATGTCGTGACAAGTGGCTGTATGAGGCATTGTGAAGGAAGAACCGAGCTGAGCCCGTTATTGAGGTGAAGAGCTGGTGGCCTTATCCTACATCAGCACATGTGACCAGATTCCATGCAGCCACTTTCATGAACTACACAACTTTGCAAATAATTTTTCTAGAGCAAGAAGCTTAGGATCTGCAGTGGTGCAAACAATCAGGAGTAAATGGTTCCTCATTACCAGCTTTCCTGTCCCCTCCTCCCTTCTTGTTCTTGCCCCTGGGCTGGTGTGCTCATTTAGTCTCATTTTGTTTTATGGGCCTATCTAATCTTCGGCTGAAGGGTGAAACTCAGGAGTGACTTCAGTTACTGAGTTAAAAAGGTGTCTGGGGGCCATACTCCCAAGATTTCTCCAGTCTCTGCCAGACTAGTGAGTCTGGTCTTTTTTTTGTGTGTGAATTAGAGTTTTTTTCTACATTTTTCTCCAGCTCTATCCAGGACCCTCTATTGTGATCCCTTTCAGAGCAGTCAGTGGTGGTAGCTGGAC
Organism: Elephas maximus indicus; assembly: GCF_024166365.1. Taxonomy (NCBI): domain Eukaryota; kingdom Metazoa; phylum Chordata; class Mammalia; order Proboscidea; family Elephantidae; genus Elephas; species Elephas maximus. The sequence goes on from NC_064826.1 coordinate 86,093,696, forward strand.
ACCGGCTAGTTGTGCTGGACTGTCTGGTGGAGGCCGTGGTAGTTGTGGTCCATTAGTCCTTTGGACTAATCTTTCCCTTGTGTCCTTGGTTTTCTTCACTCTCCCTCACTTCAGACAAGGTGAGACTACTGGAGTATCTTAGGTGGCTACTCACAAGCTTTTAAGACCCCAGATGCTACTCACCAAAGTAGGATGTAGAACATTTTCTTTATAAACTGTTGTGCCAATTGAGCTGGATGTTCCCTGAGACCATGGTCCCCAGCCCTCAGCCCAGTAATTCTGTCCCTCAGGGAGTTTGGATGAGTCTATGGAGTTTTCCATGACCTTGTCTTAGTCAAGTTGTGCTGGCTTTCTCAGTGTTGTATACTGTCTTACCCTTCACCAAAGTTACCACTTATCTATTGTGTGTTTAGTGCTTTTCCCTCCCCACCTCTCCCCTCCCTTGTAACCATCAAAGATTGTTTTTTTATGTGTGTAAGCCTCTTCATGAGTTTTTTAATAGTGGTCTCACACAATATTTGTCCCTTTGTGATTGATTTATCTCACTCAGCATAAAGCCCTCCAGATTCATCCATGTTGTGAGATATTCTGCAGATTCATCATTGTTCTTTATCATTGAGTAGTATTCCATTGTATGTATGTACCATAGTTTGTTTATCCATTCACCTGTTGATGGGCACTTAGCTTTTCCCATCTTTGTGCTATTGTGAATAATGCTGCAATGAACATGGGTGTGCATATGTCTATTCATGTGATGGCTTTTATTTCTGTAAGAGATGTTCCTAGGAGTGGGATTGCTGGATCATATGGTATTTCTATTTCTAGCTTTTTAACAAAGCACCATATCGTTTTCCAAAATAGTTGTACCATTTTGCATTCCCACCAGCAGTGCATGAGAGTTCTGATCTCCCTGCAGCCTCTCCAACATTTGTTGTTTGCTGTTTTTTTGATTCATGCAAGTAATGTTGGGGGTGAGATGGTATCTCATTGTGGTTTTGATCTGCATTTCTGTAATGGCTAGTTATCTTGAGCATTTCCTCATGTGTCTGTTAGCCACCTGAACTTCTTCTTTGGTGAAGTGTCTGTTCATATCCTTTGTTATGTTCCATGAATTTGATTCCTGAATGTGCATCTGGATAGCATCATTTTCTTTAGTTAATGAATGACCCTGGCCTTCCAACCAGCATCCTACCTACTTGAATTGTATATGCATTGTATTAAATTTGGGAATTTGGGAAGTACTTGGGAAAGTAGCCTCTCAAATATCAAGCATTTACAATGTTGTTGTTGTGTGCCTTCAAGTTGATTCCAACTCACAGTGAGCCTAAGTTACAGAATAGAAGTGACCCAGAGGATTTTCTAGGCTGTAATCTTTATGGGAGGAGATCACCAGGTCTTTTCTCCCATGGTGTTGCTGGGTGGGTTCAAACAGCAGACCTTTTGGTTAGCAGCCCAGTGCTTAACCATTGTTCCACCAAGTTTTTTTTTAATCTTTATGGGAGGAGATCACCAGGTCTTTTCTCCCATGGTGTTGCTGGGTGGGTTCAAACAGCAGACCTTTTGGTTAGAAGCCCAGTACTTAACCATTGTTCCACCAGGGTGCCTTACAATAGCAGCAAATTAATCCGGGGAAAGTGACAGGGGAGTGAGCAGGAGGGATTTAAAAATAAGAGGAGATCAAAAATTTTTTGAAGTTCCTCCTCTTAAGACAAGCCTGGAGATCTGCTTCCAAAAGATCACAACCTTGACAATTCTACGGAGCAGTTCTACTTAGCACACATAGGGTCACTGTGAGTCTGAATCGACTGTATGGTAACTAACAACAACAACTCGTGATGGTAACTAAAACTCTAAGATATCTTGGAATAACTCTACTAAATATCTGTATGATTTATATAAAGTCAATTATATGTAAATAATATGCTATCATAGAACAATAAGTGGAGTTCAAAAATTTCAATGGTATTGAAAGTGAGATCGAATTATGACAAAATTAATGAAATGACTGAAATGAGCCTGCAAGTTAGCTTGGATATCCCCACTCTTCCTTTCAAACCTAATTCCAGTGCTAGCTGTACACTGGTGCCAACTGGTCACAGTTGTTCACGCTATCTTAAATATCAATGGTGACCATTCTGGGTCCTGTGACTGGCTGGGAACTCCAGGAGAGGGGGAAGTTTCCAGGAATCTCTTCATTAGTTGGCATGCATTCTGTTGGTTTGATTCAGGCAGTCTAGGCTGAAACATACTGAGAAGGCAGAGTCTTACTTTCTGCCTCCCCACTGCCTGAGATATTATATCTCTATATAGACACATAAGTGTGTGATATGTATGTATCCAGAGAGAGTACGCTTTGAATAAATGGGGAGGTTTGAAAATACATAAATAAATATCCTGGTATAGAAAACTAAATATTGAGAAAAAATACAAACCAGTTATTCACAACTTACAGTTTAAAGTAGCCTAATGTATAACCTCTAATCTCAAAGGAGTCTTTTGAAGCTTGAAAAAGATAATCCTAAAGTTTATCCAGAAAACAGACTAATATAGCCAAAATGATGTTGGAAAAGATGGAACAATGATAAGAAGCAATTACCAGCACCCCCCCCCCCAAAATTAAAATCTATATCTTAGTACAAAAAACTGACATACAAATCAATGGATCAAAATAGGTAGCTAAGAAGCAAATTATAGTACATAAACTAACTCAGTTTATAAACTAACTCAGTTTATTATAAAATATGCATTACAAATCAATGGGAAAGAAAATGATCTTTCAATAAATAAAAGGAAAATTGATCTAGATATTAAGCCCAGTGCCCTTGAGTCGATTCCGACTCATAGCAATCCAATAGGACAGAGTAGAACTGCCCCATACAGTTTCTAAGGAAAAACTGGTAGATTTGAACTGTCGACCTTTTGGTTAGCAGCCTGAGCTCTTCGCCGGCAGTCGATTCCAACAAAGGAGAACTGCCCCATAGGGTTTTCAAGGAGTGCCTGGTGGATTCAAACTGCCAATGCTTCTAGCAGCCATAGCTCTTAACCACTGTACCACTAGAGTTTCCTATCTAGGTATTACCCACTGCTGTTGAGTCTATTCTGACTCATAGCCACCCTATTTAGGTATTAGGGGAAAATAAATCAATTTAGATTCTCATTTTACAGAATCATTCAAGTAAATTCTATGTGAACTAAAGAGCTAAATGTAAAGAAAAAAAAAAACAGTTGCCATGGAGTCAATAATGTACATATGTGTTCATAATCCAAAATTTAAAACTATCCAAATGTCTGTTAGTAGCAGAATGGATAAATATTGTGATATACCCTATTTATAAAATGGAATACTATACCAAAATGAGAAAAACAAACAGGACTAATCTATGCTCTTAATCCATTGCCGGCAAGTCAATTCCAACTCGTAGTGACCCTTTAGGACAAAGTAGAACTGTCCCATAGTGTTTCCAAGATTGTAATCTTTACAGAAGCAGACTGCTACATCTTTCTACTGAGAAGAAGGCTGGTGAATTTGAACTGCTGACCTATTGGTTAGCAGCCGAGTGTTTGACCACTGTGCCACCAGGGGTCCTATCTATGCTCTTAGAAGTCAGAATAGTGGTTATTCTTGAGGGAGTAGTCACTGGAAGGGGAGGAGGGGGGCTTCTGAGGTGTTGATTATGTTCTTTTTCATGTTTTGGATGCTGATTACTCAGGTGTGTTTACTTTGTGAAAATCACTTTTCTGCGTGTATGTTTATACTTCAAAGAAAAGTTTAAAAATAATGATCAGATGGTATTTTTTATGGTTTCTAAGTTGATAATTCTCAGTGTTAGCAAGGGTACAGTAGGACAGGTACTTTTACATCGTGCTGACAGAACTGTGCATTGATTTGGCCTTCCTGGAAACCAAATTAGCAATATGCATAAAAGATATTTAAAAGTTTATGCTCTTTGGCACAGTAATTCCATCTCCATGAATCTGTCTTAAAGTAATAAGGAACTCAATAAAATGAAAAGGAAAAATTTAATGACAGATACAATGTATAAACCAAACCAAACCCACTGCCGTTGAGTCGATTCTAACTTACAGTGACCCCACAGGACAGAGTAGAACTGCCCCATAGAATTTCCAAGAAGGGCCTGGTAGTTTCAAATGGCTGACATTTTGGTTAGCAGCCATGGCGGTTAACCACTACGCCACCAGGGTTTCTGATACAATGCATAAAATTATGTATATACGGTATGGTCCTAATTATTTTTAATATATTTGGGGAAAAAAGACTGGAAGAAAATATACCAAAATAGGATCAATTTATACCTAAATTATAAGACTGTGGGTGATTTTTCTTAACTATTCTTTTCATTATTTTCCACAATCTTTATGAATTCCTTCTTTTATATTTATAAAAAATAATTACCAAGTAATATGTGACTGCATCCCTGTTGCAAAAGAATCAAATAGCAGGGTAAAATATAAACATTCTACTTTAACACATTCTCTCTCCCACCTCCAAGTTTGGTTTCTCAAAGATAAGAACCAATAACAGTTAATACATTTATCTTTTCAGGTAGCTGTTTGCATACACAAAGGTACATAAGTAAGGAAATGTACACATACGGAGTTTGGGTTTTTTAAATTATTGTTTACGAACAGGCTCAGGGGGAGCTGGATATTCCTAGTAAAGTGTTTTGTTTGACCCATACAAAGATTTAAAAGGTTGTATAGCTACACAAATAGTACTTTTCTACAAAATAGTTAACATCTATTGTTATATGAAGCCCTGGTGGCACATTGGTTAAAGTGCTTGGCTGCTGAGAGGTTGGCAGTAGTAACCCACCAGCCACTTTGAGAGAGAAAGACGTAGCAGCCTGCTCCTGTAACATTTACAGCCTTGGAAATCCTATGGACAGTTCTACTCTGTCATATAGGGCCACTAGAAGTCAGCATCGATTTAGGACAGTGGATTTGGTTTTGGTATTGTTATATACCTGGCCTTTCACTTTTTTTTTTCTTTACTTGCTTGGCCTCCTTGGGCTTATGTGTTTGTCATCTGGATTACTAGAACATATTTGTTATGTATTGAACTGTGTCCTCCAAAAATATGTGCTGTAAATCCTAACCCCTATACTTGTGGATGGAAACCCTGGCGATGTAGTCATTAAGAGCTACGGCTGGTAACCAAAAGGTAGGCAGTAGGAATCCACCAGGTGCTCCTTGGAAACTGTATGAGTCAGTTCTATTCTGTCCTATAGGGTCGCTATGAGTCGGAATCAACTAGATGGCAACGGGTGGTTTGGTTTTTTGGTATTCTTGTGGTAATAATCCTATTTGGGAAAGTTAATGAGGCAGTATTAGTGTAGGGGGCATCTTAAGTCAATCTCTCTTGAAATATGAAAGAGCAGATTAAGAAGCAAGCAGAGATGGGGGCAGATGCCATGCCACATGAGGGTCACCAAGGAACTGTGAGAAAATAAATTTCTGCCAGTTAAAAAGCTACCCACTTGTGGGACTTCTGTTACAGCAGCAATAGATAACTAAGACTATATTGCTGTACGAAATGCTTTTAAAGGGAATAATAAATATGCATGTCAATGTGTCTACATCTACCTCATTCTTTTCTATATTCTTTTCATAGTTTCTTACTTTAATGATCAGAATTTTGAAAAGTGCATATTTTATTTTAAAGGTGCATAGATGCAAATTTCCAATTTGATTCAAGTTTTCTGATTGTGTTCCTGTCTGCTCATTAGCAATGAAGCAAGAAGTCTCTTAGTCTCTGTTTAATTTTTCATCAAAGATGGTTTGTGAAAGGATGCATTGGCTCTCTGGAAGGCATCCTCATACCGAATGCTACATCAGTAAAAAACTCCTGTTCGCGCACAGGAAAAGCAAAATTATTATTTAGAATAGAAACTTCCCTAAGTTTCACACAGAACGTATTATTTGTTTAAATGACAAAGGAATCTCCATTCTTTTTGTAAATATGCTTCACACCCAGAGAGCAGCAATTGGCTGAAGACTTTGTAAATCATGTTTGCCTCCATCATTCTAGAAACAGCCTAAGTCTTTGATTATACGCAGCTCTGTATATTACTGTATGCTGTCTTTTCTTATGTTCCAATCATTTCATGTCTAGTTAAAGTGTTTAAGACTTGTGTCCCCCAAATATGGTCATTTCCTGGGCGAAGGGCTCCTTTTATCCATATGCAGGCAAAGTAATACCCAAGCACTCCCTTGGCTTGGTCTCAGCAGGGTGTTGCAGTCAAAGAAATATTCCAGCAGTCAAGAGTAATTAAAAGCCATTCCAATCTTAACTGGCATCTCTCAAATAGCCTTAGAGAGGATCCAGGTCATGGCCCTGGATGACAACACTCCAAAAGCTCTTTCCTTATTTCTCTTAATTCTGCTCCCCCTCCCAAGTCTGCCCTAGAGTCTCTCTCTCCACAATTCACCCCCCAGTTTTTCCCCTTTCAAAGCCAATTCCTATTCTTGCTTCTTTGTTCTGCCCCAGTGGATGCTCTCTAACCTATAGTTTAGGAGCCTGGAGCACGGGGCAGAGATGGAGATGGGAGTATGGAGTGAAAGGGAACATTCCTATCAGACGACACCAGAATCTACATAGCAAGAGGGGAGAGGGCATGAGAAATAGAACAAGATCAAAATACTTTTGCTTAGTAACTTTTTGGACGGGCTGTTATTGTTGTTAGTTGCTGTCCAGTCCTCATGTATAACAGAACAAAACGTTGCCTGGTGCTGTGCCATCTTCATGGATCACTGGTGTGTTTGAGTCCATTGTTGCAGCTATTGTGTCAGTCCATCTCACTGAGGATTTCTCTCATTTTCATCGGCCTTCTACTTTACCAAACATGATGTCTTTTTCCAGCACTTGATCTTTCCTGACGTGTCCAAAGTAAGCAAGCCAAAGTCTTACCATCCTCATTGGTAAGGAAAATTCTGGTTGTATTTCTTCTAAGACTGATTAGTCTTATACGCCTACAATGTGTAGCATAAGTGGGTGCTTTAATGAACAGAAATTTACTTTCTTACCATTTAGGAGGCTAGAAGTCCAAATCCAGGGTACCGTCTGTAGGGGAAGGGTCTTTTGGCTCTTGGGGAAGGGTCTTCATCTCTTTTCAACTTCTGTTTCTGAGTCCCTTTGTGATCTTCATGTGGCATGGCATCTGTCTTCTCCCAACTCTGCTTCCTTGCTTGCTTAATCTGCTTTTTTATATCTCAAAAGAGATTGATCTAAGGAACACCCTACACTAATACTGTCTCATTAACATAAAAAGAAAACCCATTCCCAAATGGAATTATAACCACAAATAATTGGGGTTACGATTCACAGCACATAATTTGGGGGGGACACAATTCAACCCATAACATTCCACCCTTTGGCTCCCAGAAATTCATGTCTTTCCCACATGCAAAACACATTCATTCCATCACATCATCCCAAGAGTCTTAAATCAACTCCAAGGTCAAAATCTCATCTTCTGAATCATAAAATATGTGTGAGAATTTAGGTGTATACCATCCTGAAGCACCTGTGAAATCCAGAATACAAGTTATCTGCTTCCAAAGTACAATCATGGAACGGGCACAATGTAGACATTTCCATTACAAAAGGGAGACTAGAGGAAAAGAAGGGATGATGTGCACCAAGCAAGTCCAAAACCCAACAGAACAAATTACATTATCTCTCAAGGCTTGAAAATAATTCTCTGTTCTTTGGGACCACCTGGACAATGGCCCCATCCCCCAGACTCTTGGTGTTGGCCGTGCTCTCTGGATTCTAGGTGTAGGCCCCTTGGCCCTGGGCAGAGGCCCTATCTTCCAGGCCCACTGGTATGGAAACCTTGTTCCTTTGGCTTTGGGTGGCCCCATCCTCGAAGTCCATCTGAGTTTTCTGTTCTCCTGTCCCTTGGGCATAGCAGCCCTACCCCCCTCAGCTTTGGGCAGTAGCCCCATACTCTTCATTCACCTGAACGGCCGCCCCACACTCTGGAACTGAATAGGTGGAGCTCTGACTCTGAAACCTAGGAGGCTTTGGCTCCACCCTTTGAAACTCAGGAGGGTGTGGCTCCAACCCTTTGAGACCTAGAAGGCTGTTGCTCCACCCTTTGAGATCTAGTAGGTTGTGGCTCCACCCTTTGAAACCAAGTCACCCTTGCTTTCCGTGCTCCTTCAACTAGTTCTGCTGATCTCTGAGTTGTTCCAAGGATGGTCCTTTCCTTTTCTTGGAGGACAGCAGATGTAGCTCCTTTGGCCTGTTTCCTGCCTGTAGAATTCCAAGAGGCAGACAGCTCTCCTTCCTTTCATCCTATCTTTGTCTCCTTCAGTCTAAGCTGATGGATTTTCTGCTGTGGTAGTTGGTTAGATCCAACAGTTACAGGTTTAATCTCTTTAACAAAAGATTGAGTTGCCAAGTTCTTGGTGAGAGTTTTAGTTTGTACAATAGAATTTTTCAAATCTTCATTTTTCTAAAATTTTTCTTGTTGAGAATATACACAGCAGAACAGACACAACAATTAAACCATTTCTACATGTACAATTCAGTGACATTGATTACATTCTTTAAGTTGTGTAACCATTCTCAACCTCCTTTTCTGAGCTGTTCCTCCTCCATTAACATAAACTTACTGTCCTTAAGGTTCCTAATTTTTCGAGTTGTTGTTGTCACTTTGATCCCACCTAGATAGACCTTAAAAGAGCATAAAGCTCAAGGCAGACATTTTTTACTAGTTTAGCTAAACCATTGTTTGGTTTTAAGAAGACTTCAGGGGATATTTTTGGTTTACATTTTACATTACAAATAGTTTCAGAGGTTCATCCAGCCTCCATGGCTCCAGAAAGTCTAGAGTCCATGAGAATTTTGAATTCTGTTCCACACTTTCCCTCTTTTGATCAGGGTTCTTATATAGAATCTTTGATCAAAATGTTCACTAATGGTAACCAGGCCCCATGCATTTCTTCTGGTCTTATGGCAAATGAGGCAGTTGTTCATGACTCCTATTCCTGACTCTTCTTCATCCTCTGTTGCTCCAGGTGAATAGAAACCAATTATCATCTCTTGGATGGCAGCTTGCAAGCTTTTAAGACCCCAGGCACTACATAATGAACTAGGAGTTAGAACAGACGCACTAAACACATTATTAGGCCAATTAACTGGGGTGTCCCATGAAATCATGACCCTAAACCTCCAAACTAAGGAACCAAATCCCATGAGGGTTTTGGTTGTACATAAGCAGCTTCAGCAGCTACTCTCTCTCTCTCTTTTTTTTTTTTTTTTTTGTCATTGTTATAAATATATCTATCACACAACTTTTGCCAATTCAACTTTTTACAGGTGTACAACATATTAACACCAATTACAATAATTGGCTATTACACAATTCATTTTAAGTCCATCTCTTTCTTCCCACATTCTACTGTAAAATGACAAAGAGAAACCACATTGCCCCTTTAAGATCTTGCTTAGAAATCTCCTTAGCCAAACACCCAAGGTCATCACTTAAAGGTGCCACGTTTCACCAAACATTTGAACTTTTGCTACTGCATAAAAAGCATCGCCCTTCCTCTGTTGTCCAAGCTCGTATTCATCATTTTCTTTTAAAGCCTCGGAAGCACATTTAGTGACCACATATCTAGCAACATTCTGTTGCTGGTACCATATGTATTCTCTAAGATGATAGAGACTTTCTCTATAGCTCTCCTTATTTCTTTCTAAGCCCTCACTAGAGCTGTCTTTAATGTCTGTAATTCTACCAGCAGTCACTTCAGGGCAATCTAGGCCCTTACGATGAAGCACACCAAAATTCCTTCAGATTCTACCCATTACTCAGTTGCAAAACCACTTCCACATTTTAGGTATTTGTTAGAGCAGCATCCCACTCTCTGGTACCAAATTCTGTCTCAGTTATCTAGTACCACTATAACACAAATACCACCAGTGGGTGGCTTTAATGAACAGAAAATTATTATCCCACAGTTTAGGAGGCTAGAAGTCTGAATTCAGGGTGCTGTCTCTAAGGGAAGGCTCTCCCTCTCTCTCTCTCTTGGCTCTGGGGGAAGGTCCTTGTCTCTTTTCAGCTTCTATTCGGTGGCTCCTTGGTGATCTTCATGTGGCATGGCATCTATCTTCCCCCACCTCTGCTTGCTTGCTTGCTTAATCTCTCTTTTATATCTCAATAGAGATTGACTTGAAATGTACCCTATATTAATACTGCCTCGTTAACATAACAAAGAAAACCCATTTCCAAATGGCATTATAACCACAGATATTGGGGTTAGGAATTACAACACATATTTTGGATGGGCACAATTCAATCCATAACAATAACTAAAACAAAAAAACCAAACCAGTTGCCATTGAGTGGGTTCTGACTCACGGTGACCCCATGTGTGTCAGAGTAGAGCTGTGCTCCATAGGATTTCCAATGGCTGATTTTTCAGGAGTAAGTCACTGGGTCTTTCTTCCAAGGTACCTCTGGGTAGACTTAAACCTCCAACCTTTGGTTAGCAGTGAGCAGGTTAACTGTTTGCACCACCCAGGAACTCTGATTATATACTTACAATGATTGTACTTTAAAAATGAACAAATTATATACACAGTCTAGAACTAGACAGCATATTGAAGCTAGGGTTATTTTGGAAAATCAAAGGAGAGTTGTTTCATTCGTTTGTTGGTTTATTTCTTGAGAAGAGGAAGAAAATAACATTTTCTGAGTACAAGATACTATGTAATGCCCTTTTGCATGTTATTTTGTTTAAGTAGTATAACAAAAAAAAAAATTTTTTTTTTTTTAGTATAACAACCATTGCCTCCATTTTATGCATGAGGAGTGTAATAGATGCCTTCAATGTATCTGTACAGCTCTTAAGAAGTGCTGTGTTCCTTGAAGTTGCCCTGTCCCTTACCCCTGTCCACAAAGGTAATGTTCCTCTTTGCTAGAGATGATTGGACCAGAGGTGTGTGTATGCCATGAGGTGGGCCAATCAGATATTCTTTCCCAAAGTTTTGGAATTGGGATTCATAGACAGCTGTGACAGGAACTGTAAGTTGTAAGACAAAACTAACTCTTAGCGAGTGGGTCCTGGTACCTCGAGAATCTACATTTGCTGAAAAAAAAAAATAATAATTTTTTTTTTTTTTTTTTATTGTGGGATGGGGAGTTCCTGGGTGGTGCAAATGGTTAACATACTCAGCTGCTGATGGAAAGATTGGAGGTTTGAGTCCAGCCAGAGAGTGCCTTGGAAGAAAGGCCCAGTGATCTACTTAAAAAAAAAAAAAAAAAAACAGCCATTGAAAACCCCGTGGAGCACAGTTCTACTCTGACACACATGGGTCACCATGAGTCTAAATCCATTAGATAGCCATGGTTTTTATGGTAGGATGGGTGGTGCTGAGTGATCACATTCAGCTGTAGAAACTAGGAGAAAATGATGAGCCCTTGCTTAAGAAAGAGCTGAGAAATTGAAAAATCTTTTGGGGGTGGGAGGTATAGAAGGGGAGACCCAGGAGCAAATGGGGTGATGCTTTGGGGGTAGAAACAAAAGGGAAGAACCTCTAATAAGCACTGCTTCTGGGAAGGTATGTGATTTGAAGAATTTGCTGGGGGGCATGCAGGGTAGCCCCTGCTCTATCCTTTCTATGATTTATCTCCTCAATGAAATCAGATGAATCACACAGGTTTTGGTGAGCATGGGCTGTTTCTAGAGCTGTGTTGAGCCCCGTGTCAATGTTGGTGGGGGGTAAAAACAGGGCTGAACCCAGGGACAGCTTGCATTTGGGCTAAATGAGTAAATTCATGGACTGTGGGAGGCTAGTGTGGACAGAAGAGCAGATATAGCCTGACTTAAAGAGAGGGAAGAAGAAATCTGGCGTGAAGAAATATATAAAGGTTTTGTGGGTGGGGATTGTGTTTTGACATTCTCACATTCTGGTTCCAATTCTCTCCTGAGGCCCAGCTTCTTTCCTGTTCTTATCTTCTGGGAGACTTTCTTGTATCCTTATTTTAAATGCTCTTTTTTCAGTTCTGCCTAGCTCAAAGTTGGATTCTGTTACTTGTGATCAAAAATCTTAATAATTACAAGGACTTTATGACTCCTAGAGATGAAATAAATTGAGCAAAATCCTGTGGCTAGAATCTTAGACAGGTTCTTTATAGAAGTAAGACCAGAAAGAGAGATTTACATCAAGGAATTGGCTCAAGTGATTGTGGGTGGAGGCCAGTCCAAAACCTGTAAGTCAGGTGACACACTGGAGATTGCTTCAGGCTTATGTTCCAACCTTCATAAGTCAGGTGATGGGAAGAATGAATGAACATTCTGCCAAAATATCTATTTAGAGTCTGGAAGCAGAACACACCCTAGAGAAACTCCCTTTTTTCTTATGACGTTCAACGGATTGATTACATTAGATTAGATTGAGTTATAGAAGGTTATTATTGTTACACTACATTAAATGTAAGGCAAGGTAATTGCATTACATTGCATTACATAAAGTATCTGCTTTACTTAATGCCAACTGATTTAATGACATGTAACTACTTCATAACTATAACTAGACTAGTATTTGCCCAAACAACTGGGAACCACAACCTAGCCAAGTTGACACATAAAATTAATCATCACAGCTAGAGATGTTGTTCAAACCTGTTGTGTAGGACTTTATCTTGGAAAATTAATAGAGAGATACTCAGGTTTGACCTGCGTAAACTCATTTAGCTTATTGCAAGGTAGTCATGGCAAGGCACACAAGTAAGACCTCACAACATTCATTTAGAACTGGAGAATCACATTTAACAATTAAAATGTTAGTTCAATGGTTAGAGTCCAAATCTTTAGACTTCAGGCTTTCACTTTTGAACAAGAGGTCTTGGGAAGAAGGCTTAACCACAACTAGAACTCTGCAGAGGTCTCTTGTAGCTATGGTTCAAAGTCATTGGTGGCAGACAGAATCTCAGTTCCATCTCTGCCATCTCTCAGTGAGTAAGCTGAAATTTAGGGCTTATATGTGAATTTGTCACCCTAGTTCCACATGACAAGGGCCAGTGTTACAGCAAAGGCTAGCATGTTATAGATACATAAGTATGCATAAATATGTACAGGAAGGCATATATGAATAACTGTAGGCATATGTATATACGTATAAAATAAAACACATAGGAGGCACAGTTATGGATACTTCCTAGACACAACCAAATACCTCACGGAATTGTCCTCCTGAGTTTGAGGGCTTAGGACCATAGTCTTGTGGGGCAACTCAGTCAATTGGCATATTTTTAGACTGTAAAGACAATGTTCTACATCCTAGTTTGGTGAGTAGCATCTGGGGTTTTAAAAGCTGACGAGCGACCATCTAAGATATAGCTATTGGTCTCTACTCATCCAGAGCTAAAGAGAAACATGGAAACCAAAGACTCAAAGAAGAAACTAGTCTATAGAACCAATAGTTTACATGAACAATGACATCACCTACCTTGAAACCTGAAGAACTAGACAGTGCCCTGCTACCACTATCCACCGTTTTGACAAAGGACTCAATAAATGGTCCTGGATGGAATGGGAGAAAAATGTAGAACAAAACTCAAATTTCTAGAAAAACATGGCAAGATTTACTGGACCAGTAAAGACTAGATGTACCCCCAAGACTATTGCCCTGAGACACTCTTTAAACTTGGAACTCAAACCACTTTCAGAGGTCACCTTTCAGCCAAATGACAGATTAGCCCATAAAATAAATAATATCACTCATGTGTACTGTGCTCCTCAAAATTATCATTTAGATGACACCAAATGGTTAACATTTACCTAGAACCAAAGATGAGAAGGCAAGCAGGGACAGGGAAGCTAGATTAATGGAAACAGAATAACCAAAATGGAAATAATGAGAATGCTGATACACTGTGAAGAATGTAACCCATGTCATGAATAATATGTATAAAAATTGTTAAATGAGAGCCTAATTTCTGATGTAAACTTTCACCAAAAACACAATTAAAAAATTATTTAAAAAAGAAATTTGGGTTTATATGTGAATATGTCACCTTGGTTCCATACAACAAGGATCAGTGTGACATCAAAGATTAACATGTTATGTCTTTTCTCCAGGGTTAGAGAGTAGCCATATGACACATCTTCTTTCTCTTCAAGGTTAGAGATCAGAGAGGTTGTTTAGATTGATGTTACTTTTTCTCGTGTCACAGCATGCTGGGTCAAAGTGAACTTCGAGGTTTTTTATGTTCTTTATACTTTGCATGCTTTTATGTTTCTATGTCTAAGTTCAGAAATTTCCTAAACTCTCTTACGACTTATAGGCTCCTAATGACTTACAGTTAATGTCTGAGAGTCTTACAAAGGTATACATATTTCTAACTAAGTCCACATTATGAGTGCTTACACATATGTGGAAACTCTGGTGGCGTAGTGGTTAAGTGCTACGGCTGCTAACCAAAGGGTCGGCGGTTTGAATTCACCAGACACTCCTTGGAAACCCTATGGGGCAGTTCTACTCTGTTCTATAGGGTCGCTATGAGTCGGAATCAACTCGATGGCACTGGGTTTGGTTTGGTTTTGGTTTACACATATGTATTTTGAAAGCATAATAGTGACTTATATCTTACGGAATTTGAGATCATTATAGAACCACACAGAAAAAAAAAACCATCTCCCAGCACTGTCCCCCTCACACTCTCCATCCTGCCACACTGCCCACCTCGCTGTTCCACAAACACATCAAGTTCATGCTGATCTGATTAAGGTCTGTACTTCCTCTGCCTAGAACAGACCTACAAGTCTACTTCCTCATCTCATTCAGATCTCAACTCCAACATCACTTTCTCAGCAATATCTACCCTGACAATTTCATCTTGAAATAGTGACCCTCTAACCCCTTTCTTGGCTTCATTATTTTTTTACTAGCACTTATCACTACCTAAACTTGTAGTACATATTTTTATTTGTATATTGTTGATCTTGTCTCTCCCCCACAAGAATATAAGCTCCTTGATGGCTGGAGTTACCTCTCTTGTTCGTTGCTAGATTTTCCGTGCACTTTCTAGTACTATATTTGGCATACGAAAAGTGCCCAAGTAACATATTTATTTTAATAAGTCAATTAATTAAACCCAGATATGTTTCTGATTTCCATGCTATTTTCATGGTCTCATAGTATAAGACACAGCGCTAGAAATACTCAGAAACCACCCCCTGGATTAAGGATGAAATGCTTCTGGAGGACATCTATGAAGCTGGCTCATGATCATGCAGAGA
The DNA here is from genome assembly GCF_024166365.1 of Elephas maximus indicus. NCBI lineage: Eukaryota > Metazoa > Chordata > Mammalia > Proboscidea > Elephantidae > Elephas > Elephas maximus. The sequence continues at coordinate 86,108,969 of NC_064826.1, forward strand.
AGATGAGCGCCTGATGGCCGTTCTAACCGACTGGAGAGATGGAAGCAGTTGAGGCGGCCTGCTCTGACCCAGCATTTCTAAGTACAGAGCTAAAAACTGATCAATTCTTTTCTAGTTGTTCTCTCATAGTTTTTTGGGCCTGAGAAAGGAAAGCGTCATTGACAGTAAAAGTGCTTTTGTTCCCATGGTTAAAAAAACTATACCAGTTGCTGTCTATTCTGACTCATGGCAACCCCAGGTGCATCAGAGTAGGACTGTGTTCCATAAAGTTTTCAGTGTTTTGGAAGTAGATTTTCAGGTCTTTTTTCTGTGGTGCCTCTGGGTGGACTTGAACCTCCAACCTTTCAGTTAATAGCCAAGTGTGTTAACCGTTTGCACCATCCAGGGACTCCCGTTCCCGGGTTCCGCACGTTAAATCACGAGTGACATCTACTTAGTTCTTGGGTTAATATTATTTTCTGGGTCTGTTCCAAAGGTTATTAGCTTTTCTCATACTCAGTGTGCCCAGTCAGCCTGAGACCAGGTTCTGGCTCGCTAAAGGTACCCTGTACCTACAACTATACAATAGGAAAGCTGCCGGGAACTCGGAATGCCCAAATAGTGTCACTTATGAGAAAGTCAGGAAGGACAAACTGACAAACTGAAGGATGGGCCAGAGGAAAGGGAACGCGTTCCCATCCCACCCAGTCAATGCTCTCCAGTGTGTCGTTTTGAAACCACACTATCAAACGCTTTGGTTACAACTTTCAAGTTCAAATCCTGCCCATCCCCCCCACCCCCGCCCCAACCACATGGTGGCTCTTGACTAGTTACCCTCACAAATGAGTTGTTTAATCCATTGTTTTTAACAATGGGCTGATGAAAGGATCCAAGGGAATAGACCCTGCGCCTGTACAAATCCATAGCTGATACAGGAAAAACGTAGTTAAAAAAAAAAGGACAATAATATTAACTTGTATATTAATTACTCTTTCATATTAATTTCTTCTTCATTTTCAAAGCACTTAATCATAACAGATAAGAAACTCAGCATGATTAAGTGACTAACTAGTTATTTAGCTAGTGAGTGTCAAAACCAGGACACAAACTCAGAATGCTTGACTCCAAAATCAGTGCTCTCTTCACTGCAACTGTCTTCCTCTCTTGGCATTCAAAGAATAGCTTGCTATAAACATTACTTTTTATGGCTGTTACATTGCTAAATAAGCAGTCGTTAAGGGTCTCGAATTCAGGAAAGCTAAAGATAGATCAGCAGCCCTAAGAGATAAATTAATAGCTTTTGTTATGGATTGAACTGTCCCCTCAAAATTTATGTTGAAGTCCTAACACCCTTCACCCCATGAACACGACCTTTTTTTGGAAATAGGGTTTTTGAAGACCTTATCAGTTAACACATGGTCTTACTGGAGTAGGATGGATCCTGATCCAATCTGAGTGGTAACCTATGAAGGAGAGGAGACACAGAGACAGGGAAGTAGGCCTTGTAAAGGAGTTAAACTGCAGCTGCAAGCCAAGGACCGCCTGGGGCTACCAGAGATTGGGAAAGACAAGAATCCTCCCCTAGAGCCTTCTGAGAGAATGTGGCCCTGCCAACACCCTGAATTTGGACTACCAGCCTCCAGAACTATGAGACAATAAATTTTTGTTCTCATAAGCCACATGGGTTGTGATATTTTGTTGCGGCAGCCCTAGGAAACTAAAATAGCTTTTATTTGGTAAATCACAACAGGAAGTCAGACATTTGCCTCGATTCTAACAGGGCTGGGTCTGATGCAATGGAAAGATGTAGTAACTCCAGTTTGGAGCATTCCTTTTTTTTTTTTGGTGGCTTCATTTTTTTTGTGTGTGTGTGTGCTTTAAGTGAAAGTTTACAATTCAAGTCCATTTCTCATACAAAAACTTATATATACATTGTTGTGCGACCCTAGTCGCTCTCCCTACAATGTGACAGCACACTCTTCCTCTTTACCCTGTATTTCCCATGTCCATTCAACCAGCTCCTGTCCCCCTCTGCCTTCTCATCTCATCTCTGGACAGGAGCTGGCCACATAGTCTCATGGGTCTACTCGACCTAAGACTCACACTCCTCACCAGTATCATTTTATGTCTCATAGTCCAGTCTAATCTTTGTCTGAAGAGTTGACTTTGGACTTTGGAAATGGTTTTAGTTCTGGACTAACAGAGAGTCTGGAGGCCATGTCTTCTGGGTTCCCTCCAGTCTTAGTCAAACCATTAAGTCTGGTCTTTTTACTAGAATTTGAGTTCTGCATCCCACTTTTCTCCTGCTCCATCAAGGATTCTCTGTTATGTTCCCTGTCAGGGCAGTCATTAGTGGTAGCCGGGCATGGAGCATACTTAGCAAGCAGTGTGGAGTCAAAGTCACCAAATCCTTCAGCTCCACAAACAGCTGGAATCACTTTGCTCCTTGGCCTCTCTCTGCCAGAATTTAAAACCTGGCAGTTGAAAGGACCAAGCAGATTTCATTCCTTCACCAGACTCCTGATGGAAAATGAAGTGGTGAGTTCAGAAACTAACTCTCTAGCTAATTCTAGTGATTTCTATGACATTAGTAATTCATTCCAAGTCTCTGCCTTACACCCTACACTCATGAATATAAGAGGAGTCAATGTTGGCTTTAACTATCCAGATAATTGCTTATTCTTTCTACTTGCCCAGGCATGTTCTGAAAGCTTCATTTACACCAGGAAGTGGTGGCTTTCCCAGTTGTTTCTTTGTTTTATCATTTCTTAAAAAGGGTAACTTGACCAAAGGGATAGTTCAATGCCCAGGCACTGAGACATGTAAACAGATGAGGTAGCAGAAGAGAAACAGCCCTGACCATACACAGAGAGCTCCAGAGGGAGGAAAAGCTTAAGGAAGAGGAAGATGACGTGAAGAAACCTCTCAAGCTTCAGTTTAAAAATCCTGAAGAATTTGTTTGTGATATTTTGTTACAGCAGCCACAGTGCACTCATACGGAGACAGACTAGAAATCAGCCTGGAGACAAATCCAAATGACTTGGTGGAGGACTGGGTGTCTGTGGTCAGGGTCAAAAAAGTTTGAAAGTCTACAAAACAACTGGCCTGGACCCTTGAAAAATGCCAATGCCGTGAAAAACAAAGGAAAACTAAGGACCTTTCCAGATGAAAGTGCAGTAAAAGATATGACAACTAAACTAATGTTTCCAGGTTGGGTTCAGGATGAGACAAAAAAAAAAAAAAAATTGCTATAAAGGACATTATTTGGACAATTTGTGAATTTGAATGTGGATGGTAGATTAGATAATAGTGTGGTATCAAGGTTAACCTTCCTGATTTTGGTCACTGGCATGTGGTTCTAGAAGAAATGTCTTGATTCTGAGAAAATGCATACTGAGGTATTTAGGGATGAAATGTGAGGACAACTAACTTAATGGTTTAGAGGAGATAGATGATGACAGACGGATGGATGGAAGGAAGGAAGGAAGGAAGGATGGATGGATGGATGGATGGATGGATGGATGGATGGATGGATGGATGGATGGATGGATGGATGGATGGATGGATGGATGGATGGATGGATGGATGGATGGATGGATGGATGGATGGATGGGAAGGGAGTGAAAGCAGCAAAATGTTAGCAATTGGCGAATCTAGGTGAAGGGTATATTTATTGTATTATTCTTACAATTATCCCATACGTTTGAAATTTTTTCAAAATAAAAAGTTAAAAAGAAGTCCTGAAGATTTTGACCCACTCAGCAATTCCACTTCTGAGAATTTATCTTTAGATCATTTAGGACCTAACCTGGGAAAGAGGACCCCCCCGCCAGCAAGAATCTGGGAGCCCCTGAGTGGTGCAAACGGTTAATGCGCTTGACTGCTAATCAAAAGGCTGGAGGTTGGAGTCTACTCAGAGATGCCTGCAAAGAAAGGCCTGGAGCTCTACCTCTGAAAAATCAGCCATTGAAAAGCCTATGGAGCACAGCTCTACTCTGACACACATAGAGGTCTCCTTTCGATGGTAGCTGGTAGGTGGTAGGTAGGTAGTGTTCAGTTACAGCTTTATAGGCATGAAAGGCAGATATGGGCTTCAGTTTGCAGGTGCAGATCATAGCAGGAAATAGCAGCTTCCAGATTGTGCTAATGGTCGTATTGTCCTGAAGCTGGAGACTTCCTGATACTAGAAGAGGTAGCAGCTCCCTTGGCAACCCAGTTCTGTGGTGTCTGGCTTTGTGAATGCTTCCTGAAACCTCAACTTCGAGTCTTTCTTTTGCCCTCTGCACTGACTCTATAAGCCATTTAGCATCTGTAATAAATCCTTTCCTGCTTAAACTAGTTAGGGCAGATTCTATACTCTGAAACTGACCCCTGGCTGATACAAATGGATTTGTGCTCTACTTAATGATTCATCCCAGACTCATGAGATAGAGAGAAACTGAGGTTTAGGAGGTTGGTTGGTTTGTTTGGGAATGTGGAGATAAACAATGGGTTCAGTATTACCGAATGACCTTGAGGCACCAAGAACTTGAGAAAGGAGGGAGATAGACAGAGTTGCTATAGATGGGTCAAGGAAGGAATTGTTTTTATTTATTCATTTATTTACCAACTCTATTTATCTGAGCAGAGCAAAATATTTCTTTACTGCTCCCAGTCATCTTTTAGTTCAAGCAAAGCAGAGTTGCCTTCTGCTGGGTGCCCAGAAATAGGAGAGAGAGACCTGAGCATGTATCAGGGTGGGAGTCTGGAGTCCAGAGAGCGGAAGAGGTTGAAGACACAGCAGTGAAGGGAGTCACCTGGGGATGTGTCAGATGGGAGACTTAGCAAAGGTTCTAAGTAGCGCCTTTGAGTCACAGGGACTCCTGGGGACAGAGTTGACAAGGATGTCTTGTGAAGAAATGAATTGTGCCAATTATTAAATTATCTGCAATTATGAAAAGCGGCATGATAGTTGGTATGTGTGAAAGGAGACCCAGGGGAGGCTGTAACTCAGAGACGAGAAAAATTAGCAGAGCTCTTTGATGAGAACCTGGCTGACCTCCTCCTTCATTAAGCCTCACTCTGGCCATCCCGTAAGTCTCTTTCTTTTAAGACAATTAACTTAACTTGCCATTGGTCGGCTGTCAAAAGCACATACACAGTCTGCGGTTGCAGAGGTGGAGGAGGGGAGGTACTTCCTTCTGCAAGGTTCTTCCTCCCTCCCGTGCCTGCTCTTTCCTGCTGACACCAAGGACAACTCAAATACAGCCTTTAGGAAATGTTCTTTTTGCTCAAAACTGGGAACAGCCCAAATACCCAATGCTTCTGTTCCTGTTAGAGAACAGCTGTGCCAACTGCTGTCTATTACATTCTGGATGGTTGTATGATCTTTGCAAATAACTATGTAGATGATGTCGAAATGCTAGACTTTGAATTCTTTTTGAAAAAAGAGAGACAGTAGCTTCTCTATATCCCACAGTCCTTTGCTCATCGATCTGTTATGAGTTCATTACTGATAACTCTGATTCGGATGCAATGGCTACCACAGAATTCACTCTTGTTTCCCCTTTCATTATCTGTAACTTCTTTGTCCCACAGTGAGAAACTTAGCTCTAACTATGTGTAATCACTAACAATTTTAAAAGGACAACCTCCGTGGGAGAACGACACATTAACTATATACATATATATATTTTAATAATAAGTATATTAGGTTATTTTAAAAGTGATGTATTGGTATGTTGTGAGTTCATAATAAAGAGATTATAAGATCACTTCCATGGGTTTTGTTCTATAAATTCTAAGTGAATCATCATGGAATACTTCAGAAATGAGGACGTTGTTATGGATTGAACTGTGCCCCCCAAAAATATCTGTCAAATTGGCTGGGCCATGATTCCCACCATTGTGTGAATTGTCCACTGTTTTGTCATCTGATGTGATTTTCCTATGTGTTGTAAATCCTATCTCTACGATGTTGATGAGATGGGATTAATGGCAGGTATGTTAATGAGGCAGGACTCAATCTATAAGATTAAATTTTGTCTTAAATCAATCTCTTTTGAGATATAAAAGAGAGAAGCAAGCAGAGAGACATGGGGACCTCATACCACCAAGAAAGGATCACCAGGAGTATAACGTGTCCTTTGGACCCAGGGACCCTGCGCTGAGAACCTCCTCAGCCAGGGAAAGATTGATGACAAGAACCTTTCTCCAAAGCCAACAGAGAGAGAAAGCCTTCTCCTGGAGGTGGTACCCTGAATTCGTACCTCTGGCCTACTAGACTGTGAGAGAATAAATTTGTTTGTGGAAGCCATCCACGTGTAGTATTTCTGTTATAGCAGCACTAGATAACTAATAAAAAAAAAACCAAACCAAACCCAGTGCCCTCGATTTGATTCCAACTCTCAGCGACCCTATACAGATGTTAATAACCTTAGCCTAGATGGTCCAGTCACTCAGTGGAACCCAGATGAATCAAACACCACAGCCTAGAAACTCCAGGCTCAGAGGGAAGATCTCAGAGATGGAAGCTATTCTAGGGAAGTTAGCCATTTGTTCTTCAAAGGGGGCATGATGGTTAGGAAGATCAATTGTTCTAGACTTTTGAGTGTCTGCAAAGGTAGGTGTACTTGTCCTGCAGTTACTTTTCAGTATTTCTAAAAGCTCAGATGCAACCTATGCATTTATTTACGACAAAGAGGCATGTTTTAACTAAGATGGCAAATTTCCAAATTGATTTTGATCTCATGACTACAAGGTCTGTTTCCTGAGCCCCAGTCTCTATGTCCATAACCGAAACATAACCAAACCCATTGCCATCAAGTCATTTCCCACTCATAGCAACCCCATAGGACAGAGTAGAACTGTCCCTTAGGGTTTCTAAGGAGTGGAAGGTACATTTGAACTGCCGACCTTTTGGTTAACAGCCGAGCTCTTAAACACTGTGCCACGAGGGCTCCCTACTGTCTATAAAACCCAAAAACCCACTGCTGTCGAGTCGATTCCGACTCATAGCAACCCTATAGCGACCCTATAGGACAAAGTAGAACTCCCCCATAGAGTTTCCAAGGAGTGCCTGGTGGATTCAAACTGCTGACCTTTTGGTTAGCAGCCGTAGCACTTAACCACTGTGCCACCAGGGTTTCCCTACTGTTTTCTTTTTGCTTTAGCTACTAGACATTCAAGAGCAAGTTTTGGAGTCTCTTCTGACATCTATTTAGGTCTTTTCTTTCTCTCATGTCTTTTTTTTTTTAACTAAGAAGAATGTTCCTCGTGTGTATTATTGTTTGTCTGATCTTTGGCTGAAAGGTGGACTTTGGGAGTAGCTTCAGTTCTGAGTTAGTAGGTTGTCCAGGAGCCATAGTCTCAGGGGTTCTTCTGGTCTTTGTCAGACCAGTAAGTCTGATCCTTTTTGTGTGTGTGTGTGTGAATTTGAATTTTGTTCTTCATTTTTCTCCCACTCTGTCCTGAACCCTCTATTGTTATCCCTGTCAGAGCAGTTGGTCTTGGTAGCCGGGAACCATCTAGTATTTCTGGGTTCAGGATGGTGGAGGCTGCAGTTCATGTGGTCCATTAGTCCTTTGGACTAATATTTTCCTTGTGTCTTTGGTTTTCCTTCATTCTCTTTTGCTCCAAATGTGATAGGACCAGTAGATGTATCTTAGATGGCTGTTGGCAAGCTTTTAAGACCCCAGATGCTACTCATCAAAGTAGGTTGTAGAACATTTTCCTTTTGAACTATGTTGTGCCAGTTGACCTAGATATACCCTGAGACCATGGTCCCCAGCCCTCAGCCCCAGAAACTCGGACCCTCAAGGTATTTGGCTGTGTCTAGGAAGCATCCATGCCTTGATCAAGTTGTGCTGACTTCCCCTATATAGTGTTTTGTTTTTCCTTTCACCAAAGTTAACGCTTGTCTATCATCTAGTTAGTGATTTCTCCTTCCTACCCCTCCGTTTTTTTACCCCTCCCATCCCTCGTAATCATCAAGTATTTTTTTTTTTTTTCTGTGTGTGAAACTTTTCTTGGTGTTTTATAATGGTGGTCTCATACAGTAAAATATTTTCTGTCTTGATGACTGAGCATTTTGGCATCCCCTTAAATTTTTCACCTGAGGCGAGGACCTCACTTGTTTCACCCTGGTTCTGGGTCTGGCTGGAATATTCCTGGGCCATTTAGGGCAATTACTCCAGAATCGCTTTTACATTTACAAAACGCTTAGGAGAGTAAAAAAAAAAAATTTTATTATTTTATTTATTTATTTATTTTTTTAGTAGCTGGCAGCAAATAAGCTGCCTTTTGTCAATTACACCATCCTTGACATTTTTCACTCTTCCCATTCCTGGTCATACTAAACCACTGGCAGTTCCCTAAATATTCTTTGCTGATTCGTACCTCTAGTTTGTTGCATAAAGTCCCTGTGTGGCACCAACAGTTTGTGCTCGACTGCTAACCTAAAACTTGGCAGTTCAAATCCATCCAGCAATACCACGGAAGAAAAGGCCCAGAAATCTGCTTCCATTTAGATTACATCCAACACAACCCTAGGGAGCACAGTCCTACACTGTAACATATGGGGTGATCGTGAGTCAGATCCAACCCAATGCCAACTAACAACAAGCTTGTGCTTATACTAGGCTTGTGCCCTTTCCTCCTTTATCCACTTGCTAAATTCTTTATCATTCACCTAACCCAGCTTAGCCATCACTCTTTTTTGACATCCCCAACTAGAATTTACTATTTACTTCCTCCTGCTTCATATATATTCTTATATTGCATTATCAAACACATCCCATTACTATTAATTATTTACAGGTGTATTGAGAAGAACAGAATGTTTATTTTAAATTGGTTCAGAACACCATTAGAGAGAGAACTGTCTTCGTGTCCTCGTTAAGGGTGCAAGCCAATTTCACGTAGATATTAAAGGCAGGGTTACCCTGTAAGGACAGAGGGTTCGAGGTAGACACAATTTTATCCCCCTGTGAGTTTCTTGAAAGCAAGGACTACGTGTTTTTCATCCCCAGTACCTAGTAGGCATGTGGTGGGCTTTCAGTAACATTGGAAAAGAATGTGGACTCAGTGTGCTAACACTGCTTTATGTCCCTCTAATCATAATGGTTGGTAGTGGTAGGTGTCAGCCAGTGGAAAAAAGAAACGAAATAGTTAAGAGCTATTTGAAAGACAAATTCTCTTAAAAAAAAAAAAGAACTATGTTGGAAAATAACCAAATGCTTACTTAGTGATAGAAATGTACTTAGTGGTCAGACATATGAGCCTGCATCCAGGGGCCTATCTAAGTAAAGAAGCACCTATAGCAATTAGTTTTAAATTACTGAATGATCTCTCACAGCTGGTGATGGAAACTTAGATGGCCAATACAAACTGCTCATTAGTGCCCCATCCTCAAGTGGGGCCTAGGGCACGTGCCCTACCTGCATACCTTAGTTACCCTCTGCCTGAGTCAGAGAAACAGGTCAGGGCTTGGAAACCAAAGTAACAAGAGGCTGGTTAAGGAGTACTTGCCAATCTGTGTTTACTTATGCGAGACAGAGGCGGAGTAAGTTTGAGGCGAAAGGGTTTGGGGCATAGGTTGTTAAAGTCAACCACTCGTATTTATTAAGCACCTCTTGCATGGCTAACACTGCTTTAGGTCCTGGGAATGTACTGGGGCGGGGTGTTAAATGGGGAGGAACAGCTCCATCAAATATTAGCAGTACTTTGGGAGCATCTGCGTATACGGAAGAAAGTCATTCCCCATTCCGTCCTCCTGTGTCACCGTCCCCCCAGAACCCCCTCCACCTGCTATGAAGCTTCCTTTGGGTCATCTCTGTACAGATCCACTCCCCAACCCCCTAGGGTTCACATTGAACAGTGCCTTTGCAGTCTTATGCAATTAGTTTCCCTGATACTCTCTGTTTCCTCCCCTCCCCACTCCCAGTCATGGACATTAGACTCTCATGAATCCATCCCAATCTGACCTGGTAAACCAAAGGTTTATCATCTTCCAGATGAGGCAGAGGCTTGGATTTCTCAGACACCATCTAGGGACAAGTTGAGAGAATGCAAGAAACAGCAGAAATCTGCATGAGTTCGGTGCAACCAAGGTTCCACTAAGGTATCCAGCTGCTCTCGAGTAGATACTGACTCTTGGTGACCCCATGTGTGTCAGAGTAGAACTGGGCACCATTGGGTTTTCAATGGCTGAACTTTTAGGAAGTAGATCATCATGACCTTCTTCCAAGGTGTCTCTAGGTAGACTCCAACTGCTAACCTTTCCCTTAGTAGCCAAGTGCATGAACCATTTGCATTACCCAGGGACTCCAAGGCAATCCTTCTGAAATACCACTACCTCTAAAATGTTGAAAAGTCCTCTCCCTCTCATTGCCTCCCTCATTGGAGCCTGCCACTATCGCCCAGGGGATTGTTTGCTTCCCAGTATGCTAATTTTCTGTGATGTGTACTGACCATACCTCAACTCTTGTTTGTAGAATGGTCTCCTGGACACCTGCTCTTCACTTCTCCCCATTCTCAATAAGAATAAACCATTTTATATTTGTACAACACTTTGCAAGCTAAAAAGTGCTTCTACCTCCTTGACAAGATCTCATTTCATCTTCACAACCCTAGAAGCAGATGGTGCAAAGATCGATATGTCATCTGAACATATGAATGGCTGGTCTGAGGTCACAGCATCTCTAGGTTCACTGGTGATTTTCACTTAGGATGGTGAATAATGGAATTTTAGAGTTAGAAGGAAACTTTGAGGACATCCAGTGAAACTCATTTATCTTGCAAATGAGGATACTGAGATGCAGAGAGGTGAAGTGCAGCCTGCAAGGTCATATACCTAGTCAGTGGGTGGGGGGGTACCGAGACCAGGACCGAGCCTTCTGATTCCCTGCTCGGTGCTCTTTCCACCACTCCATTTGCCCTCCTTATAAAAGTCCTAAGTACTCTACACACACTGATTATTTGAAAAACTCCAATGTATTTTTTTCCCCCTTATTCCAACTCCTGGTACTTAAAAAAAATTTTTTTTAACTTGAGATAGATATAAATTACATACAATAACATGCAAAGATTTTAAGTGGGCAGCTTGATGAGTTTTGACGAATACATATACCTATGGGGGAAAACGGAAATCCTGGTGGTATAATGGTTAAGGGCTATGGCTGCTAACCAAAGGGTCCACAGTTCAAATCCACCGGGTGCTCCTTGGAAACTCTATGGGGACAGTTCTACTCTGTCCTATAGGGTCGCTATGAGTTGAAATCAACTCCACCACAATGGGTTTTATGGGGCAAAACAAAGGTAATCCTATTGAGCAGGACATTCCAAGGGCCTAGACATCACCTCTCAGAAGATGAGAGCAAAGGCCAGACCTCTTGTTGAGTAAGATTAATTCTTTTTGCCATTGTCATTGTTGACTAAGAAGGTCATGCCATTTCAGGGTGATGGCTCTACCATAGGGTATAGAGACTAACTAAACAGGAGAAGTCGCTCTCCTGGTGATAAAACAAGCCTAAAACCAGTCCAGAATCCTACCGCTCTGGCTTAGGGAAGAAATGACTTGTTGGCATGGGTGTACCCTGTGTCTGACACCTGCGGGGTCTCAGGAAGGGATTGTCGTGATGCCCTGTTTGGCATACTAAGGAAGACTGATCATTCTTGAACATTTCTCCCGTTGATAGGTCATGCCTGCTTCCCCGTTCTCTAGAACCTGGGCTAGGCCACAACAGCTTTGACCAATGGACGATGGTGGAAGTGAAGTTATGCCAATTCCAGAACTAATCCTTTTTTTTTTTCTTTAATTTTATTGTGTTTTAGATGAAAGTTTACAGTTCAAGTTAATTTTTTGTTCAAAAATTTATACAGATTTTGTTTTGTGACAGCACAACGTGACAGCACGTTACCCCTTTCCGCCCTGGGTTCTCTGTGTCCATGTGCTCAGTTCCTGTCCCTTCCTGGATTCTTATCTTGCTTTTGAATTGGAGTTGCTCATTTGGTCTTGTATATTTGATTCCACTAAGAAGGATGTTCTTCACGTGTGTTATTTTTTGTTTTATAGTCCTGTCTAATCTTTGTCTGAAAAGTGGGCCTCGGGAATGGTTTCAGTTCTGAGTTAGCAGAGTGTCTGAGGGCCATAGTCTCAGTGGTTCCCTCAGGGATGTATATAATATGCTTCACTGGTTTTGCTTCTCTAGAGAAGCCAGCCTAAAACAGCCCCCTTGGCATTAAGTGCTTTGGGAGGATAATTTGGATATTCTGGCTTTCTTTTCAAAACTTTCCAGGCAGGTTTCAATTGTGTTCTCTTTCCTTTCAGCAAATGACTTGTGGCAAGCAGAGATAATCAGAAGTATGCCATTAGTGATTCTTTCTAAAGCAGTTGTTGCAGCAATTAAATATTTGATGGTTTCAGTAAGGACATTAGTTATTAAATGTTACAAGAGGAAGCAGTAGAGTGCAGGGCAACGTGTGGGATTTGAAGCCACAGAGAATTGGATTTGGATTTACTGGCACTTACAAGTTTCAATTTCCTTGCCTATAAAATAAAAAACAAGGACACCTAGAGTTCTAGAGTTGCTGTAACAAATTCCAACACAGTTAATGGTTCAAAACAACACAAATTCATGATTTTACAATCCTGGATATCAAAAGTCCAAAACGGGTCTCAGTGGGCTAAAATCAAGGTGGTGGCAGGACCACATTTCTTCAGTTTCCCTGCCTTTCCCAGCTTCTAGAGGCTGCCCACATTCCTTGGCTCATGGCCTTCTCCCATCCTGAAAGCCTGAAATGGCAGGTGGAGTCTTTCTCACATCACGTTTCCTTTTCTGGCTCTGACTCTCCTGTCCACTTCTTTCACTTATAGGAGCTCTTCTGATTTGGGCCCACCTGGATATAATCCCTGGAACCTGTTACTTTACATAACAAAAAAGGGTTTTTCAGAGGTTATTAAATTAAGGATCTTGAGATGAGGAGATTACCATGGATAGTCCAGGGTAATCTCCTCATCTCAAGATCCTTAATTTAATAACCTCTGAAAAACCCTTTTTTGTTATGTAAAGTAACAGGTTCCAGGGGTTAGGACATGGGCATCTTGGGGGGGGCATCTTGGAGGGGGGCATTATTCTGCCTACCATATACACTTTACAAGGTGGTTGTGAAGATTAAATGGAAAGGTGTATAAAATATCTGGCTTTTGAAGGCCATTCAGTAAATGAGAGCTGATGTTATAAGGTGTGCATAGTTCAGCAAACATTGTACAGCTCAAAAAGTTACTGTTCCCATCCTCCCTTAGAAGGGTCTGGAGAATGCTAGTCTCCTTCCTGAATCTTGTTCTCTTGCCAGTTTTTTCTCTTCCCTGTTTACAGCAGTAGGAAGCTTGGCCAGAAGAAAGACATCCAACAGAGGACAGCTGAGAGTCTTTTCTAATTTGCAAAAGGGTACGATATGGGCTACAGCCAAGGCCCTGCCACAAGGGGGCCTTGAGGACTTACTGCCCTTCTCCTCATGCATGTGAGGTGGATTCAGCCCCATGGGCCCAGTGCCCACCATGCTCAATGTCATCCACAGCACAAAGGGTGCAGAGAGAAAGGGTTAACACCGATAAGCACAAAGACACCCAGCATGTACCTCACCTAGGCTAAAGCAGGGGAGTACCCCATTATGCTGGCCCCCAAGTCACCGATCCCCCCTTCATCCCTTCTCCTCCCCTAGAGATGAAGGCCCCCCTCTCACTGGCATGGATGAGTGCTGACACTTCCCTCTGTCCCCTCCCACCCCACTCTCAGTCACTGATGATCTACCACACAGATGTACCGGGATCAGGAGTTGGCTTCAGTTTTCCAGGAAGCAGAAGACCCTCCTTTTCTGGCTCCATGACTCCATGTTGTTGTTAGGTATGGTCCATTGGGCCCCTGACTCATGGCAGCCCCATGCACAACCTGGCCATCCCCATGATTGGTTGTGGATTGAACCATTGTGATCTGTAGGATTTTTATTGGCTGATTTGCAGAAATAAATCACCAGACCTTTCTTCCTAATCCATCTTAGTCTGAAAACTGCTGAAACCTGTTCAGCATCATAACAATACATAAGCCTCCACTGACAGTGGGTGATGGCTGTGCATGAGGCACATTGGCTGGGAATTGAACCCAGGTCTCCCACATAAAAAAACCATGTGGGTCTCCTGTATGAAAGGCAAGAATGTTGCCACTGAGCCACCACTGCCCTCCTCATGGCTCCATGAGGCAGTGCAAACAAGGGAGGTGCCTGCATGGGCCTTGGATGCCCCCGAATGTGCTCAGAGTGTGATGAGAATCATGGGAAACTCAGGCTGCTGCTCTTACAGAATGAGTCCTGTTGAGCTGAGGGTGTGAAATATTACATAGCACAGCCCTGAGCCCTCTGACTGACAATTCGAGTACCAGTCACAGTGTGGCAGGAATCCACAGACCATGAGGCTTGGCTACTAGGTGAATGGCGAGAGCATCATCACAGAGAAAAGTTGTCAGTCACCAATTGTGCCAGTCAGTTGCTGCATGGATCAGCAGAACGAGTGACACCAGAGAGGAACAGATGGTTTTCTGTGAAGAACCAGTCTGTGTGGGGAATGAGCTGGTGAGTGACGATTAAAAAAATTAGTAATGAAGTTTCCAATTGGCTATTGATGGCAACTCAGCTAACATCAGCAAAGAGATACCTGTGATGGATCCCCTTCCTTCTTTCTTCCTGTGACGATGTATTGATGTGCACACACGCGTGCACACATGTCCAAAGCAAGAGGGAATTTGATGAGATTCTTTAGTCTTCTTGTATCATATGCACCATTGTCAGAGAGCAGTTGTGGAAGATGGCGGTGTTTCCCACTTCTTAGCTTTTTCTCGGAAATGGAGCACGTCTCAGCCATCACTTTGCCTCCTATTACGGACTGAATTGTGTTTCCCCCAAAAGTGTAAGTCAATTTGGCTAATCCATGATTCCCAGTATTGTGTTCTTGTCCACCATTTTGCCATCTGATGTGATTTGCCTGTGATATAAATCCTACCTCTATGACGTTAATAAGGCAGGATTGGCAGCAGTTATGTTAATGAAGCAGGACTCAATCTATAAGATCAGGTTGTGTATTTAGTTAATCTCTTCTGAGTTATAAAAGAGAGAAGCAAGCAAAGAGACAGGGAGACCTCATACCACCAAGAAACTAGAGCCAATAGGAGAGAATTGTGTGTCCTTTGTACCTGGAGTCCCTGTGTGGAGAAGCTCCTAGCCCAGGGGGAGATTGAAGACAAGGACCTTCCCCCAGAGCCTACAGAGAGAGAAAGCCTTCTCCTAGAGCTGACACCCTGAATTTGGACTTCTGGCCTCCTAAACAGTGAGAGAATAAATTTCTGTTTGTTAAAGCCATCTGCTTATGGTATTTCTGTTATAGCAGCACCAGATAACGAAGACACTTCCCAACCACTGCACTCTGGAAAGATGAATAGCTATAGCAGTATTATAAAAAAGAAGTATAATAAGAGTCATGACATAATAATATCATCTGACTTTGTGTACTTTAAAATCTTTCCCATATACTTATCCCATTTGAAGCTACCAGTATGAGGGTACTGTGAAGGAAAGTAAATAAAAGTGATGGCAAAGACCTTTGTAAATAATTAAGTACGAATAATTCATCCTGGTAGTGTGCTAAAGGAAGATAGCCTTAGGTGGTTTTCCGAGCTTGCACCATAAATAAGCCACAATAAAATCTGTTAACATCAGTCCCCCCTTTTAGATGGTTGATCTGTCTTTTAAAAATGTTTCTGTGCTAAACTGAAATGAACAGAGAAAACGTTCCTAAGCAAGTGGATAGAAAGGGCTTAAAACAGGTTCCTTAGTCAGGAACAGAGAGTGCGATATTAAAATTTAATCACACCAACTCCTTCACAAAGTCGTTACATATTGCGCTGGTGTTTTTTCTCTTGACATTTTAGCTAATATGCAGAGTCATGCTTCTGCTGGGAAGATACCCCCCTACCTCGTACCATCTCACCTCCTGGTAGATGGTACCCAAGGGATACTTTTTCTCTGTCCTCTTAACAACTGTGATAATTAGCACATAATCTAGAAGTTAAAAACCACACTGCATTTTTATGTACTTGTTTTTCAAGAGAACAGGCTGAGTACAACAGTTAATTTTTGTTGTTTGCTTTCTGGCTTTGAGGTTAATCCTGCTTGTCTTAGTTTTTTAGTGCTACTGTAACATAAATACCACAAGTAGGTGGCTTTAAAGAACAAAAAATCATTTTCTCACAGTCCTGGAGGGTGAAAGTCTAAATCAAGGTCTTGACCACCTACACTCCTTCCTTATCAGTAGCTCTGGGCGTTTCTTGGTTCCTTGACTTGTAGATATTCTCACATGGCCTTGGTCTTCTGCCATTTGTGTGCCTGTGTCTAATCTGCCCTTTTTATAACTGAGATGTGATTAGGTTTATGGTACACCCTACACTGGTATGGCCTCAGTAACATAACAAAGAAAAGCCTATTTCCAAACAAGATTACATCCACAGGTATAACAACAACAAAAAAAAAAACCATTGCAGTCGGGTTGATTCTGAGTCATAGAGGTTAGGATTTCAACACATATTTTGGGGGAGAAAATTACACAATTTGATCTGTGTAATTACAGTTACAAATTT
Source organism: Elephas maximus indicus (assembly GCF_024166365.1). NCBI lineage: Eukaryota > Metazoa > Chordata > Mammalia > Proboscidea > Elephantidae > Elephas > Elephas maximus. The sequence continues at coordinate 86,125,609 of NC_064826.1, forward strand.
GATTTGTGTAATCAGTTATAAATTTAGAAGTTGATGGTGCTTTCCTCTCTTTAAGTAAGTAGAAGTAGTTTGCATTTTTTGTCACTTTGTTTTTTGGCTATTTGATATTGCCTAAAAAAAAAAAAAAAAAAACCCTGATGGTTATATAACGAAGGGTAAGTTCCTCTTCCCTCAAAGGATGTCACAGAGGCTGAGAAGAGAAAAAGGAATCCTTCTACTGTTGATGCCAAGATGGCTGGCGTGAAACAAAAGGGTGAAAGTGTTAAAGAGACTCAGAGATGAAGTAAAAGGTGACCAGCAGCTAGACCAGGCAGGACCTAGGTTGGCCATGGTAGGACATTTGAATGTCATTCTTAGTGAGATGGGAGCTGTTGTAGCATGTTGAACAGGGGAGTGACTTGATCTGATTTCCTTTTGTAAAAGTTCACTCTTTGCCATGTGGGCCATGAATTTTAAGTAGTGGTTCTTCAGGACATCCATAGTAACCTTCTGTGAACCCAGCTACCCTGGCCCTGTAGGGGTGTCTTGGGGGAAAATGACTCTCTTTATGTATGTTTGCACCCAAAGAGCTATGTCATTAAAGGGCTATAATATTGGCCTGTTATTATTGTTAAGTGCAGCTGAGTCAAGACTGACTTATAGCAACAGAGTAGAATTGCCCCATAGGGTTTTCTAGGCTGTAATCTTTACAGAAGCAGATTGCCAGGTCTTTCTCCCATGGAGCCACTGGGTGGGTTCGAACTACTAATCTTTCTGTTAGTGGCTGAGCACTTAACTCCTAATATTGGCCTAGAACTCCCATATCTGAGCCAGAGGACAAAGATTTCCTTTTCTGAGTGACCCCATACTCACAGGGACAATTGTGGACAAGTGATTGTGATCTCAGTAGTGGTTATAGATCACCAAAGCCTTTTACTTTAATGGGCAGAGATCTTATCAGCCTACAGGGTCACCAGAGAGCAGCGGCACTATCTGCCCAGGTCACCATGGGGTATCTGACACTGGATGAAAAGAGGACGCTGGGATGGCTAGATGGCCTATGTTTTATTATGGCTCTTGGATGATGAAAAATCTCAACAACAACAACAAAACGTTTTATCGTAGGCAAGAGGGGAGGGTGTGCCATTGTTGATAGCATGGTCAGGGGACTCTTCCCAGATGAGGTCATACATGGGTCAGGCCCTGAAGTGGGAAGATGGCTCTGAGCAGAGGGAGTAGCCAGTGAAAGTCCTCAAGAGAGAACATATCTGGTGGCTCATGAGCAATGAAGAGGCCACTATCACTGGAATGAAGTGAAAGGGTTAAAGAGTCACAGAAGTGAAGTAAAAGAGGTGACCAGGTGCTAGACCAGGCAGAACCTAGGTTGGCTGTGATAGGATATTTGGATGTCATTCTTAGGGAGATAGAAACCTTTGTAGTTTGTTGAGATGGGGAGTAATTTTACCTGATTTACTGTTTTAAAAGTTCACTCTGTTTGCCACGTAGAGAGTGAATTGTAAGTAGTGGGCTAGGGTGGGAGCAGGAGGCCAGTACCAGTGGTGAAGCCACGGTGATTTGTACCGTGGAAGGTTGATAGTGGAGGTGCTGAGAATTTATTTATTCGAGATGCATTTTGAAGCTGGAGCCAACATGAGTTGCTGTGACACTGGATATGCTATCTGAAAGAAGAGTCTGGGATGGTTCCACGGTTTTTGGCCTGAGCAACTGGGAGAACAGAGACACTGTTTACAGAAATCTCTAAGACTTAAGGAGGCACAGGTTTTAAAGAGGAAAGTAAGGTTTGGTTGTTGACATGTTTTATTTGAGACAACTGTTAGATGACCAAGTGGAGACGTCAAAGAGGCAGTTGCATGTGGAGTCTGGAGTGAGGGGAGAGGTCAAGGAAGAGGTGGTCACAGTGTATGAATTAGACTGAAAGCCGTGAGTGTGGATGAGATAACCCAGGGAGTTGGCAAAGCTAGAGAGAATGTCCAAGGACTAGCCCTGGAGCACTCCACAGTGAGAGGTCATGAAGGCGAGGATGATTCAGCCAAGACTAAGGTGGAAAAGCCAGGGAGGTCAGAAGTACAACAGGAGGGTACAACCAAGAAAGAAAGGGCTTCAGCAGGAAGCAGAGGGGATCACCTACTCCTACAGTTGGTGGGTGAGGACTCTGACTCCATGGAACATTAGATTTGGCAACGTGGTGAAGAGTGTTTCAAGGGACATAATAGGAATAAAAAGACCAATTGGAAAGAAAATGAGAGGAGAGGAAGCGGAGCCAGTGAGTATAGTTAACTCTTGAATGAATGGATACAGAGAAATCAATCAGAAACTGGAGGTGATATGGGGTCAAGAAATGACTGTATTGAAAATGGGAGATATTACAGCGTGTTTATTTCCTGATTGTGATGATTCAGTAGGATAGGAAAAAATGATGATATGAGAGTGTCAAAATAAATCCCCAAACAAATAACTGACACTTGAATTATAAAATTGTGCTGTGTAAAGGCCCGAGATTTAGAGCAGGTAGGTGGTAACAACAGGCAACTTATGTACTCATGTGTGCAAGTTTCTGTTGTAATTTTTTACCTTAACATATCATGAATTTTAGAAACAGGATTTTTGGTTTAATTTATTTTAAAAAAATTCCTCAACCCATTCCTTAAAAAAGAAAGAAAGAAAAAAAATTTCCAAAAACAATGGGAAAAAGACAGAGTTGGATTAAGATAAAGGAGGCCTACTAGTGCAATGGCTAAAGCCATCGGCTGTTAACTGGAAGGTTGGCGGTTCAAACCCACCAAACCCATGGCAGAAAGATGTGGTGGTCTGCTTCCATAAAGATTTACAGCCTTGGAAACCCTACGGGGCAGCTCTACTCTGTCCTGTGGGGTTGCTATGAGTCAGAATCGGCTTGACCTGGCAGTAGGTTTGGTTTGGTTTGGTTTGGTTTGGTTTGGTTTGGTTTGGTTCGGGGACTAGGGTGAGGTGGCTAACTCAGGTTTCAGTAGTGGCACGTGTTATTGTTAGGTGCCTCTTAACCACCATGCAAAGAAATTAATGGGTTGGACTTGCGATTTAACTTCCAATTGGATTCTCAGGTACAACATGCCAGTAACCCTCTACCCCTGCAGTAATTTGGTTCTCAAGTTCTTTGTGAATACAGAATTCTTCCCATCCATGTATGCGTTTTCGCATTAGCTTCATTCTTGGCTCTGTCTAATTTGTAGGGAAATTTTGGGGCTTCATTGAAAACTATGTGGTACAAACTTTGGTTAAGTACTCGACTACTAGCTAAAAGGTTGGTGGTCTGAACCCACGTAGAGGCACCTTGGAAGACAGGCCTGGCGAACTGCTTCTGAAAGGGCACAACTTTGAAAACCCAATGGAGCAATTCTACTCTGCAAGCATGTTGTCTCCATGAGTCGGAATCAACTCAACAACAAGCAACAACACAACAGACTCTAAAGGACACCCCTCTGAGGGCTATCTGATTTCAATTATGTGGAAACTGTTTTGTAACTCTGTAAATTGTAGATTACCCAGAGCAATGAAAAATAATTCCTGTCTACAGACATGCAAATTCTGTTCTGTTCACCTGACTTTCCAGCCCAACTGTGGAAGAGGCCATTTCTGCCTCCATTAGCACAGTCATTTCAATATTACTGATCTACAAATGTGTCTTTTGTTCAACTTCTCCCTTGAATGGTTGTAATGCCCTTGCCGGTTTCCTCATAAAATCTTTAACACATCTTCATTTTTATATCTGTATGAGCATTAAAAAAAAAAAATTTTTTTTTTTTTTTTAATGAGCGTCATGATTTTATCCATTTTCGAAAGTTACTTTTTGAAACTATCAAAATTATTATTTTGGACATTTTCTTTTAAAGATTATTGTTGTTTCTGTCTTTTTAAAAACTTCTTACCTACTACTTACATTTTATGTTGCCATACTGTATTTTATGTAGCTTTTAAGCTGCCTTGAATTCTTTCTGAAATGAGTTGGGATATAAGTGAATAAATAGTAAGTGTTTAATCATCAGAATTTCTAGGCGATGTCTGAGGTTCTTTCTTACTCTGATATTCTATAATATTCCATGCATACGGGAACAAGAAAGTCAGAAGTAAAGCTTCTTGTCCCATATATTTTAAAAAAGCACATAGTATACTAGAGAGCTTGCTGAGAAAATTCAGTTGATCCAGAAAACAGCAATGTCTAAACCATGTCTTGAGTTCAGAGTTTGACCCACCTGTGCATTGACTTGCCATTGACGTTGTCCACCAGCTAGCCCATTTCCACTATTTAGAGCATAGTGTGTTAATTGTATGTTGGTAGAGAGCATGAGTTACCCTAGTTCTTACTGTTACTGTTGGACTACAAATCATGGATTTAAACAAATATGTGTAAAGGGGAATTCAGTAATAAAATTCCATGTTTACCATGCTGCTGCTGTTGTCGTTAGGTATCACTGAGCTGATTTCTGACTGTAATGACCCCACGTGACAAAGTAGAACTTTCTCTGGGCTGTAATCTTTATGGGAGCAGATCTCCAGGTCTTTCTCCCACCGAGCTGCTGGGTGGGTTTGAACCTCCAACCTTTTGGTTAGCAACTGAGCACTTAACCATTGCACCACCAGGGCTCCTTGCTATCTGAGGCTATACTTAAGCAGGGAACAAAAACATTCGAAATAATAAACTTAATAAAAGGGACTTGTGGTATGTGCTGCTGTTGATAGCCTTTGCTTTTAGGAAATATGAAAAAAAAAGGGGGAGAGGGCAGGGAGCTTGAAATTATCCAGGATTTTTTATCATCTAGAAAGATAAAAAGTCTAAGTCCTTTTATAAGGGAGCTTAGAGAGGTGCTTCTGTTTTCATTCAAAAGGAATGCTTCCTTTCTCATGCATTTAGCATTTAAATGACTGCCCAGGCTGTTCTTGGCTAGAGGCGTCCAGCCTACGGAGTTGACCATCTCAGGCCCTGACCATCCTTGGAGTCCCAGGACACCAGCTTGTCAGCATACCTGTAACCATTCATAGTACATGAGTCCAGAAGCCTGAGCTTGACAGTGCAGTGTGACTGGCAATAGTACAGCTTTTAGAGTGTCCAGATTTACAATATGCCATGACTTCATGTACAAGAGAATGAAATATTGCCCAGTTCTGCGTCATCTTCACAATCATCGCTATGCTCAAGTCTATTACTGCAGCCATTATGTATTTTGAATGCCTTTCAACCTGGGGCGGGGGCGGGGGGCTCATCTTCCAGCACTATACTGGACAATATTCTGTTCTGATACATAAAGTTTTCATTGGCTAATTTTCGGAAGTGGTTCACCATGCCTTTCTTCCTAGTATGTCTTAATATGGAGGCTCTGCTGAAACCTGTCCACCATGGGTGACCCTGGAAGCTATAGCACCAGTATTTCAAGCTGGTACTTGAGATACCAGTGGTATAGCTTCCAATATCATAGCAATACCCAAGCCACCACAGAGAGGTGGAGGAAAAGGATGCTTGTTGTTGTTGGGCGTCTTTGAGTAGGTTCCCACTCATAATGAAACTACTATTCACTTATTCCCGACAAAATGCAGGGCGGAGTGTTGCCATGATGTCATCTATACTGCTCCCACCCTCTGCCTGAAGGGGCGAGTCTTAATTATCCAAATAGTCCGGAGTACCAGAACTGGGCATGGGGGGCATGTGATAATGGGATGGGGGCTGTCCACACTCAGGTCACCAAGGCTCTGCCAGGTGAGCAGGTGACCATTCCAAAAAGTGAAGGTGTTCTGACCTCTTTTATCCCTTTCCTTGGGGCAGAAAATGTGAGCTAGATGAGATACACAATCATAACTCTCAGAGACAATGATGGGCAAGAGTTTTTTCTTTAGTAAAATTAGGTGTACCTGACCCAAGCCATGGTATTTTCAATCACATCATATGCATGTGAAAGCCGGACAATAAATAAGGAAGACAGGAGAAAAATCAACACCTTTGAATTGTGGTGTTGGGGAAGAATATTGAATATACTATGGACTGCCAAAAGAATGAACAAATCTGTCTTGGAAGAAGTACAGCCAGAATGCTCCTTAGAAGCAAGGATGGTGACACTGCATCTTACATACTTTGGACATGTTGTCAGGAGGGACCAGTCCCTGGAGAAGACATCATGCTTGGCAAAGTACAGAGTCAGCGGAAAAGAGAAAGACCCTCAATGAGGTGGATTGACACAGTGGGTGTAACAATGAGCTCAAGCATAACAATGATTGTAAGGATGGCTCAGGACCGGGCAGTGTTTCGTTCTGTTGTGCCTGGGGTCGCTATGAGTCAGAACCAACTCGACGGCACCTAACAACAACAAAATTACCTTAAAATAACCAGTACAATATTTTTACAGAGGAATTTTTTACAGGAAAATTGCAAACATTATAAGTTCTCCTGTGTAACAAACACATGGTCTGTGAATTGGGAAGGTACACACAGATGCTGGCAAACTGTATGCTAATTACAAGAAACCTATTTTAAATATGAAGACATAGAGAGGTTAAAAGCAAAGATAGATAAAGATATGTCATGCAAGCACTAATCAAAAGAAAGCTGGAGTAGCTACACTGATATCAAAGTAGACTTGAGAACAAAGGATATTACCCAAGATAAGGAACAGTAATACCTAATGATAAAAGGGAAGCCCTGGTGGCATAGTGATTAAGTGCTACTGCTGCTAACCAAAAAGGTCAGCAGTTCGAATCCACCAAGCACACTTTGGAAACTCTGTCGGGCAGTTCTACTCTGTCCTATAAGGTCCTTATAAGTTGGAATCGAATCGACAACAGGTTTGGGTTGATAAAAGGGCTAATACACCAAAAAGACATAACAATCATAAATGCATATGTACCTAATAATAAACCAAACCAACCCACTGCCATCGAGTTGGTTCCGACTCATAGCGACCCTATAGGACAGAGTAGAACTGCCCCATAGAGTTTCCAAGGAGCTCCTGGCAGATTCAAGCTGCCGACCTTTTGTTTAGCAGCCATAATACTTAACCTAATAATAGAGCTTCAAATTGCACTAAGCAAAAACAGACAGGACTGCAAGGAGAGACAAATCCACAATTATAACTGAACTTCAACATTACTCTCAATGATTGATAGAAAAATTGACAGAAAATGATCAAAGAAATAGAAGACCTGAACAACATTATAAACCAACTGGATCTAATAGGCATTTATAGAACTCTCCCCCCAACATTGGCAGAATACACACTCTTTTCAAGTGTACGTGAAATACTGACCAAGATAAACCATTTTCTGGGACATATAAAAACCTTAACAAATTTAAAAGAATTGAAGTCGTACAAAGTATATTCTGTGGCCATAAAGAAATTAGCGTAGAAATCAATAACAGAAAGATATCTGGAAATCTCAAATATTAGTAAATTAAAATGTAAAAAAAAAAAAAAAAAAAAACCCATTGCCGTCAAGTCTATTCCAACTCATAGCGGCCCTGTAGGACAGAGTAGAACCGCCCCATAGAGTTTCTAAGGAGTGCCTGGTGGATTTGAACTGCCGACCTTTTGGTTAACAGCCTTAGCTCTTAACAACTGTGCCACCAGGGTTTCCAAAATGCAATAGAGATTGCCTATTTTCCCATAGATTTTAGCAAAGCACAGTCCCTTGTCTGAGAATACTTGTTTCCTGCTGAGCCCATCGTTTTTCCATCAGCTACCAAATAAACAAACAAATAAACCTGTTGCTGTGGAGTTGACAGCCAGAGCTAAACAGCTGTGAGCTCAAGGGTGGTTTGGAGGACAAATGAGATACATAAATGATCTCTTTGGTATACATGCCCAGAAGAGGAAGTGCATGTAATAGAAATAGCATGGGATTGGAGCATTTTGTCTGTCACTAAGTGGTTGTGAGACATTGAGGAATACACTCTACTTCTCTAAGTCACAACTGAAACCTCTGAAGTCTGACTGTCTGGCTTCTAATTCTGTTGCCATCACTAATACTAATTGCCATTATAAGTTGCCATTACAAATATGTGATCTTGGGCAAGTTAATTAACCTCCTTGTGCTTTGGTGGTATTATCTGTATAATAGCAATAATAATAAGTCTTGTCACCATAAGTCCTGGTTTGCCTGGGACAGTTTGGGTGTATAAGCTTGTTGTCCTGCCATAATATTATTAGTGTTCTGGTTTTGGTGATAACTTATATGGTTATTCTAATGATAGAACCTGTATTACAGGGTTGTTGAGAGAACTAAGTTAGTTAATATGTACAATGTGTTTTCGAATGGTGCCAGGTAATCAGGCTCATATGTATCCTTTCAATCCTTGCTTGAGGGCCTGCTATGGTCCAGGTACTTTCCTAGGTGCTATGATGTGCTGGAGAGCAGGACAGGCAACTCAGTCCTCTGCACTCAGAGAGTCTGAGCCACAGCAAAGTGGTTAAGTTGCGCAGGCTCTGATGCTAGATTATGGATCCTGGCTCTGTTCTCTATTAGCTGTGTGACCTTAAGCAAGTCCTTTTACTTCTAATCAGCAAATGGGTTGTTATGAAGATCAAATGGGTTAATATTTACAAAGCACTTAGAACAATACCTGGCACAAGGTAAGTGCTCTGTAAATATTTGTTAAATAAAATACAAGGATTTACATTTTAAATGTTACGAAGATTAAATTTATTAGTATATCTAAAGCACTTGAAACAGTGCCAGGTGCACAGCAAAGCCATCAGTGTTAAAAGTTACTGTTATTATACTATTATCACTTGTATCCATGTTGTTTTTATTCTTGCCCAGTGTTCCACCATCTTAGTTCGATTAGATTAGAACTTTCCAGTTGGGAATGAGCTGGCGTATTGAGGCAACTAGGAAGTGTGGGGACTGGAGCTCCTGGCCTCATCAGCTAACTGTGGAAGGCCATGCAAATATGATTTTCTGTGTGCTCCACGAGTGAAGAAGCTCCCCGTGAATGAAGTTTGGGAACAACTGGAGTAAAATGCTGTCACCTCACCATCCCACCATCCAGGCAAAGACTGTTTTCTATTTTCCCAAAGGACAAGGGATTTGGAGTCAAACAGCCTAAGTTCAAATCCCAGCTCTGCCAGTTACCAACTGTGTGACCTTGGACAAAATTTGGCCTCTGTGAATACCTGTCTTCCAATTTGCAAAGTAGGGATAGTAAAGTCTTTATCAAGTGGTTGTTTTGAGCATTAAATAATGCATGGGAGGAGCTCAGCATTGTGCCTGGCACATAGGAAGTGCTTAAGAAATGATGTTAGTTTATTATCATACTGTCATATGTCACTATTGTTGTATGGCCCTCCCATACTGGGCTGGGAATAACACTAAATCCTTAGATTTACCTCACCCCACATAACTGACTCGCAGCAGCCATATAGGCCAGAGTAGAACTGCCCCATAGGGTTTTCGAGGCTGTAATCTTTATGGAAGCAGACTGCCACATCTTTCTCCCACAGGGTAGCTGATAGGTTCTAAAAGAAGTCCAGTCTGACTGGAGATTGACCTTTGAGACTTGTGCATCCTGGTGGTTTTCTCAAGGCAAAGGAAGACTCCTCCCAAGGCGAACAGATGGCTACTCCTCTTCCAGAGAGAGATTTCTAGGAACTTTTAGAGGACATTTTTTTCTAGCTCAAAAAAAAAAAAAATTATCATTCTGTCACGTTCTTACAGCAACCATAGAACTACAGGTAGTCCCCGACTTACCATGGAGTTTCCTTCCAACGACTACGTCGTAAGTCGATTCCAACATAACTTAAATACGTCATCTCTTTTTTAGTTTTCATTACTATTGCCTTTTATTATTAGTCTTTATAAATCTGATCTTTATTTGTCTTTGGGGGTTGAAAACATTACATATAAACTTACAGATATATTTTAATATATACATACATAAAAAATACTTGAATCATAAAAATTTACTCCAACAATGATGATTTGGATGACGTTGACATTTTGTCAGTTTCGGCAATAACTTCACTTGTAGTTGTTCTGGGTCATGGTCATCTGGATTATCTCTGGGAATGGGGATGGCATTTCTAGTCAGAAAATTAGTAAGAGTTGTCCCTGTGGTCCTTTTTTTCTTCCCCCTTCATGTATTTCACAGTAACTCTCACTGCTTCCAGAATCACCGTTTGAGTTCATGTTTTCAAGCAACTGACGTGCCTGAATTAGTTTAGAAAACTAAATCTACACGGCAGTGTTTTGAACAGTAAATCATAAGATTGAACCTCTGCAAGCAAACATCTGAGAATGATAATATCTGCAAATTACAAACTGCAACATTGTATGTAGCACGTATTACTAACGATAAGATGAACAACAACAAAACCAATGATCCTAGGTGCAATTCATTGTAACTCGAATACGTCCTAAGTTGCGGACTACCTGTAGGTATCACTGTTGTTGTTTTTTGGCTCTGACTCATGGAAACCTTATGTACAATAGAAGGAAACGTTGCCCAGTCCTGTGCCATTCTCATGGTTTTTGGTATGTTTGAGTCCGTTGTTGTGGGTATTTTATCAGTCCATCTCATTGAGAGTTTATCTTGTTTTCGTTGACCCTCTACTTTACCAAACGTGATGTCCCTTTCTAGTGATTGGAGATATCATTCTTTTTTTTTTTTTTTTCAATATTTTATTGTGATTTTTGTGAAAGTTTATGGAGCAAATTAGTTTCCCTTTCAACAAATTGTACACAAAGTGTACCATGACATGGGTTGGGATCCCGACAGTGTGTCAACATTCTCCCCATTTCCACCCTGGATTCCTTATTTCCTTTCATCTGGTTTTCCTATACTTTCCTGCCTTCTCCTCTTTACTTTTGGGCAATCTTGCCCTTTTGGGCTCGTGTAATTGTTCTACAGAGCATGTTATTTTGGGGGGTTATTGTTTATTTTATAGGCCTGTTTTTCGAATGGCTGCAGCTCCCAGTCAGAGGGGTGTCTTAGGGCCATAGTTTTGGGGGTTCCTCCAGTCTCTATCAGGCCAGGAAGTCTGGTCTTTTCTTTATGAATTTGATTTTTTGTTCTACATTTTTCTCCTGCTCTGTCTGGGACCCTCTGTTGTCATTCCAGTCAGAGCTGTAGGTAATGGTATCTGGGCACCATCTAGTTCTTCTGATCTCAGGGTCATATAGGCTGTGGTGCATGTGGTCCCTTAGTCCTTTGGACTAATTGTTCCCTTGAGTCTTTGGTTTTCTTCACTATTCTTTACTCCAGGTAGGAAGAGACCATTGATATTATTTTTATAAGGAAACTAAGGTTCAAAGAAGTTACCTGTCAAGGTCACAGAGTTCTGTGTCTCTTTGATCAAGCCTTTAATAAATGTGTTAAGGTTACATTAAAGCGTGCTTGCTAGAGGATAGCTAGCAAGCTTCATTCACCAAATCAGGCCAGAACAAGTTCAAATAAGGCATAAATCAAAGCAAACATGAAGAAACCATTTATAGAGATAGAAAAGCTATAATGGTGAACCTTAATTTGAGCACAGACAGTCTAACTCCAGAGACCATCTACAGAAAATTGCAGTGGTAGTAAGTGATGAGATCTTGAAGTCGGTGAGTGCTATGGATACGAGAGAGCCCCGGTGGCATAGTGGTTAAATTTGACTGATAACCAAAAGGTCGGCAGTTTGAATCCACTAACTGTTGTTTGGAAACCCTATAGGGCAGTTCTACTCTGTCCTGTATGGTTCCTGTGAGTTGGAATCGACAGCAACCGCCGCCATTTTGGCATAAACACAACAGTCAGACTTTATCTTTCCTGGGATGGGATCACACACCCTCCCAAGTGTGCCACATGGACATGTATGTCTGACCTCATGTTTAAACGCTCCCTCCCGCCCACACACATACCTGACCAATTTTTGCCATCACTGCTGCCAACTTCCATAAGCCCACCAACACTTTATCTTCTTCTTGCCAAGAGACTCCAGACTTCTCCAATGGCTGGTGTATGTGTGTCTAATTCAGCCTTTGCATTCTGAAACTTGGCTAAAATAGCTATCTTTACATGCCATAATATCTGCGTATCAGTGCACTTGGCAGTGCTCCTTCCCCACCCCAGCCTCTTGGAATGTGCACAATGTGCCTGTTAAATATCATAGTCCTTCTTACTCTGAGAGCCTTTTTCCCCGAAGCCTTGCAAGTGCTCTCCACATAATGGCCTGTTTTTAAGGGTCCCCTTGAGACTGGAAATGGCACTTAAGCCTTAATTCTAACAGCGTCAGAGCCTGTCCCCATTTTAAACATTTCTAATATGCTCAGAGAAAGGCTCTGGAAAATGGACTACTCTTGGCCGACATGATCTGCAGCCTTAGACTTTCCAAAGGTTTTCACAGGATTTAAAGCGAGACGGGACTGGAAAGACATTTTCTCTTATCTTTAATTTAATTTTGTGCCCGGCAGTACATATAAAGACCACGAATTTTCTCAGCCTCTGGGATTTATCGGAAGCTGCTGTACCACTGTCAGTGCTGCCGCAAGGCAGGGGCTTTTATGATTGAAACTGAAAAAAGGGGTAGTGTGCCATAAATTACTGTTTTTACAGCGTATTGTATAAGGTGTTTGAATTCTTGGTAGGAAGAACAGGAACTTTGAAAATATTTATATGTTACACATATATACCAATAGACCCCAGTAGGGACTCCAGGATATAATTAGTGGTACTTCATATGTACCATTAAACATATGTGAGGGAGTAAGAAAAAAAATCCATACACCCTACCAAAAATTCAAACACACACAATGATTCAGCATGCTTCCATTAATGAAAACGCACGGTATCAGCAAAAAGTTCAAAACAGGAAACTGGGTCACCAAAGGGTTAGAGATGGTGATGCACAGAGAGCCGATCTGATTTATTCAAAATCATATATATATTTGGAAACAGGTGTTAATATTCTTTTGAAAACAGACCAGATCCCCTTATTTCTAGCCTGTAAACCTCCCAAGGAAACCCTGGTGGTACAGTGGTTAAGAGCTACAGCTGCTAACCAAAGGATTGGCAGTTCAAATCTACGAGGCACTCCTTGGAAACTCTATGGGGCAGTTCTACTCTGTCCTATAGGGTCGCTATGAGTCGGAATCGACTCGACAGCACTGGGCTTTTTGGTTTTGGAAACCTCCCAAGCCTTCTTAATTCCTACTTCTATGTTCTTTTTGTTTTAAAACATTGGCTGGGGTGTGGCCCTCTTGTTTATTTGTTTGTTTTTAATAATGTACTATGAATCCAGGAACCTACCACTCAACATTAAAAGTAGGATCTTCACAATAACTTATATATATCTACCCCCAACCCATCCTCTACCTTCTCTCACCCAAAGTAACCACTATTCTGAATCCTGTGTTTATATAATTTTATTTCAACTACATGTTTGTAAAAAAAATAATTTTCCTTTTAGTTTTTAAAGCCATTTTTGTAAAAAGGCTTCCATGCTGTGTAATTATCTGGAACTTAACTTTTTTCACTTAGTATTATAAAGAAAATTTTATTTATGGTCTTGGAAACCCTGGTGTCATAGTGGTTAAGAGCTACCGCTGCTAACCAAAATGTCAGCAGTTTGAATCCACTAGGTGCTCCTTGAAACGATATAAGGCAGTTCTACTCTGTCCTACAGGGTCGCTATGAGTCAGAATCGACTCGACAGCAGCGGGTTTGGTTTGGTTTCTTGGTTATTATGGTGCTAAGATTCATCTAGGTATTTGCTATAGCCAACAGTGCTGCTGTGAACATTCTTGAACTTGTCTTTTGGTGTTCACATGGATAATCTCTCTTGGGTGTACACTTATATGGGAATCGCAGGGTCATAGGGAATGTGAATGTTGAACTACACTGGCATAATGGCAAAATGTTTTCCAAAGTGGTTGTACCAAGTTATACTCCACAGTAATACGTAAGACATCCTGTGTATCCGCTCTTCCTCTGGACTTTTAAATTTGTCAGACTTTTAAATTTCTGCTAATTGAATGATTGTAAAATGGTATCTCATCGTGGTCTTAATTTGCATCTCCCTGGGTTGCTATGAGTTGGAATCGACTCGATGGCACTGGGTTTGGTTTTTTTTTTTTTTTTGGTTGATCACTAATGAAGTTTAATTAACGACATGTCAACTTTTTGTAAAATGCCTTTTCATATCATTTGCTCATTTTTCTGTTGAGTTATTTGTGCTTTCCTTATTGATTTTTAGGCATTCTGTCTGTATTCTTGATAGTAATCATTTATGTGTATATGGATTGGGAATATCTTCTTCCAGTTTATAATTCATCTTTTAACTTTTTAAGGTGACTTTTGATAAGTAAAACTAAAATAAATAAATAAATAAACAAACCCTTTGCCATAGAGCCAATTCTGGCTCCTAACGACCCTATAGGACAGGATGGAACTGCCCCATAGGGTTTCTAAGGAGCGCCTGGTGGATTCGAACTGCTGACCTTTTGGTTAGCAGCTGTAGCTCTTAACCACTACGCCACCAGGGCTTCCTTTGATGAGTATAAATTCTTTTTTTAAATTTTTTAGATGAGTATAAATTCTTAATTTTATCACAGTCAAATCCTTTAATACTTGGGGTTTTTTGTTACTTTTGAAAGAAATATTTTCCTACTCCAAAGTCTAAATTCCTATTAAATAAGTAATGTATACTGATTTTTGTTTTTTGAGGTGAAATTCACATAACATAAAATTAATTAAGGTGAATAATTTAGTGGCATTTAACACATTGATAGTGTTGTACAACTACCACCTCCATCTAGTTCCAAAACATTTTCACCAATCCAAAAGGAAATCTGGTATTCATTAAGTAGTTACTCCCATTCCCTCCTCTTCCTAGCCCCTACTTTATGAACCTACTTTCTGTCTCTATGGATTTATCTCTTCTGTTCTTTTCATGGAAACCCTGGTAGCGTAGTGGTTAAGAGCTACGGCTGCTAACCAAAAGGTTGGCAGTTTGAATCCACCAGGCACTCCTTGGAAACCATATGGGGCAGTTCTACTCTGTCCTAGAGGCTCACTATGAGTAGGAATCGACTTGCCAGCAGCAGGTTTGGCTTTTTTTTGGTTGGTTGTTTCATATAAACGAGATCATGCAATGTGACCATTTGTGTCTGGCTTCTTTCACTTAGTATTTTTTGGAGGTTCATCCACATTGTAACATGTATCAGTCCACTAAGAATTTTCAAGTTTTATTTTTAAAATTAAATTCCTTAATCTATCTAGGGTTGATTTTTAAAATATGATGTAAAGTAGGAAACCTATTTTACCATTTCCTTATGGATAACCATTTTTTCCAATTTCATTTATTAACAATCCCTTCCTTTTAACATGTCATCTCTATCATATACCAAAGCTTCATAAACCCTTGGATCTCAGTCTGAGTTCTCTGTTCTACACTGCTGGCCAATTTGCTCCAGGACCACATTAATTTACTTACTTTTACATCATAATAAAGGAGTCGCTGGGTGGTGAAAATAGTTAACCACTAGACTACTGGCTGAAAAGTTGGCAGTTTGAACTCACCCAGAGGCACGTTGGAAGACAGGCCTGGTGATCTGCTTCCAGGATTACTGGACGGCAACTAACAACAACAATCATAACATCATAAACCCTCCCATCAGATGAGAACAGACCCTCTTCTTGGCCCTTTACTTTCCACTTACATTTTAGAGTTAGCTTAAAAAAAAAAAATTTTTTTTTTTATCAAGTGCATGAAAAAAATCTTTTGGAGGATTAAGGCAGTCATTGGCTGTTGTTAGCTGCTAGTATTATTTATGAAAGTTGTCTGGCAAATGAACTTGTGAGATGCAGATTCAGGAGGCGTCCGTGCAGAGGTAACAACTGGAGCAGAAGAGCCGAGGAGACCTTGGAGAGGGAAGATTAAGAGGGCTGAGGGCAGAGCCTTGAGGAGGGGATGTTACAAATGTTAGTCTGCAGTAGAACCACCTCGCAGACTTGTTATAATACACATTGCTGACCCCACCCCTAGGATTTCCAATTCCTTAGGCTTGGGTGGGGCCCATGATTTTGGATTTCAAACAGGTTCCTAGGTCATGCTAATGATGCTGGGCTAGAGGCCACGCTTTGAGAACCCCTGCTTCAGAAAAAAAAGAAATTATTGTCTCAGGATAAAAATACGAGAAGGCGATGCTGTTTTGAATATTAATGAAGGGAAAGGGCTAGACGCTCCTAGTTTCTCATGTACCCTGGGGAAGATTTAGACAACTTTACTCAAGCTTCAGCTGTAACTGCTTTCCTCTACTCAAGCTTCAGCTGTAACTGCCGATGATGCTGACATGTCCGACTAAGGGCTGACGTCTACTATCCCTGAAGTAGCCCACAAGCCTTCGGTCCGTCTCCCTGTCTTCTCTGGATAATATCTGATCTTTTGCAGATCCAGAAGGGGAAGAATAAAGAACAAAGACTGAAAATCTCAGAATTGAAAAAAAGAGGAAGAATTGTTTATGTTTTTCTCGTAATCATTTTAAATATATAATTTTGAAGTTTGACAGTCCTCACAAGGAAAACTTCCTTTCCTTTCTTAATTCTGTTCATGAATTCCCTTCCAGCTATTAGTTAATGCCAGAGGTGAAGTCCTGGGAGAATTCCATGCACCTAGAAATCCTGTGATTCACTCTGTGGGTGGTTCTGAATTAATTGTTAATCTGGTGGTGGGTGTCACTTTTTCTGCTGGGTTGCGATTTTCTAAGTCTTTAAATGCCACGCAAAAGCACTTCTGAGAGGAGAGAAAGATTAAATGGACAAAGAGTTTGAGAGAGTTTGCTTTCTCCCTGGAAGCCTTTCCTGCCTTCATGCTACAGGGACGAGCTCAACCATCAAAAACCCATTTGTATTAGTGTTACTGAAACAGGGGCTTTGGGGCTTATTTGTTCCGAACAAAGGCAAGAGTGGCAAAATTCTGATAGATTTTGCAGAAAGGGAAGACCAAACAAACCATAGTGTTTTAGAAAGTTGAAACATGGAATGTCATATATTAGTCACTATACTCACGTAGGAAACCCTGGTGGCATAGTAGTTAAGAGCTACGGCTGCTAACCAAAAGGTCAGCAGTTCAAATCCACCGGGCGCTCCATGGAAACCATATGGGGCATTTCTACTCTGTCCTATAGGGTCACTGTGACTTGGAATCGACTTGATGGCAATGGCTATACTCACATAGTTCTATTTAAGACAATTTTGAGACAAATGTTTTGAGGGTAAAGTCCTTTAAAAAGGATACACACACACTATGTCTATGTGTGTCTGTGTATGTATACAGAGAGAGAAAAAAACAAGAGAGAGAGAGAGAGATCCTGGGAGGCACAAACTAACTGAAAGTTTCAGATCCACCCAGAAGTTTTGGGGGTAGGAATATGCTGTGTTTTTTGTTTTGTTTTCTGGAAATTACTAAAGCCACAACATGCCGCTAGCCTCCACCATGCTGGTTAACACCTAATCAGGGAGAGAAATCCAAGGGCAAGGTAATTCAGTGTTGTTACCCAGCTGGGCACATTAGTTTGGAGCACTTTCCCTAGGGGATTAAATTCTTACTGTCACCTGATGCAGCCACCAAAATGAAATTTGTACTCTCCTCTTTGTTCTGCCAGGGGCAGAGAGGGACCAACAAGAGCATCTGAAGAGTGGATGCCGGAGTTACATTTGAGCAGAGTCTTGTTTGAGCTGGGCCAGCATGTAGCTCCACAGACTAGCATGTGAACCCTCCTCTAGCTCCCACTCATCCAGTGATCTAGTTTGGTTTTCCCTATCTCAGGGAGACCCAAATGGCCACAAGGTATTCATTCTGCATTTACTGCTCAAATGCAAAGTCCACTTACTTGCTCTAAAAATACTGTGATCTAAGGTGTGCTAATAGAGCATGTTAGACACATTAAGGGCATGTCCACCCTCCTGGATCTTCCTGGCATGCAGGAGTAGGGGAATAGAGTGTGCCACAATTAATAATCAGGCTTTTTTTTTTTTTTATTGTGTTTTAAGTGAAAGTTTACAATTCAAGTCAGTTTCTCACATAAAAGCTTATACACACATTGTTCTGTGACCCTAGTTGCTCTCCCTATGATGTGACAGCACACTCCTTCTCTCCACCCTGTATTTCCTGTGTCCATTTAATCAGCTTCTCTCCTCCTCTGCCTTCTCATCTCGCCTCCAGACAGGAGCTGCCCACATAGTCTCATGTGTCTACTTGAACTGAGAAGCACACTCCTCACCAGTATCATTTTATGTCTTATAGTCCAGTTTAATCTTTGTCTGAAGAGTTGGCTTCAGGGATGATTTTAGTTTTGGGCTAATAGAGAGTCTGGGGGCTATGACCTCTGGGGTCCCTCCAATCTCAGTCAGACCATTAAGTCTGGTCTTTTTACTAGAATTTGAGGTCTGCATCCCACTTTTCTCCTGCTCCATCAGGGATTCTCTGTTGTGTTCCCTGTCCGGGCAGTCATGGGTTGTAGCCAGACACCATCTAGTTCTTCCAGTCTTAGGCTAATGGAGTCTCTGGTTTATGTGGACTTTTCTGTCTTCTGGGCTCATATTTTCCATGTGTCTTGGGTGTTCTTCATCCTCCTTTGCTCCAGATGGGTTGAGACCAATTGATGCACCTTAGATGCCCACTGGCAATAGTTAGGCTTTTATTATATAACTCTTCGCCATTAAAAAAAGTGTATATATATATTCTGACCAGCATCATATTAATTGGGATGTACGCTCTTTTGGTGGATGTCATGGATTGAATTGTGTTCCCAAAAATATCAATTTGGCTAGGCCATGATTACCAGTATTGTGTGATTGTCTACCATTTTGTCATCTGATGTGATTTTCCTGTGTGTTATAAATCCTATCTCTATGGTGTGGATGAGATGGTATTAGTGGCAGTTATGTTAATAAGGCAGGACTCAATCTACAAGATTAGATTGTGTCTTGAGCCAATCTTTTTTGAGATATAAAAGAGAGAAGTGAGCAGAGAGACATGGGGACTTCATACCACCAAGGAAGAAGCACCAGGAGTACAGCGTCTCCTTTGGATCCGGGGTCCCTGCACGGAGAAGCTCCTAATCCAGTGGAAGATTGATGAGAAGGACCTTCCTCTGAGCTGATACAGAGAGAAAGCCTTTCCCTGGAGCTGATGTCCTGAACTTGAATTTGTAGCCTCCTAGACTGTGAGAGAATAAATCTGTCTTTGTTAAAGCCATCCACTTGTGGTACCTCCGTTGTAGCCCCGCTAGACGACCAAGACAGTGGGTAAAACACAAACCAACCACAGATCAAACCTGCGTCCACTGAGTCCATTCTAACTCAGGGCAACCCCGTGTGTGCAGAGCAGAACCGCTCCACGGGGTTTTCAATATCTGTGACCTTTCAGAAGTAGATCACCAGGCCTTTCTTCTGAGGCACCTCTGGGTGGACTTGAACATCCAATCTTTATGGTTACAAGCTGAGTGCTTAAATATTTGTGCCACTCAGGGACTCCAAGAAAAACATGTTGTTGTTGTTGTTAGGTGCTGTCGAGTGGTTGCCAACTCATAGCAACCCTGTGCACAACAGAACAAAACACGGCCCCATCCTGCGCCATCCTTTCAATCGTCGTTGTGCTTGAGCTCCTTGTTGCAGCCACTGTGTCAATCCACCTCGTTGAGGATCTTCCTCTTTTCCGCTGATCCTGTAGTTCGCCAAGAACAATGTCCTTCTCCAGGGACTGATCCCTCCTGACAACATGTCCAAAGTGTGTAAGACGCAGTCTCGCCATCCTTGCCTCCAAGGAGCATTCTGGTTGTACTTCTTCTAAGACAGATTTGTTCATTCTTTTGAAAGTTCATGGTATATTCAATATCCTTCGCCAACACCACAACTCAAAGGCTTGAATTCTTCTTCGGTCTTCCTTATTCATGGTCCAGCTTTCACATGCATATGATGCGATTGAAAATACCATGGCTTGGGTCAGGTGCACCTTAGTCTTCAGGGTGACATCTTTGCTCTTCAACACTTTAAAGAGGTTCTTTGCAGCAGATTTACCCAATGCAATGCGTCTTCTGATTTCTTGACTGCTGCTTCCATGGCTGTTGATTGTGGATCCAAGTAAAATGAAATCCTTGACAACTTCAATCTTTTCTCCATTTAGCATGATGTTGCTCATTGGTTCAGTTGTGAGGATTTTTCTTTTCTTTATGTTGAGGTGCAGTCCATACTGAAGGCTGTGGTCTTTGATCTTCACTAGTAAATGCTTCAAGTCCTTTTCACTTTCAGCAAGCAAGGTTTTGTTATCTGCATAACGCAGGTTCCTCCAATCCTGATGCCCCGTTCTTCTTCATATAGTCCAGCTTCTCAGATTATTTGCTCAGCATACAGATTGAATAGGTATGGTGAAAGAATACAACCCTGACGCACACCTTTCCTGACTTTAAACCAGTCATTATCCCCTTGTTCTGTCTGAACAACTGCCTCTTGATCTATGTAAAGGTTCCTCATGAGCACAATTAAGTGTTCTGGAATTCCCATTCTTTGCAGTGTTATCCATAATTTGTTATGATCCACATAGTCGAATGCCTTTGCATAGTCAATGAAACACAGGTAAACATCCTTCTGGTGTTCTCTGCTTTCAGTCAGGATCCATCTGACATCAGCAGTGATATCCCTGGCTCCACATCCTCTTCTGAAACCCGCCTGAATTTCTGGCAGTTCCCTGTCGATATACTGCTGCAGCCATTTTTGAATGATCTTCAGTAAAATTTTGCTAAGGTGTGATATTAATGATGTTGTTATATAATTTCCACATTCAGTTGGATCACCTTTCTTGGGAATAGGCATAAATATGGATCTCTTCCAGTCAGTTGGCCAGGAAGCTGTCTTCCATATTTCTTGGCATAGATGAGTGAGCACCTCCAGCACTGCATCTGTTTGTTGAAACATCTCAATTGATATTCCATCAATTCCTGGAGCCTTGTTTTTCACCAATGCCTTCAGAGTAGCTTGGAATTCTTCCTTCAGTACCATCGGTTCCTGATCATATGTTACCTCTTGAAATGGTTGGATATGGACTAATTCTTTTTGGTATAATGGCTCTGTGTATTCCTTCCAAATTCTTTTGATGCTTCCTGCATCGTTTAATATTTTCCCTACAGAATCCTTCACTATTGCAACTCGAGGCTTGAATTTTTTCTTCAGTTCTTTCAGCTTGAGAAACGCCGAGTGTGTTCTTCCCCCACGTGTCTGTCAGTTTGTCGTACCGTGGGGGCTCGCGTGTTGCTGTGATGCTGGAAACTATGCCACCGGTATTCAGATACCAGCGGGGTCACCCATGGAGGACAGGTTTCAGCTGAGCTTCTGGACTAAACAGACTAGGAAGAAGGACCCAGCAGTCTACTTCTGAAAAGCATTAGCCAGTGAAAGCCTGGTGGCATAGTGGTTAAGTGTTATGGCTCCTAACCAAAAGGTCGGCAGTTCAAATCCGCCAGGTGCTCCTTGGGAACTCTATGAGGCAGTTCTACTCCATCCTATAGGGTCGCTATGAGTTGGAATCAACTCAACGGCACTGGGCTGAGTCTAGTGAAAACCTTATGAACAGCAGCGGAACATTGTCTGATACAGTGCTGGATGTTAAGCCCCCCAGGTTGGAAGACACTCAAAAGATGACTGGGGAAGAGCTGCCTCCTCAAAGTAGAGTTGACCTTAATGATGTGGGTGGAGTAAATCTTTCGGGACCTTCATTTGCTTATGTGGCATGACTCGAAATGAAAAGAACCACCTACACACATCCATTAATAATCAGAACCTAGAATATATGAAGTATGAATCTAGGAAAATTGGAAATCATGAAAAATGAAGTGGAATGCATAAATATCGATATCCTAGGCATTAGTGAGCCGAAATGGACTGGTATTGGCCATTTTGAATCAGACAATCATATAGTCTACTATGCCAGGAATGACAACTTGAAGAGGAATGGTGTTGCATTCATCGTCAAAAAGAACATCTCAAGATCTATCCTGAAGTACAATGCTGTCAGTGATAGGATAATATCCATACACCTACAAGGAAGACCAGTTAATATGACTATTATTCAAATTTATGCACCAACCACTAGGGCCAAGGATGAAGAAATGGAAGATTTTTTTCAGCTGCTGCCATCTGAAATTGACCAAACATGCAATCAAGATGCATTGATAATTATTGGAGATTGGTATGCGAAAGTTGGAAACAATCATTAGTTGGAAAATATGGCCTCGGTGACAGAAACAGTGCCAGAGATCGAATGATAGAATTTTGCAAGACCAACAAGTTCTTCATTACAAATACCTTCTTTCACCAATATAAACGGCTACTATACACATGGACCTCGCCAGGCGGAACACACAGAAATCAAATTGACTACATCTGTGGAAAGAGACGATGGAAAAGCTCAATATCATCAGTCAGAACAAGGCCAGGGGCCGACTGTGGAACAGGCCATCAATTGCTCATACGCAAGTTCAAGCTGAAACTGAAGAAAATCAGAGCAAGTCCACGAGAACCAAAATATGACCTTGAGTATATCCCACCTGAATTTAGAGACCATCTGAAGAATAGATTTGATGCATTGAACACTGGTGACCGAAGACCGGAAGAGTTATGGAATGACATCAAGGACATTATCCATGAAGAAAGCAAGAGGTATTGAAATGACAGGAAAGAAAGAAAATACCAAGACGGATGTCAGAGGAGACTCTGAAACTTGCTCTCGAACTTCGAGCAGCTAATGCAAAAGGAGAAATTGATGAAGTAAAAGAACCGAACAGGAGATTTCAAAGGGCGGCTCGAGAAGACAAAGTAAAGTGTTATAATAACATGTGCAAAGAGCTGGAGATGGAAAGGAAAAACAGCTTTAGGCTAAAGCAGAGCTGTGTTTTAACTCTGGTGCTGCCACTCAGTACTCTGGGAACTTAGGAGCTGAACAGTCTAACCTCTAATCACTATTTCTTGTTGGTAAATGTGGGTGATGATACCCAGTTAATGGGGTGGCTGTGAACAGGGAAAGAGATACTCTACTGAAGTTCTTAGTAGAGTAGCTGGTCTGAGGAACACACTTTGAGGACCACTGACCTACACACCATTATCATTTTTCTGTAATAAGTCTTCTAGGTCAGGACATGTAGAGGGTCAAAGAAAAATAGGAAGACCCTCAACGAGAAGGATTGAAAACAGTGGCTGCAATAATGGGACCTGCTGTGGATTAATTACTTGTGTGTGTGGGCTTTCTAGCCATGGTTTTGTAACTCCCACTCAGATGATTGGGCTGGACTATGTGATAGGGTAATTGTGGCTCACCAAGGGGATTGGACAGTTAAAACATAGAGCCAATTCCAGAGCAGAGAGGAGGAACTCATCACCACCAAGGAAGGAAAGACCCACCAGCAGAGATGTGGCAGCAGGAGATGGAGCGGTGAGTTTTCTGGCCCACAGACAGAGAAAGCTGAGTGCCTCTGGGCAGATACTGAGGGCCAGGGAGTGGCATGCCTGCAAACGCAGCTGAGGAGAGGCTATCCTGATGGAATAACTGTATCTTGAGTGTTCTTGAGCCTGAATTGTAACCATTACTTCCCTAATAAATCCCATAATCATAGGGCCTGTGAGTTCTCTGTCACCATTGCAATGAATTATCGAACCCAGTAGAGAGTGCTATGGGAGGCATGGTTGGTGTCAAATTAGTAAAAATGGCAGAGAGAGGAGGCAAGTCTGGCCTCCACCTCATGGGAGTTAGCCTTGAGCTGTTGACCTTGGTTCTCCTTCCCCCTTGTGGGGTTGGAGAAGGTTAGACACTGCCCCCAATTTGTTTTCACAGGAACAAACATAGCAATGATTGTGAGGATGGGGTAGGACTGGGGAGTGTTTCGTTCTGTTGTTCATAAGGTCACTGTGAGTCAGAACTGACATGATGGTACCTAACAACAACAGCCTGGACATACAACATTCCATTCATACTGCTGTGTCTTGCTTTGTTTTTCTACTTTCTTGTAGGAGTTCAAACTTAATGTGACAGAATCTCTTATTTTGCATTATTTCTTATTGGGGTTATTTGTTTCCTTTCCTGTATTTCTTTAGTCAGTCTAGCCAATGGTTTATCAATTTTGTTAATTTTTTCAAAGAACCAGCTTTTGGCTTTGTTAATTCTTTCAATTGTTTTTCTATTCTCTAATTCATTTAGTTCAGCTCTAATTTTTATTATTTGCTTTCTTCTGGTGCCTGATGGGTTCTTTTGTTGCTCACTTTCTATTTGTTCAAGTTGTAGGGACAGTTCTCTGCTTTTGGCTCTTTCTTCTTTTTGTATGTGTGCATTTATCGATATAAATTGGCCTCTGAGCACTGCTTTTGCTGTGTCCCAGAGGTTTTGATAGGAAGTATTTTCATTCTCGTTGCATTCTATGAATTTCCTTATTCCCTCCTTGATGTCTTCTATAACCCAGTCTTTTTTCAGGAGGGTATTGTTCATTTTCCAAGTATTTGATTTCTTCTCCCTAGTTTTTCTGTTATTGATTTCTAGTTTTATTGCCTTGTGGTCTGAGAAGATGCTTTGTAATATTTCGATGTTTTGGACTCTGCAAAGGTTTGTTTTATGACCTAATATGTGGTCTATTCTAGAGAATGTTCCATGTGTGCTAGAAAAAAAAGTATAATTTGCAGCAGTTGGGTGGAGAGTTCTGTATAAGTCAATGAGGTCAAGTTGGTTGATTGTTGTAAGTAGGTCTTCTGTGTCTCTATTGAGCTTCTTACTGGATGTCCTGTCCTTCTCTGAAAGTGGTGTGTTGAAGTCTCCTACTATAATTGTGGAGGTGTCTATCTCACTTTTCAATTCTGTTAAAATTTGATTTCTGTATCTTGCAGCCCTGTCATTGGGTGCATAAATATTTAATATGGTTATGTCTTCCTGATCAATTGTCCCTTTTATCATTATATAGTGTCCTTCTTTATCCTTTGTGGTGGATTTAAGTCTAAAGTCTATTTTGTCAGAAATTAATATTGCTACTCCTCTTCTTTTTTGCTTATTGTTTGCTTGATATATTTTTTTCCATCCTTTGAGTTGTAGTTTGTTTGTGTCTCTACGTCTAAGGTGTGTCTCTTGTAGGCAGCATATAGATGGATCGTGTTTCTTTATCCAGTCCGTGACTCTCTGTCTCTTTATTGGTGCATTTAGTCCATTTACATTCAGCGTAATTATAGATAAATAAGTTTTTAGTGCTGTCATTTTGATGCCTTTTCATGTGTGTTGTTGGCAATTTCGTTTTTCCACATACTTTTTTGTGCTGAGACGTTTTTCTTAGTAAATTGTGAGATCCTCATTTTCATAGTGTTTGACTTTATGTTAGTTGAGTCGTTACGTTTTTCTTGGCTTTTATCTTGAGTTATACAGTTGTTATACCTTTTTGTGGTTACCTTATTATTTACCCCTATTTTTCTAAGTAAAAACCTAACTTGTATCATTCTATATCGCCCTGTATCACTCTCCATCTGGCAGTTCAATGCCTCCTGTATTTAGTCCCTCTTTTTGATTATTGTGATCTTTTACCTATTGACTTCCATGATTCCCTGTTATGTGTATTATTATTATTTTTTTTAATTAATCTTAATTTGTTTGTTTTTGTGATTTCCCTATTTGAGTTGATATCAGGACGTTCTGTTTTGTGACCTTGTATTGTGCTGGTATCTGATATTATTGGTTTTCTGACCAAACAATATCCTTTAGTATTTCTTGTAGCTTTGGTTTGGTTTTTGCAAATTCTCTAAACTTGTGTTTATCTGTAAATATCTTAATTTCGCCTTCATATTTCAGAGAGAGTTTTGCTGGATATATGATCCTTGGCTGGCAGGTTTTCTCCTTCAGTGTTCTGTATATGTCGTCCCATTCCCTTCTTGCCTGCATGGTTTCTGCTGAGTAGTCAGAACATATTCTTATTGATTCTCCCTTGAAGGAAACCTTTCTTTTCTCCCTGGCTGCTTTTAAAATTTTCTCTTTATCTTTGGTTTTGGTGAGTTTGATGATAATATGTCTTGGTGTTTTTCTTTTTGGATCAATCTTAAATGGGGTTCGATGAGCATCTTGGATAGATATCCTTTCGTCTTTCATGATGTCAGGGAAGTTTTCTGTCAGGAGTTCTTCAACTATTTTCTCTGTGTTTTCTGTCCCCCCTCCCTGTTCTGGGACTCCAATCACCCGCAAATTATCCTTCTTGATAGAGTCCCACATGATTCTTAGGGTTTCTTCATTTTTTTTAATTCTTTTATCTGATTTTTTTTCATCTATGTTGGTGTTGATTCCCTGGTCCTCCAGATGTCCCAGTCTGCATTCTAATTGCTCGAGTCTGCTCCTCTACTTCCTATTGCATTGTCTAATTCTGTAATTTTATTGTTAATCTTTTGGATTTCTACATGCTGTCTCTCTATGGATTCTTGCAACTTATTAATTTTTCCACTATGTTCTCGAATAATCTTTTTGAGTTCTTCAACAGTTTTATCGGTGTGTTCCTTGGCTTTTTCTGCAGTTTGCCTTATTTCGTTTGTGATGTCTTGAAGCATTCTGTAAATTAGTTTTTTATATTCTGTATCTGATAATTCCAAGATTGTATCTTCATTTGGGAAAAATTTTGATTCTTTTGTTTGGGGGGTTGGAGAAGCTGTCATGGTCTGCTTCTTTATGTGGTTTGATATGGACTGCTGTCTCCGAGCCATCACTGGGAAACTAGTTTTTCCAGAAAATCCGCTGACTGGTACGCTGGCTCCAGGCTCTGAAAACAATCGCTGCCTCCCCGTATTTGTTCGTTCTCCGTCTCTAAATCTGTGTTTGTTGTTCAGGGTTCATAGATTGTTATGTATGTGATCGATTCACTTGTTTTTCCAAGTCTTTGTTGCAAGAGGGATTCGCGGTAGCATCCACCTAGTCTGCCATCTTCGCCCCGCCTTCCTATTTTGCATTATTAATGTTTTTGTTTCTGCAAGAAAATTTAAGTCATTATGAATAGAATTTTAGTGATTTTAACTCTCAACTTGGTATAGAAATGCAATAGATTCTTAATCCTGCCATTCTAACTCTTTCATTTCCTTCATTCATTTTGTTGTTGTAATTGTTGACTTCCCTAAGCATGCTAATAGCAGTACAATAGGTACCTTGACCAAAAGCAAAGTACAATTGGGAAATCACTTTATTCTAACCCCCACCCCCCCAAAAATGCTCTCTGTGGGACTGGTTCTTCCTGGTCCCCAGACAAAATCCATGGCTGGTCCTATGATTTCTCTGGTCAGTCTGAGATAGGAGTTACATTAAAAATCCTTAACAATTGGCCCAGCTGGTGCCCCCGCCAATCAAAACTCAGCTGGCACTGGTGTCTCTGATAGTGGCAGTATTGACTGCTATCTGTAAAAAGTGACATACGGCTCACATTTATTTTTCCTCTTGGATATCTACTGTCTGCTTCCTAAGACCGTGTGTAACTGGGGATTGTGGGTGTGAGGAAATAGGTGGCAGGCTGGATCCCATGTTGATATCGCCACCAGCTGGACACAGAATTTAATGCAGTACTTACATCCAACTGGGCATTCTCCCCTCAGCCAGCAGTTGTGGTAGTGGAAACGTGAACATCTAGTAACCTGTGAAACCGCTTTGGGTTCGGAAAGGTAGCAGGTTCTACCTTAGTTGGGAATTTCCCATAATACCAGCTGGCCTCTTCTCCCACCCAGCTCTCAGATTTTTATCCCTTAATATGGAGGATTCTAGTCTCTTACCTTTAGATTCTTTTCCTCATAAAATGCTGACTCTAGAAAGGAAACTCAGGGGTCATATAGCACAGCATTCTCATTTTACAAACATAGAAACTAAGGCCCAAAGAGATGGAACAAGTTGCTCAGGATGCAGATATGTGAAATGAGTTACCCAAAGTTGAGCTGGGAGCCAAGAGTGGGGGAGCTGCCCTCGGATGAGAGAATTCCAGGCTAAAGGAACAGCGTAACCAAACACACAGGTGAGACCTAGACGTGTAACCTCAGGCAAGTCATTCTGTTTCTTGACGCCTCTGTTTCCTCATCTATAAACAGGATACAAACAATAACTTCTAACTCCTTAGTGCTGTTGTGAAGATTAAACAAGAAATACATGTGAGCATTTAACACACTATCTGGCACATAGTAAGCTGGCAACGAATGTTCCACAGGATAATGATGGCAAGGGTGGTAATAATGGTGATGACCACGACACTGGTGTTTGTGATGGATTGAATCATGTCCTTCCTCCACCCCAAAATACGTGTCAACTCGGTTAGGCACTGTTTGGTTGTCCTCCATTTTGTGATTTTCCCTATGTGTTATAAATCATAATCTCTGCCTGTGGCTAAAGAGGATTAGGGTGGGATATAACACCCTTGCTCAGGCCACATCCCTGATCCAACATAAAGGGAGTTTCCCTGGAGTGTGGCCTGTATCACCTGTTGTCTTACAAGAGATAAAAGGAAAGGGAAGCAAGCAGAGAGTTGGGAACCTCATACCACCAAGGAAGCAGCAGTAGGAGCAGAGCGTGTCCTTTGGACCTGAGGTTCCTGTGCTGAGATGCTCCAAGACCAAGGGAAAACCGATGACAAGGACCTTCCTCCAGAGCCTACAGAGACAGAAAGCCTTCCCCTGGAGCTGGTGCCCTGAATTCGGACTTCTAGCCTACTAGACTGTGAGAGAATAAACTTCTCTTTGTTGTATTTCTGTTACAGCAGCACTAGATAACTAAGACAGTGTTTAATCAATGACAAGTAGTTCAGAGTGGCCAGAACATTGTACGGGTAGGGGATGGGGGCAGATGCAGGGAAGGAAGCAGAAGGTAGGCCCCTTGCTTTTTCCTCCAAACCTACCAAGTTTATCCTCAAGCCTTGACCATCCTTTTGATCCGCTTGCTCCTGTCCTCCCCCAAATTGTCAAGGGCTACTTATATTTAAAAAAAAAAAAAAGACCCATGATACTTGGAAAAAAAAGTTCACTCTAGTGTTTTATAACACAGGAAGCCTTAAAATAACCAAAATATGCAACAATGGGGGTAATGTTAAGCAAACAATGATACATTAATCCAGTGATAAGTCATGTGGTCATTAAAAACAATGGTAATAAAAATGTATTAAAAGGAAAATGATTATAAGAAATAGGAGTGAGAAGAGCAATATACAGAATGTTATTTACTGTTCTACACACATATAGGCAGCATGGACTAAGAGCATGGGCTCCAAAGTCAGATTGCCTTGGTTCAAATTCACTTACTGCTTGTGTAAGCCATCAGATAGGATTGTCAGGAGATTTGAATGAGATAAAGATTTTAACGCATTTTAAGCTATGCTTGGCACTTAATATGAACTTGCTAAAGTTATATTGTTATAATAAGAAAAAACTAGAAGAAAATGCACCAAAAATTCAACCACGTTTGTATCAGAGTAGAGGTGTTGCACTTCTAACCCACAGAACTATAAAATAAGTTTGTGGTGTTCTAAGCCACTGAGTTTGTGGAGACTTGTTACAGCAGCAATAGAAAACTAATACGGTTCCTGATCTTATCTTATTGATGCTTATATTGATGCACCGTTGGCCTTTTCAAGTTGGCCCCTGAGTCTTTGATAGCGTTCTTGTTTTCTGGTATGACAAGATGTCCCAGGTCCACCTGCTGTTAAACCCTTGGAACCTGATTTCTACCACAACTTCTCTGTTAAAACTCTTTTCTTGAATGTAACTAGTGATTTTTAAATAGAAAAATCTAGCCCTTAATTCTTTTTATTTTCTCTGCATCATCTGAAATTATTCCCCTTTTCTAAAAAACACTTATCCTCCCCTATGATAACACCACAGTATCCTGCTGCATTGCCCTTCTTGGTCCTATTTTCTAGCCCCTAAAGCTGTCCTACAGGGCTCTGGTGGCACAGTGGTTAAGTGCTCGGCTGCTAACTGGAAGGCTGTCAGTTTGAACCCGCCAGCCACTCTGCAGGAGAAAGACGTGGCAGTCTGCTTCCGTAAAGATTTATAGCTTTGGAAACTGTATGGTGCAGTTCTACTCTGCCCTATAGGGTTGCTATGAGTCGGGGCAGGGGAGGGGTGCAATTTTTTAAGGCCTTCCTGCGGCGGGGTGGGGCGGGGGCGGTGGCGGGGAGGCAGTGGTGGTTCAGTGGTAGAATTCTCCCTTCCAGGTCAGTGCACCTCATGCACAGCCGCCCCAGTCCCTCAGTGGAGGCTTGCGTGTTGCTACAATGCTGAACAGGTTTCAGCGGAGCTTTCAGACTGAGACAGATTAGGAAGAAAGGGCTGGTGATCTTCTTCTGAAAATTGGTCAAGAAAATCCCTATGGATCACAAGCGTTTTATCCGAAATCCATACAGGGATGGCACAGGACCAGGCAGCTTTCCGTTCAGTTGTGTGTGGGGTCGCTGTGAGTCAGGCGCCAACTTGATGGCAGATAACAACAATAAGGCTGTCCTAAGGCCTTGTTTCTTCTTTCCCTACACCCTTCCCCAGTAATCCCACTCATGCCATAATTCTCCATGCCGATGGCTCCTAAACCTGATCCCTCCCTGATCTCTCCTACGTGCCAATATGGGGCCTCATTTTCAATGCTTGCTGATAGCTGCCACCTGCACAAACAGCCTGCACCTCAAATTCACTGTGGCAAAGCCTTAACTCCCATCATCCCCAACTTCCTTCTGCTTCTTTCTGTTGTTCCTACAGTCTGACACTCAGACTTAAAACCTGGGTACTATTTAAAATCTTCTCCTCCTGTAGCGTTCCTAACATAAGAAATGTAACTGCCACCAAATATTTATTTATATTATTTTCTTTCTCTTCCTTCCTTTCTTCCTCCCTCCCTTCCTTTTTTTTTTTTTTTTTTTTTTGCCATAGGAAACTAGAATTTTTAAAGTTATTTGTCCTTGAACACTGCATGCTTTTACACAGACCTCAACAGGAAGCCAGATCATTGTCAGAAGGTGGCTTGGAGTTAAGATGGTTTGAAAAGTTAATGGTCTCCTGCTAAGACTGGAATACTTGAAGCCTTCGCTAAGTCTCCTCCCTTCACCAAGATAGCTTAGATGTTTCCTGCCGATACCTCCCCAACCCTCTTGTCCCATGATGTCCCCATGTCCAACCAACCTTCTTCTGGTTTCATTGCTGTTGTTGTTTGTTAGCTGCCATCAAGTATATTTCAACTCATAGTGACCCCATGTGACAGAGTTTTCCAGGCTGGAATCTTTATGGGGACAGATCGCCAGGTTTTTCTCCTTCAGAGCTTCTGGGTAGGTTCGAACTACCAACCATTCAGTTAACAGATGAGTGCTTAACCGTTGCACCATCAAAGCTCCTTGTGATTTCATTAGAAATATTAATATATTCAATCTGGTGACTAACAAATCTAGGCACACGAAATCCCAAAATTAACTGAGATGTGTATCTACTAGAGGTAGATGTAGCTAGGAGAGAAGCTGTAAGTCTCTTTTTAACACTTTGTTTAGCCTTGAAAAATAACACTTGAAAACAACTATCAGTATGTTGCGCTGCAGCGATGCTACGTGTGGGCCTCAGCGGCCTGTGCATCATCGTGGAGCTTAGCGCCCTCTGGTGTTCACTACAAGGCAGAGCACAAGCGTCTCTCCTGGTTTGCCAACAAATGTTTTTAAAAGCCTCTTATTTTATGGGAAGTGTCTAAGGAATTTGGCTACCAGTTTTTAAAAGGAGTTGTCACTCTGAGAATCAAGTGCACACAGAACCAGCTCTAGACAAGTCTGGGAAGGAGATCCTTAGATCCTTATTTTTTCCTTTTGTCCTACTCTGGCATTTTCCTTTCTTATTCCCACCTGGAAATCCTGGTGGCTAATGGTTTTTTTAATGGTTAAGTGCTATGGCTGCTAACCAAAAGGTCAGCAGTTCAAATCCACCAGGCCCTCCTTGAAAACTATGGGGCAGTTCTACTTTGTCCTTATAGGGTCGCTATGAGTCAGAATCGACTCGAAGGCAATGGGTTTTTTTTTTTTTTTTAATTCCCCTCGGAGCTCCTCGATCATATTTGATCCTATAATTTGTTATCAAATCATCTGAACTTAAGTTTATGTAATTTGTTAGGCTTCCAAGAAGTATTTTCCTGACGTATAGTAGGCATCAAGCTATGTGGTATAGATGGACTGAAAGAACCATGGGAACTCCATCGGTTATATCAGATAATACAGGGAGGGAGGGTACAGGCGGTGCAAAAAGAGAGGAGGAAAGTTGGGAGGCAGTTTTACTTCTTTGTGACCCCAAATGATGTTTTCTGTTCTGAAAGAGACTGGGAAATGACTTAATATTAAAAAGAAAAAAAAAAAAACACTGCTATCAAGTCAGTTCCAACTTATAGTGACCCTATAAGACAGAGTAGAACTGCCCCATAGGGATTCCAAGGTGCAGCTGGTGGATTTGAGCTGCCAACCTTTTGGTTAGCAGCTGAGCTCTTAACTACTGCATCACCAGGGCTCCCAACACAGGTAGGTAGAAAGACCATGGACTTTGACAACAGTGGGTTTTCAACCTGCATTCCATACTCATCAGTTGTGCAAACTTGGACAGATGACTTAATCTCCCTGAGCTATAATTTTCTAATCTGTAAAACAGTAATAATACCTATCTCATAGAGCTATTAAGAAGACTGAATGAGATAATGTATGTAGAACATAAACATACAAAATGTATATTTTAAAATTCATGTTAAATAAAATAAAACAGATGTAGGCAAATATAGTAATAAAGGCTCAGAATAATGTGAAATATACTTGCTTACTTTTGCAATGGAGCCCTGGTGATGCAGTGGTTAAGCACTTGGCTGCTAACCAAAATCTTGACTGTTCTAACCCACCAGCTGCTCATTGAGAGAAAGATAGGGCAGTCTGTTCCCTGAAGATTATAGCCTTGGAAACCCTGTGGGGCAGTTCTGTTCTGTCCTATAGAGTCAATTTAAGTGGGAAGTGACTTGAGGGCAATGGATTTGGTTTGGTTTTACTTTTGCAAAGATAACCCCCCCCCCCCCCGCAAAAAAAAAAAAAAGGTATCATCCTAAATTATTCTGCTAGGGGAAAGAACATATTGTCCTGGTGAATGACATTTAAAAATAAAGTATCATAGCTCTAGAGTCCACTGGGCAAAACACTTAACCTCAGAACAGAGGTTTGGGCTGTTAGTCAATGGCATGGAACTGACAGTGAAGACAGGGGTAGATTCACAAACTTCTGAAATCTCAAAATGGAAACAGCAGCCACAAGTCAAAGAACAGGGCATATATGCCCTAGCTCAAATGTCAAGACCCAAACAAATAGCCACAATTTATAAACAGGATTAAATTACACATGGTCATGAAATTCTTCTATCTCTTCAGATAATCCAACAGAAATAAACATTTATTTTGAACTCTGTGTCAGGTCTTTATTAGACATGCCAATCACAGGCCCATCAGGCCCACCAACTACATCCTAGGGAAAGTACCTCCCTGGGAGCCCTGAGCTAGTCGAAGTGGACCCTAGGTTGTTTCTTGAGTAAGAGAAGGCCACCGATTAGGACAGAGTGGAGGACCTGGCAACCTACAGGTGGCCTGGTTTAAAAAGCTCTATCCATCAGGATTAATAATTAAGGTTGTTATGAACTGAATTGTGTTCCCCCTCCACGCCTCCCCCGCCCCCCCAGATACGTATTGGAACTAGTAGCTGTTGAGTTGATTCGGACTCATAGTGAGCAGAACTGCGCTGTAGGGCTTCCAAGGAGTAGCTGGTGGATTCAAAGTGCTGACCTTTTGATTAGCAGCTGAGCTCTTAACCACTGTGTTACCAGGTCTTTCTTTGTTATGTTAATGAGGCCATAACAGTGTAGGGTGTGTCTTAAACCTAAGGACTTTTAAGATAGAAACAGAACAGATTAGACACAGAGAGAAGCAAGCACAAATGGGGGAAAGCTAGATGGCAGGTGGAGGTCACTACCAAAAAAACCCCAGGGGCACAGAAGCTGAGACAAGGACCTTCCCCCAGAGCTGACAGAGAGAAAGAGAGCCTTCCCCTAGGGCCAGTGCCCTGAATTCAGACTTTTAGCCTCCTGAACTGTGAGAAAATAACTTTCTGTTCTTTAAACCTACCCACCTGTGGTATTTCTGTTATAACAGCACCAGGAAACTAAGACAAAGGTCAGTGGGATTTTCTCCCTCAGGTAGAATGGTGGAGAGTCTGCCGATTGATAACAGGTGTAGAGAAGACAAAAAAGAGAAGCAATGTCTAAAAGAGGAGTCACATTAACGACAGCATATTAAAGAACCAACAACCCCTGCTGAGGGAGCAAATTAATTTGGTCTCTAGAGTTACTTCAGACCATGAATGGAGGCAATTCTTAGAAGCCAATGTGATAACAGCCTCCCCATTGCATGGAGTTTTTTCCAACACCCGCCCCCCTCCCCACCCCCCGCATTGCTGGAGGTAGTCTGAGATCTCTGGATAGTGCAGTCAAGCAGGATTAACTAATAGCAGTGAGGGGAACAAAAATTTTAAAAAGGTAGTTGGGTTTTTTGGGTTAGTCTCTGCTATCACAAAACTTAAATTGTAGTTGGAAAAATTATGTATATTAAGTCATAGAATATTTATTAGTTTTCTACTGCCAAGCAGTATATTAAGTACTAGGAAAAAAAAAAAAAAAACAGTTGCCAAGGAGTTCATTCTGGCTCATGGTGACCCCATTTGTGTCAGAGTGGAACTGTGCACCATAGGGTTTTCAGGAGCTTATTTTTTGGAAGCAGATTGCCAGGCCCTTTTTTTTTTTTTTTTTGAAATGCTTCTGGGTAGACTTGAACTTGAGAGCATGTTAGCAGCCATATTCTACATACCTGTCTCTTTCTGTCTTGGTAACACCTGGAAAATTCTTTCTTTGGTTTCACTGCAAACTATCCAGGAAATCCTTAGTGCTAGATAAAGATACAAAGATAAACAGAACATAGACCCTGACCTCCAGGGGCTAAGAGGCTCCAATGGGAAATGGATGGTGTGGGAGTCTTTGGAATTGTATGCATAAGAAGTGTACGCCCAGCATGCTGGGGAGGTAGGGGGTGAATTGAAGATGTCAATTACAGCTTCCAACACTCACAGTTACAGTTTCCTACTATTTGAAAAGAATACTTCCCAAAACTCCTGTCTGCGCAGAGGAGGCTCGGTTAATATAATTCAAGGCCTCTCTCTACTCCCTTATCCATTCCTCTGGGGAACTATACCTTAAAATGAAATTAGACAGGCATGTGTAGACCAAATCTTTTCTTCCTTTTGGGATCTAGCAGCCCAAGAGAGCCGACATTCTAACTTTGGTCCAGCATTGCCTAGAAGTGGTTGCGTGTTGTTGTTAGGTGCCATCGAGTCAGTTCCAATTCATATGATCTTATATACAACACAACAAAACACTGCCCAGTCCTCCGCCATCCTCATAATCGTTGCTGTGTTTGAGCCCATCGTTGCAGTCACTGTGTCAATCCATCCCATCGAGGGTCTTCTTCTTTTTCACTGACCTTCTACTTTACAAGCACAATTTCCTTCCCCAGGGACTGGTCCCTCCTGATAACATGTCCAAAGTACAGAATACAAAGGATGCATAAATCTGCCTAATTCTGGGGTTCAGCTGGAAAGTCAACTTGACTCTTGTCCTAAGCTTTCCAAGTTCATCTTTATCAATAAATAAGGTGGTATTCCCATGTGCTCTGTTTTGTTGTTTTATTTTGTTCAGAACCTGTGTAAAGAAGTGAGATCGTTATTTGAATCTCCCTAGAGACACTAACACACACACAGCCACACACACACACAGGTTTTTAAGACCACGTGAACTCCTCCAACCACTCTTGTCTAGGACATTGTGGAAATTAACCAAAGCCAATATACACACTGGTCAGCAGCATATGGCTTAAGGTCTGGGATGAAAAAAGGAGCTGGGTCAATTGGATTTTGCACTGAAACCAAAGAAAGAATTCTCCAGTTGATAGCTGGACAGAAAGACAGAGATGTGTGGAATATGACTGAATCCCAATAATGGTCATGTTTGAGAGTTAAGATCCCCAGATGCTTGTCATCCTCCAGCTCCAGACTCAGTGAGGCCCAACCTCATTCTTCGATTTTCGTGAAATTCCATGGGCAAGCTGGGAGACAATTCTCTCTGAGTGCCATGTTGTTGCACATCTTACGAGCAGAGGCACTGACTGCCTATAGTCTGGACTAGTTTTTCAAGGCTATTTGTGTAGTGAACATCCTTAGAAGATAGAGACAGTGTCTCCTTCTGGAAAAAAGTGCAGATTTGTTTACTGTCCAGTTTAAGAAAGATAACATCTCCCAGGTTTAACCCTATTATAAAAGATTTGGGTTCCCTAAACTCTAGGTTCCTCCTGTAATGTAATCCACTGCATATACGGATATTCTCTAGCCCTTTTAGTGTCACCCTGTGAGAACTAAGAATTTGGGAACCGACACAAAAATGCTGGTAGTATGGCTTCTGCCATTACAGCAATTAATAAACTGTCTTTTGTCTCTGTTCCTGGAGTCTCCTATCTATTGCGAGCATCCATGAAACTGTGGTAAGCTAGCTTGTTAGCTTGCAAGTACTGTAGGGTAAAATCTCAGGCTCTCCACTGTTGACAGTAAAAAACGCACTGACGTCAAGTCGATTCTGACTCATAGTGACCCTGTAGAACAGAGTAGAACTGCCCCATAGGGTTTCCAAGGAGCACCTGGTGGATTTGAACTGCCAGCCTTTTGGTTAGCAGCTGTAGCACTTAACCGCTAAGCCACCAGGGTTTCTACTGTTGACAGTATATCTTACTTAAAAAAAAAAGAAAAAAAAAAAAAACACCAAGTCAGAAAACTTCCTTTTACCAGAGTTCTTTTGTAAGATCTCTTCCTTCTTATAGCCCTGACTAGAACATACTCTTAAAAATCATTGTGGAGGAAAAGGCAGTTCCAATTACAGGAGTACCAGCCAAGTTAACTAGGAGACAAACAGCATATGTACCTACCTGGAGAAGGAGTCCTGAGTGTCTCTCTAATGGGAGACCAGCTTGGTATTCACATGGGCCACAATTCCATGTTCTCATCCATATCCTATACTCCTCATCTTTGTATAATCCAGGTGAGGTCAGCCTTTAGAGCCCATCAGTAAGTCACTAATGGCTAAACTAAGAATCTCTGTATTTTTCTTTTTAGAGATAACAAGATATTTCTCGTTCGTTGCTGTTGAATTGGCTCTAACTCATGCGAGACCATGTACAACAGAACGAAATATTGCCCAGTCCTGCAATTCACAATTTTTGGTATGCTCGAATCTATTGCTGTGGTCAGTATGTATTTTGAGTACCTTCCACCCCAGGGGTCTTATCTTCCAGCATTATATTAGACAATATTCTGTTGTGATCCATAAGGTTTCCACTGGCCAATTTTCAGAAGTAGATCACCAGGCTTTTCCTACTATTATCTCTTAGTCTGGAATCTTTGCTGAAAACTGTCCAATATGGCTAACTTGAGGAGTCCTGGTGGTGCAATGCTTAAATGCTTGGCTGCTAAGTGAAAAGTTGACAGTTCGAACCCACCAGCTGCTCCACAGGGGAAAAGATCTGGTGATCTGCTCCTGTAAAGATTACAGCCTAGAAACCCCTATGGGGCAGTTCTGCTCTGTACTACAGGGTCATTATGAGTCAGAATAGATTCTACGGCACACACAACAATGGATGACCCTGTTGGTATTTGAAATACTGGTAGAATAACTTCCATCATCATAGCAACACACAAGCCATCACAGAATGAGAAACTGATGGATGGTGCACGAGTTACTTAAAAGCCACTAAATGTCTTTGTGTTTTCTCAGTCACTGTCTAGTTCTTAGACATGATATCCTTAAATTTTATTATCAGCCTCTAAAAATGTCTATGTCACTGCATTGTAACTGTTCAGTCAAGGTGATAGATTGTTCTGAGCATCTACACACTTACCAGGTACTCACAGGTAGTTACAATGACTAGCCATGTTTGGGGTTAGAAATTTTATGTGGTATCAGACTGAGTATTAAGAATCAGGGGCTAAATCAGTTGGATTCCTCTATACTAACAAAGAGAACGTCTAAAAGGAAATCACCAAATCAATACCATTTATAATAGCCCCCAAGAAAATTAAGTACTTAGGAATAAACTTAACCAGAGACATAAATGACCTGTACAAAGAAAATTACAAGACACTACTGCAAGAAACCAAAAGAGACCTATATAAGTAGAAAAACATACCACATTCACAGAAAGGAAGACTCAGTATTGTGAAAATGTCAATTCTACCCAAAGCGATCTACAGACACAATGCAATCCCAATCCAAATTCCAATGGCTTTTTTTTAAGGAGGTGGAGAAATAAGTCACCAACTTTATATAGAAAGGGGAGAGTCCCCAGATAAGTAAAGCACTACTGAAGAAGAAGAACAAAGTGGGAGGCCTCACACTATCTGATTTTAGAGCCTATTATACCACCATGGTAGTCAAAACAGCCTGGTACCGGTACAACAACAGATATATAGAACAGAACTGAGCATCCAGATGTAAATTCATCCACCTATGAGTAGCTGATATTTGACAAAGCCCCAAAGTCAGTTAAACGGGGAAAAGACAGTCTATTTAACAAATGGTGCTGGGATAACTGGATATCCATCTGCAAAAAAAAAAAAAAAAGGAAACAAGACTCATACCTCATACCATGCACAAAAACTAACTCAAAATGGATCAAAGACCTAAATATAAAGTTTAAATGATAAAGATCATGGAACAAAAAATAGGTACAATGCTAGGAGCCTTAATACATGGCATAAACAGAATACAAAGTGTAACTAACAATGAAGAAACACCAGAAGAGAAACTAGATAACTGGGAGCTCCTAAAAATCAAACACTTATGCACGTCAAGAGACTTCACCAAAGAGTAAAAGAGAATGTACAGACTAGGAAAACATTTTTGGCTACAACATATCAGATAAGGGTCTAATCTCTAAAATCTACAAGGCACTGCAAAACCTTAACAACAAAAAGACAAACAACCCAATTAAAAAATGGGCAAAGGAGATGAACAGACACTTCACCAAAGAAGACATTCAGGCGGCTAACAGATACATGAGAAAATGCTCGTGATTGTTATCCATTACAGAAATGCAAATCAAAAGTACAGTGAGATACTCTTACCCCAACAAGGCTGGCACTAATCCAAAAAACACAAAATAATAAGTGTTGGAGAGGTTGTGGAGAGACTGGAACACTTACACACTGTTAATGGGGATGTAAAAAGGTACATTTGGTATTTGGTACTTCCTTAAAAAGCTAGAAATAGAAGTACTATATAATCCAGCAATCTCACTCTTTGGAATATATCCTGGAGAAATATAAGTCATCATATAAATAGATATATGCACACCCATGTTCATTGCAGCACTGTTCACAATAGGAAAAAGGCGGAAACAACCTAGGTGCCCATCCATAGACGAATGAATAAACAAATTATGGTACATACACACAATGGAATATTACACAACAATAAAGAACAACGATGAATCCAAGAAACATCTCACAACATGGATAAATCTGGAGGGCATTATGCGGAGTGAAATTGTTGTTGTTGTTAGGTGCCACTGTGTTGGTTCCAACTCATAGCGACCCTATGTACAAACAAAACACTATATACGAATGACACACTGCCAGGTCCTCCACCATCCTCACAATCGTTGTTATGCTTAAGCCCATTCTTGTATCCACTGTGTCAGCCCATCTCACTGAGGGTCTTCCTCTTTTTCTCTGGCCCTCTACTTCATCAAGCATGATGTCCTTCTCTGGGGACTGATCCTTCCTGACAACATGTCCAAATTATGTGAGACATAGTCTGCCATCCTTGCTTCTAAGGAACATTCTGGTTGTACTTCTTTCAAGACAGACTTGTTGGTTCTTTTGGCAGTCCATGGTATATTCAACATTCTTCTCCAACATCACAATTCAAAGGCGTCAATTCTTCTTTGGTCCTCTTTACTCATCA
Source organism: Elephas maximus indicus (assembly GCF_024166365.1). NCBI lineage: Eukaryota > Metazoa > Chordata > Mammalia > Proboscidea > Elephantidae > Elephas > Elephas maximus. The sequence continues at coordinate 86,165,663 of NC_064826.1, forward strand.
TCCGGCTTTCACATGAATATGAAGTGATTGAAAACACCATGGCTTGGGTCAGGCACACCTTAGTCTTCAGGGTGACATCTTTGCTTTTCAACACTTTAAAGAGGTCTTTTTGCAGCAGATTTGCCCAATGCAATGTATATTTTGATTTCTTGACTGCTGCTTCCATGGGTGTTGATTGTGGATCCAAGTAAAATGAAATCCTTAGCAACTTCATCTATTCCTAGTTTACCATGATGTTGCTTATTGGTCCAGTTGTGAGGATTTTTGTTTTCTTTATGTTGAAGTGTAATCCATACTGAAGGCAGTACTCTTTGATCTTCATCAGTAGGTGCTTCAAGTCCTCTTCACTTTCAGCAAGCAAGGTTGTGTCATCTGCATAATGCAGGTTGTTAATGAGTCTTCCTCTAATGCTGATCCCCTACTCTTTTTCATATAGTCCAGTTTCTCAGATTATTTATTCAGCGTACAGATTGAATAGGTATGGTGAAAGGATACAACCCTGACACACAACTTTCCTGACTTTAAACCACGCAAGCATCCCTTGTTCTGATCGAAGGACTGCCTCTTGATCTACATACAGGTTCCTCATGAGCACAATTAAGTGTTCTGGAATTCCCATTCTTCACAATGTTATCCATAATATGTTATGATCCACATAGTCAAATGCCTTTGCATAATCAATAAAACACAGGTAAACATCTCTGGTATTCTCTGCTTTCGGCCAGGGTCCATCTGACATTAGCAATGATATCCCTGGTTCCACATCCTCTTCTGAATCCGCCTTGAATTTCTGGCAGTTCCCTGAAGATATACTGCTGTAGCCGCTTTTGAATGATCTTAAATTTTACTTGCATATGATATTAATGATATTGTTAGATAATTTCTGCATTCGGTGGGATCAACTTTCTTGGGAATAGGCATAAATATAGGTCTCTTCCAGTCGGTTGGCCAGGTAGCTGTCTTCCAAATTTCTTGGCATAGGCAAATGAGTACTTCCAGGGCTGCATCTGTTTGTTGAAACATCTCAAGTTGGTATTCTGTCAATTCCTGGTGCCTTGTTTTTTGCCAGTGCCTTCAGTGCAGCTTGGACTTCTTCCTTCAGTACCATTGGATCCTGTTCATATGGTACTTCCTGAAATGGGTGAATGTTGACCAGTTCTTTTTGGTATAGTGACTGTGTATATTCATTCCATCTTCTTTTGATGCTTCCTGAGTCGTTTTAAAATTTTCCCCATAGAATCCTCAATATTGCAACTTGAGGCTTGAATTTTTTCTTCAGCTCTTTCAGCTTGAGGAATGCACAGCGTGTCCTTTCCTTTTGGTTTTCCATCTCCAGGTCTTTACACATGTCATTATAATACTTTACTTGGTCTTCTCCAGCCACCCTTTGAAATCTTCTGTTCAACTCCTCATCTTTTCTTCCTTTTGCTTTAACTACTCGATGTTCAAAAGCAAGTTTCAGAGTCTCTTCTGATATCCATTTTGGTCTTTTCTTTCTTTCCTGTCTTTTTTTTTTTTTTAACTGAAACTTTCTTGTGCTTTTATTTATTTATAATTCTTTAAAATAATTTTTATTGTGCTTTAAGTGAAAGTTTACAAACCAAGTCAGTCTCTCACACAAAAACCCATATACACCTTGCTACACACTCCCAATTACTCTCCCCCTAACGAGACAGCCTGCTCTCTCCCTCCACTCTCTCTTTTTGTGTCCATTTTGCCAGCTTCTAACCCCCTCCACACTCTCATCTCCCCTCCAGGCAAGAGATGCCAGCATAGTCTCAAGTGTCCACCTGATCCAAGAAGCTCACTCCTTACCAGCATCCCTTTCCAACCCATTGTCCAGTGCAATCCATGTCTAAAGAGTTGGCTTTGGGGATGGTTCCTGTCCTGGGCCAATAGAAGATCTGGGGGCCATGACTATCGTGGTCCTTCTAGTCTCAGTCAGACTATTAAGTCTGGTCTTATGAGAATTTGGGGTCTGCATCCCACTGCTCTCCTGCTCCCTCAGGGGTTCTCTGTTGTGTTCCCTGTCAGGGCAGTCATTGGTTGTAGCTGGGCACCATCTAGTTCTTCTGGTCTCAGGATGATGTAGTCTCTGGTTCATGTGGCCCTTTCTGTCTCTTGGGCTCGTAATCACCTTGTGTTCTTGGTGTTCTTCATTCTCCTTTGATCCAGGTGCGTTGAGACCAGTTGATGCATCTTAGATGGCTGATTGCTAGCGTTTAAGACCCCAGACGCCACTCTTCAAAGTGGGATGCAGAATGTTTTCTTAATAGATTTTATTATGCCAATTGACTTAGATATCCCCTGAAACTATGTTCCCCAGACCCCTGCCCCTGCTACGCTAGCCTTCGAAGCATTCAGCTTATTCAGGAAACTTCTTTGCTTTTGGTTTAGTCCAGTTGTGCTGACCTCCCCTGTATTGTGTGTTGTCTTTCCCTTCACCTCAAGTAGTTCCTATCTACCATCTAATTAGTGAATGTCCCTCTCCCACCCTCCCTCCCTCCCTCCCCCCTCTCGTAACCACAAAATAATGTTTTCTTCTCAGTTTAAACTATTTCTCAAGATCTTATAATAGTGGTCTTATACAATATTTGTCCTTTTGCACCTGACTAATTTCACTCAGCATAATGCCTTCCAGGTTCCTCCATGTTATGAAATGTTTCACAGATTCCTCACTGTTCTTTATCAATGCGTAGTATTTCCATTGTGTGAATATGCCCTAATTTATTTATCTATCCATTCGTTGATGGGCACCTTGGTTGCTTCCATCTTTTTGCTATTGTAAACAGTGCTGCAATAAACATGGGTGTGCATACATCTGTTCACATAAAGGCTCTTATTTCTCTAGGATATATTCCAAGAAGCGGGATTGCTGGATCGTATGGTAGTTCTATTTCTAGCTTTTTAAGGAAGTGCCAAATCAATTTCCAAAGTGGTTGTACCATTTGACATTCCCACCAGCAGTGTAGAAGTGTTCCAATCTCTCCACAGCCTCTCCAACACTTATTATTTTGTGTTTTTTGGATTAATGCCAGCCTTGTTGGAGTGAGATGAAATCTTATTGTAGTTTTGATCTGCATTTCTCTAATGGCTAATGATCGTAAACATTTCCTCACGTATCTGTTAGCTACCTGAATGTCTTCTTTAGTGAAGTGCCTATTCATATCTTTTGCCCATTTTTTAATTGGGTTATTTGTCTTTTTGTAGTTGAGTTTTTGCAGTATCATGTAGATTTTAGAGATCAGGTGCTGATCAGAAACGTCATAGCTAAAAACTTTTTCCTGGTCTGTAGGTAGTCTTTCTACTCTTTTGGTGAAGTCTTTGGATGAGCATAAGCGTTTGGTTTTTAGGAGCTCCCAGTTTAGTTTTTCTTCTGCATTCGTAATAGTGTTTTGTATACTGTTTATGCCATGTATTAGGGCTCCTGACATTGTGCCTATTTTTTCTTCCATGATCTTTATCGTTTTAGATTTTATATTTAGGTCTTTGATCCATTTTGAATTAGTTTTTGTGCATGGAGTGAGGTATGGGTCTTGTTTCATTTTATCACAGATGGATATCTAGTTATGCCAGCACCGTTTGTTAAAAAAAAGACTGTCTTTCCCCCATTTAACTGTTTTGGGGCCTTTGTCAAATATCAACTGCTCATGTGTGGATGGATTTAAGTCTGGATTCTCAATTCTGTTCCATTGGTCCATGTATCTGTTCTTGTACCAGTACCAGGCTGTTTTGACTACTATGGTGGTATAATAGGTTCTAAAATCAGGTAACGTAAGGCCTCCCACTTTGTTCTTCTTATTCAGTAATGCCTTATTTATCCGGGGCCTCTTTCCCTTCCATATGAAGTTGGTGATGTGTTTCTCCAACTCATTAAAGAATGTCATTGGGATTTCGATCGGAATTGCATTAAATGCATAGACTGCTTTTGGTAGAATAGACATTTTTATAATGTTGAGTCTTCCTATCCACGAGCAAGGTATGTTTTTCCACTTATGTAAGTCTCTTTTGGTTTCTTGCATCTTTCCTGCCTTTTTAATGACCGCCTGTTTTCTTCATGTACGATGTCCTTTCACAACTTGTCTGGTCTTTGATCATTAGTGTTCAAGGCATCGAATCTATTCTTGAGATGGTCTGTAAGTTCAGGTGGGATAAACTCAAGGTCATACTTTGGCTCTCATTAATTTGTTCAAATCTTCTTCAGTTTCAGGCTGAACCCGCATATGAGCAACTGATGGTCTATTCTGCAAATGGCCCCTGGCCTTGTTCTGACCGATGATATTGAGCTTTTCCATTGTCTCTTTCCACAGATGTAGTCAGTTTGATTCCTGTGTACTCCATCTGGCAAGGTCCACATGTATAGTCATCATTTATGTTGGTGAAAAAATGTATTTGCAATGAAGAAGTCATTGGTCTTGCAAAATTCTATCATGCGATCTCCAGCATCCTTTCTATCACCAAGGCCAATTTTCCAACTACCAATCCTTCTTCTTTGTTTCCAACTTTTGCATTCCAATCTCCAGTAATTATTACTGTACCTTGATTGCATGTTCGATCAATTTCAGACTGCAGAATTTCGTAAAAATCTTTAATCTCTTCATCTTTGGCCTTAGTGGTTGGTGTATAAGTTTAAATAATAGTTGTATTAACTGGTCTTCCTTGTAGGGGTGTGGATATTATCCTAACACTGACAGAGTTATACTTCAGAATAGATCTTGAAACGTTCTTTTTGAAGACAAATACAACACCATTCCTCTTCAAGTCATTGTTCCCGGCATAGTAGACCATATGATTATCCGGTTCAAAATAGCCAACACCAGTCCATTTCACTAATGCCTAGGATGTTAATGTTTATGCATTCCATTTCATTTTTGATGATTTCCAATTTTCATAGATTCATACTTCATACATTCCATGTTCTAATTACTAACGGATATTTGCAGCTGTTTTTTCTCATTTTGAGTTGTGCCACATCAGCAAATGAAGATTCTGAAAGCTTGACTCCATTCACATCATTAAGGTCAACTCCACTTTGAGGAGGCTGCAAGGTCGACTCTACTTTGAGGAGGCAGCTCTTTGCCTGTCATATTTTGAGTGCCTTCCAACCTCAGGGGCTCATCTTCCGGCATTATATCAAACAATGTTCCACTACTATTCATAAGGTTTTTGCTGGCTTAATCTTTTCAGAAGTAGACTGCTGTGTCCTTCTTCCTAGTCAGTCTTAGCCTGGAAGCTCAGCTGAAACCTGTCTGCCATGGGTGACCCTGCTGGTATTTGAATACCAGTGGCATAGCTTCCAGCATCACAGCAACATGCATGCCCCCACAGTAGAATAAACTGACAGCCACATAGGGGGGGTGAAATTAGTCAGTCACAAAAGGACAAATATTGTATGAGACCACTATTAGAAGAACTCAAGAAAAGGTTTAAACACAGAAGAAAGCATTCTTTGATGGTTATGAGGGTGGGGAGGGAGGAAGAAGGGAATTCACTAACTAGAAAGTAGACAAGGATCATCTTCAGTGAAGGGAAGGACAACACACAATACAGGGGAAGTCAGCACAACTGGACCAAAGCAAAAACTAAGAAGTTTTCTGAATACATCCGAACACTTTAAGGGACAGAGTAGCTGGGGCTGGGCCTAATGGCCGTAGTTTCAGGGGACATGTAGGTCGATTGGCATAACAAAGTTTATTAAGCAAATTTCTGCATCCCACTTTGGTGAGTAGCATCTGGGGTCTTAAAAGCTTGTGAGCGGCCATCTAAGATGTAGCAATTGATCCCAACCCACCTGGAGCAAAGGAGAATGCAGAACATCAAAGACACAAGGAAAATATTAGCCCAAGAGACAAAAGGTTCACATAAACAAGAGACTCCATCTGCCTGAGACCAGAAGAATTAGATGGTGCCTGGCTACAACCAACGACCACCCTGACAGGGAACACAACAGAGAGTCCCAGATGGAGGAGAAGAAAGTGTGGAGCAGAACTCAAATTCACATAAAAAGACCGGACTTAATGGTCTGACAGAGACTGGAGGAACCCCTGAAACTATGGCCTCTGGACACTCTGTTTACCCAGAACTAAAACCATTCCTGAAGCCCACTCTTCAGACAAAGATTAAACTGGACTATACAACAAAAAACAATACTCATGAGGAGTGTGCTTCTTAGTTCAAGCAGCTACAAGAGACAAAATGGGCAGATCCTGTCAGGAGGCAAGATGAGAAGGCAGGAAGGGACAGGGATGGGTTGAATGGACACAAGAACCCCAGGTGGAAAGGGGGAGTGTGCTGTCATATTGTAGGGATTGCAACTATGTCACATAACAATATGTGTACAAATTTTCGCATGAGAAATTAACTTGAGTTGTAAGCTTTCACCTAAAATACAATGAAGAAAAAAAAAAAAAAGAAAGAATCAGAGGCTAGCGTTTGCAATCTAAAAAGCAGCAAAAGGTATTAGAAGGAGCAAGGTCATTGGAGTCAGAGAAACCTAAATTTGAGTATTAGTTCTACCGCTTACTAATGTGCAGTTTAACACCTCTAAGTTTCAGTTTCCAGATGAACGAATTGTAGTCAATAATACCATTGACCCCAACACCCACACATGCACAAGATTGTTGTGTTAAACGAGACCAGGCATACAAAACACCTGGTACCTTTGTAGTTGGAGCACAAAATATCAGAGTTATAAAATAGCTAATAGTATTGTTTTAAATAAGATCTTTGACCCTGCTTATCAAAAGAGTCCCACATTAACTAACATAGAATCCACAGAAGAGAATTCAGTCTTGGGAATAAATTAAAAAACAGAATGCAATATATCTATGGATGTCCAAATGAAATTTCTTTCACGATTGATCTGGAGCTGGCACAGCATTTAGTCCAGAATTCATCTATAAGGAGGAGTCGGAGCTCTACAAAATAAAATCACAGGATTTAGAAAGCAGGCAATCCTACTTTGCAGTAAAAAAAAGGAAATCCAGATATTACTGACTCTGCCCTGGGATGCATAGTGAGCCTAATTTGGGTGTTGGCAAATAAGCAGGACTGAAGCGCTGTTAGATCTGGGGAAAGAGAAAGAGGGCAGTCCCTCTGTCATGAAAGCAGGGCTCAGATACAGGCAAGTTCTGTACAGGAGCAGTTTGTTTAGAAGTGAGCCTGCAGGGCCAGGATGAAGAGGCTGGGGCCAGCTCAGGAGGCCTGATACCACCTCTGTCCTGTGTGGAGCTGGGATGGAGTAGCTTGCAGCAGAACTCCTGCTGAGAACAATTAGAAAAGCCAGATTTAAAAATAAAATCTGGAGATAAGGGAGAAGTAATCAGGACTTGAAAGGACAAAATCTTGGAGAAGAGAACTGCACAGAAAGGTGAGCCAAGGGTTGTGTAGCTGGATTTTCCCTCGGGGCAATTGCTAATTATGGGTGTGGGGCAAAATCCTAAGAATCCAGGTAGAGAGTTCAGGCAGAGGGCCATGTCTTAAAAGGCAGAGAAACCATAGAGCATTTGGCACTCTCATGAGGATGTTGTTTTTCGAGGATGTTGTTATCCGCTGTAGAGTCAGCCGGACTCATGGTGACCTCATGAATGATGGAACAAAACCCCTATTCTGTCTACCTAACAAAAGCATGAGTGAACCCTCTCTGGAGGAAGATATCATTCAGAGCCACAATAATTTTTCATACCCCATGTTGATATTCAATAAAAAATTGTCAGGCATGCTAAGAAAAAGGACAAAATGAGTGAAAACTGAAAGAGAGGGAGAATGAAAAAGACAACAAAGTGATCCATGAGGATTCTAGATAGTTGCACTTTGAGACAAGAACCCTGAAAGACTTATGAAAAATAAGAAAATACAAGACTTCACCAGGGGATTGGAATTTATAACAATGATGGAGACCAGTTATAAGTCTGCAATAGGGTTTCTCAACCTTGCCGCTACTGACATTTTGGGCCAAATAATTCTTTATTCCAAGAGGCTGTCCTGTGCACTATAGGATATTTAGCAGCATCCATGGCTTGTACCTACTAGATGCCAGGGGCACTTCACACACACAGTTGTTTGTTGTTAAGGTGCCATTGAGTTGGTTGTGATTCACAGCGACCCTCTGTGCAACAGAATGAAATACTGCCTGGTCACAGTGTGACAAAAATGTCTCCACACATTGCCAGATGTCTCCTGGATGGCAAAATCACCCCTGGTTGAGAACTTCTGGGCTGCAGTAAAAGTACTCTTTGCTGTGGAATCAATTTCTCCTCGTAGTGCCCTACAGGACAAAGTAGAACTGCCCCATAGAGCTTCCTAGGCTATAATCTCTACAGAAGCAGAGTGCCACATCTTTCTCTCACAGAGCAGCTGGTGGGTTCAAACTGCTGACCTTTCAGTTAGCAGCTGAGCACTTAGCCACTGCGCCAGATGGAAGATAATACAGGCTTGAATTAGGAACTGATTTGAAAGACAGTTAATATACAGAACTGAAAATACCTGACGATGAGTGAAGAACAATGGAATGAACAATCTAGGATATATGCCTAACTTCTGGTTTGGATGACATAATAATCAAGATACAGACTATAAGAGAATAAGGTTTTGGGAGAAAGTTAATGAATTTATTTTGGGATATGTTAGGGTTGAGGTGCCTGTATGTCTTCCATTGCAATTGTAATAAATTACCATAACTTTATTCTCTTACAGTTCTAGAGGTCAGAATTCTGAAATGAATCCTATGGAGCTAAACTCAAGGTGTCAGCATGTTACTGCAATTTTGCAAGTTATAGCTGCCTGCCTCAAACAGCCAGTTCTTGAGACGGGGTGAGGTGGGTAGCAAGAGCTTTTTTACATATATACCGGTATATGGAGACGGAGGGGAATGATCTCCTCCTAAAGCTGCCTGTTTCGAGAAACTGTAGTCCAGATGGGGTTTTTTAGGGAAAAGGGGACATGGGTTTTAGGAACTTGTGGAATGTCCATTCTCTTTCTGTATGGTTTAGGTGATCACTTGTCAAACATGTTGATCTTTCTCTGTCATTATCCTATCAGTCCAGTGGGTGACTGGCGCCATCCTGGTGAGCATTGTCCTGTTTGACAGGCTGAGATTGATATCACTTGTTTTTCCATGGCCCTAGGGGAAACACTGGTTAACATTTAACTTTTAGAGGGTCTAACAGCAAAATCATACTTGGAGACAGAGATATGCTACGGAAGGGAAAAATGGTGCACCTTCTGTTCAAGATAAGGCTGAGCAGTCTGTTCCAAGCAAGGCTGGTTGCTCCTGAAGACCCCAAGGGGGAATCTGTTCCTTGTCTCTTCCAGCTTCTGGAGGTTGCTGGCATTCTTTGGTTTATGGCCATATCACTGCAATCTGTGCTTCTGTTGTCACAGTGCTTTCTTCTTACTCTGACTCCTCCCATATCCCTTATAGACTCTTGTGATTACATTGGGCCCACTCAGGTAATCCTGGATAATCTCCCCATCTCAAGATTCTTAACTTGATCACATCTGCAAAGTCCCTTTTGCCATATAAGACATTCACAGGTTCTGGGGATTAGATTGAGGACATCTTTGCGGGGGGGGGGGGGTGTCATTATTCAGCTTACCACAGTGCCTATGGGGGTGGGGCGGGGGCAAATAAAGATAGCTAAAGGCAGTTGGAAAAGGAAAAAGTGCAGCTGAGTATATGGCTTTTTAGCTCAATAGAAATTTGGACTGTAGATACAGATATGAAGTCATTGGTATGTATGTACTAAAGTCATGGGTATGGATATTGCCAAAGGAAAAAATATAAATCAAAATATCAAAGGCATAACTTTGGGAAACATCATTATATAAGACGTGGGTATATTGTAAACTTTATAGTATTATAATCAGCTTTATATAATGGAAACTAAAATAACAATGGCTTAAATAAGAAAGAAGACGTATTAAACTCTTAAGTAAAGAAGTCTGGGCTATTATGGCAGCTTTACTATGTCACCTAAGTGCCAGCTCTTCTATCTTTCTGCTCTGCTATCCTTACATGCATGGCTTCCAACCTCAATGTTGCCATGTAGTCCAAGATGGCCGCCATCCCATCCAGGTTCCAGGCAAGAAGAAGAGGAGAAGCAAAGGGCAAAAGGGCACTTCTCCTAGCTGAGTCAGATCTCTAAAAAAGATTTCCCAGAGGTCCCACCCAACTAACTTCCACTTGACCCTTTGACTACATCTAGTTAGGCTGGACATGTAGTCTTTTTTTAGAGCACATTACCACCCTGAAAAAAAAAAAAATCAAAATTCTGTTGCTAAAAATGAAGGGGAGAATGAGTATTGAGTAGACAAACAGCAGTCTTTGCAAGAGTGGACAAAAAGAAGCCTACAAATTAGGGTGAGAAGAAGTTAATAGAAGAGGAACCAAGTGTGGGGAGTTTGTGGCTGTTTTTTGAAGGGCAGTTCCCTGCCTTCCTATGAACTCAAAGTGGTTGGATTCGAATAGGCCATCTGTGGTATAAAATGTCATGGGTAAAGGCATTAGCTCTCCACTTTCAAGGTGTCCTCCTTGAGAACCCAGCTTGGGCAGAGGAGGGTACTGCTATAGCTGAGAGAATCTGTTAGAAAACCACACATCTTGCTTGTATTTTCTTGTATCTATTAGTATAGGCCTTGGTTCTAACCTTCCTGACCAACTGTAGGGTGAAGAATAAAAAGAATAAAAATCTTCGGGCAGAACATCTACAAAGAGTCTTGCATATTTAAGTTACACTTTATATTTCATTATGCTAAGAGAGCAATTGAGATGCTTCAACAAATGGATGCAATGCTGGAGGTGCTCACTCATCTATACCAACAAATTTGGAAGACACTAACTACCTGGCTGTTTGGAAGCAATCCATATACATGCCCATTCCAAAGAAAGCTGATCCAACAGAATGTAGAAATTATTAAACAGTATTACTAATATCATATACAAGCAAATTTCTGCTAAAGATCATTCAAAAGCAGCTACAACAGTACATCGACAGGGAACTGCCAGAAATTCAGGCCAAATTCAGATGAGGACATGGAATGTGGGATATAATCACTGATGTCAGATGGATCTTGGCTGAAAGCAGAGTATACCAGAGAGATGTTTACTTGTATTTCATTGACTATGCAAAGGCATTTGACTGTGTGGATCATAACAAATTATGGATAACATTGTGAAGAATGGGAATTCTAGAACACTTAATTGTGCTCATGCAGAACCTATACATAGACCAAGAGGCAGGTGTCAAACAGAACAAGGGGATACTGCATGGTTTAAAGTCAAAAAAGGTGTGCATCACGGTTGTATCCTTTCACCATACTTATTCAATCTGTACACTGAGCAAATAATCAGAGAAGCTGGACTATATGAAGAAGAATGCAGCGTCAGGACTGGAGGAAGACTAACAACCTGTGATATGCAGATGACACAACCTTGCTTACTGAAAGTGAAGAGGATTGCACTTACTGATGAAGATCAAAGGCTATAGCCTTCAGTATGAATTACACCTCAACAAAAAGAAAACAAAAATCCTCACAACTGGACCAATAAGCAACATCATGATAAACAGAAAAAATATTAAGTTGTAAAGGATTTCATTTTACTTGGATTCACAATCAACACTCATGGAAGCAGCAGTCATGAAATCAAATGACATACTGCATTGGGCAAATCTGCTGCAAAAGACTCTTTAAAGCTTTGAAAAGCAAAGATGTCACCTTGAAGACTAATGTGTGCTGGACCCAAACCACGGTGTTTTCAATCGCCTCATATGCATGTGAAAGCTGGATGATGCATAAAGAAGACCGAAGAAGAATTGGCGCCTTTGGATTATGTTGTTGGTGAAGAATACTGACTATATCATGAACTGCCAGAAGAATGGCAAAGTCTGTTTTGGAAGAAGTACAGCCAGAATGCTCCTTAGAGGTGAGGTTGCAAGACTTCATCTTGCTTACTTTGAACATGTTATCAGGAGGGACCAATCCCTGGAGAAGGATATCATGCTTGGTAAAGTAGAGGGTCAGTGAAAAAGAGGAAATCCTTCAACCAGATTGACACAGTTGCTGCAATAATGGGCTCAAACATAGCAAAGACTGTGAGGATGGTGCAGGACTGGGCAGTGTTTTGTTCTATTAAACATAAGGTCGCTATGAGTCAGAACCAACTCTATGGCACTTAACAACAACAAGAGAGTATGTGACCTTGAGTTTCAGTACAAAAAGTCCTCCTTCATTACCTTATCTTTGAGAGATAATAGGTTAGGAGAGGGTGAGATGAACAGGACCTTCTTGCTATTATTTCCCACTGAGTATTGTTTCTCCAAAAATCTTAACCTAGTTTGACTTAGGAGACTTACAAGTCAAAAATTTCTTCTCCCAAAATCCTGTCTCTATCTGTGCAAACAGCATTCAGTATTTATTTGGCTAGCTTAGTGATGTTTCCTTACATCACACATGCCTTACTCAGGAATTATATGAAGCAGTGTTCCAGAATCGACAGTACTTAACAATACAACTGATTATTCCTCAAGATAAGTCAGCAATTTACCATGACGGAACAGGAAGCAAGAGCACTAGTTCTTTACAGGCAAGGACTCTCCATGGGCACCTTGCTATGACCTGGATTGAACTTGCTGATAAGTCTCCATGTGAGGGGAATAATGGAGAGCTGTTACCAATCTCCTAGACCATTTCCTACTCTAGCTGCTTCTAATGCACATATTACCATCTGGATTTGTTTCCTTTCTTGTCAATATTATCTTTAATGGTTCAGGAGAAGTTGACTAGGGCTGGCATTATCCCAGTAAGTAGGGTATTAAAAACTATGCCTTTGCAACAACAACAAAGACTCTTCAAGCGAACAAACAAAATGTGCCTTCATTAGGCTATTGGATAAACTAGAAACACTTAAAAGGTGAGAGTTTATGAAAATTAGGTGCCCATTTTACCTTTGGACCACAAATTTCAGACCCCCTCAGAAAAGCTCCAGAAGTACATGGAGTTGGCAGAGGTTATACATAGCTGATTCTTGGTCCACGATACTGATTAAGAATGAGTTATCACCTTTGGGGTGGGTTATTAAAATTCCAGCCCTAAGTCACACATACACATCTCTTAATTCCAGTCACTTTTCTCCCACTAAACCGCCTGTCCATTTTACTTGGAACAGCCATCACAGTGAGTGTCCTCTCCCTTCCATGCAGTCTGCCCAAATGTTCAACAATTTAACAAATCGAACTGCCCATCCTGTTAAGAAATAGCTAACATTTGAGTGTTTACTGACTGCCAGGTAATATCCTAAGTACATCATCTTGTTTGATCTTCATAACAACCCTAAGGGGTAATATAATTAGTGTCAATTTTCAGATGAGAAAACTAAGGGACAGAAAGGTTAATGTGCCTAAGAGTCCATTAGTCAATGTCAGCAGAAGGTTCAGACTCTTAAATTGTCTTCCTTGAACATCGAACTCTAATCTCACCAGTACCCAGTGACCCAGTGCCGTCAAGTCGATTCCGACTCATAGCGACCCTGTAGGACAGAGTAGAACTGCCCCATAGAGTTTCCAAGGAGCGCCTGGAGGATTCAAACTGCCGACCCTTTGGTTAGCAGCCATAGCACTTAGCCACTACGCCACCAGGGTTTCCAATTTAGGAAGTATAAAAACAGGTTTCATCTTACTGATAACACAGTACGCTCCAACTTGGCACAGGTAACTTAGAAAATCTACAGATTTCCCCTTCCATCCTCAAATTTGCAAGATTTGTTGTCTCTTGGTCCAGATGCACTACACTTGCCAAATTCAGGTAGGGATAGCTATAATTTCATTAAACTTAAACTGAATAAGAAAAGCTGAATTTTGTATTGTTGGAGTGTGGCTTCCCATACAGAGTCCTTGAACTGAAATGAAGGCAAGCGTTTAGCTCTCTGACTCTACAGGAGAGGGAGGCAGAGGACAAGGGGGTTGGGGATAAGTTCTAGATTGCCCATTCTGGTGTATCTGTAGCTACAGTTCTGATATAATCAAAATTCTGAGCCATCTCTGAATTGTTGAGGGTGGGGGATGACAAAAACCTTCACAGGTCTTCACAGGCAGTGACTCTCCGTGTGGCACCCTGCTCTGACCTGGCTTGAACCTGCTGATTCAATGCTTATAGTTAAAAAGTGCAGAATTCATATTTGAAACGAGAGGCAAGGCCATCTGCTGTGAGAAAGGGGAAAGGGATTAATAATTAATAAGCTTTGCGGAGCATGGTGAGATCTAAAATAACAAGGAGGACTGGGAAGGAATGGATATATAAAACGACAGTTGCTCTGAATTTCTGCTGTTCAGTTGAATCAGAGATGGTAAAGTTATAGTGGTTCTGACTGGCAGAAGTGTGTGCTTTTCTCCAAATCAGGTGTGGAAGTGGAGAAAGTAGAAGGTGGCTGCTCCAAGGCCAGGTGTTTGCAGAGCAGAAGCCACGAAAGCAGATACAGGTGACAAAAGTAGAGGAGGCAGACAATGCAGTGGCTGAAGATACACTGAGGTGTCTTGGCTGGCTGAGGAAGGCGGGCCACAAGAGAATGACTGGGGCTCGGGAGTCTTGAGTACAAAGAGATAGAACAGAAATTAACAGTGAGAGACATGAAGTGATGTGAAGTTGTGACCAAATATTAGTGTGGTGGGATTTATAATTTCACAGGAGTGGTTCTCTAGCAATGACAAGGTCTAAATTGTAGCCATGGGAAAGAGGTGCTGTAAAAATGATGTGGTGGGGGCGCCTGACTCTGTCTAACTTCACAAGGGGAAGAAGAATCAAGATCAATAGCCCAAGGCTGATTCCTGTAAGGCATACCTCCTCTCTCCAACCTTTTTAACAATTCCAACATCAACTGTCCCTCCCACGGCACTTTCTACTGGGTTTGATAATTCGTTGCAATGGCCACACAGAACTCACAGACCATACTTACAGTTATGGGTTTTTTTAGGGAAGTATCAGGTTACAATCCAAGTTCAAGAACACTCAGGATACAGTTCTTCGATCAGGACAGCTTCTCCTGAGCTGTGTCTGCAGGTAGGTCTCTCTCTGGCCCCTCACCTTTGCCCTGCTTAGCAAGTGTTATAAAGCTCTTTTAGCTCTGCCAATAAGTATCCAGAGACACCCCATTCTGCCAGCAAGCTTCCTGCCCCATGGCACTCAGCTATCTTGCTCCATGGGCCACTGCATCGTCTCCTTCCTCTGCTGCTGCCATTTCTCTGCTGCCGCTTCTCGCTAGCTTCGATATTACAGCTCTCTCTCTCGGTCTCCTGGTTCCAGGAGCTTCTCTGTGCAGAGATGTTGGGTCCAAAGGATGTACTCTACTCCTGGCTCTTTTTTCTTGGTGGTGGTGAAATCCTCTCCTCCCACCTCTGGGATGGCTCATTTTAAGCTTAGCTGGATGGCAAAACTGACCAATTCCTTTGTTAGAGTTCCATATACCTTATTTTTGTGATTGACTCATACTCAAATCACTGTGTGTGAGTCACAAAGTCTATGGCTAGAAGGGTCACGTTAAGTAATTCACTGCATCACAGGTGCTGAGAAGAGTTAAAGTCAAAACATTTGAGGCTAAAGTAGCGTAAGCATTCGTTCCCTTGTATGGAGCTATTACCAAGATAATTTAAAAAAGACTTGAAGTGGAGAAGATTGTAAGCCAGGTGCTAAAGTTCTCAGTGAGTGTGATGAAGGTCCTGAAGTATGGTCATATGTCACTTAAAGTCCACCCTAAGTTCTGCGAAATGGATGTTATGTGATTGGGACATTGTGCAAACAACGGGCTCTGGCAGGTCTAGGGCTGCTCTGTGGCGAGTGGCCTGGGCCGCTTCCATTGTGGACACCTCAGGTGACCACCTGGCCAGGTCCTGCCCAGCACGGCCCCCAGCCCCGTGAAGGTCATGATGGGGAGGCTCTGGGTACGGGTGGGGCAGCAGGGGAGCAGCCTCGGGTGCTCGGGAGTAGAATCTGGGGTCCACTCCTCCCAGCAGCAGGGGTGCCTGTTCCCATAGGTTAGGGGCGGTGAGGTGGGTTCACTGCTGAGCTGGGCTGTGGGCATCCCCCGGATGGCATGCACCAAACCATGGATGTATATGTGGCCAGACTTTGCCCAACAGATGTTATGTGATGCATGACTGTACACGGATTGACAGCCCTTACAGATGTCACAAATCCCAAACAAGTAGTTCTGCCTGCGGGGGGAAGAGTAACGAATGATCTGGAGGACGCCAGGATTACGAGGCCTCTGTTGTGGCCAGCATAGAATGGGCAGGCACTACTTGTGAGGGCTAGAGAGGCTTGGACCCTGTTTCTACTAAGGAAAGGAAGTGTGCAAATATTCTGTGAGGCTAATATAGGCAATCCAGTTTACATGGAGCTTCAGATGGCACCTTGGAAAGACAGGTATGGAGCTTCAGAAGGCACCCTGGAAAGACAGGTATCAGTGCATGTAACAAGGCACCTGTGTGACTGTTGGCAGTTAACTTCTCTGAGCCTGTTTACTTGTCTATAAAATAGGGACAATACCTATCATGTACAACCCTATAAGGTGATGAGGATGTATTAAGATGTAAATGCACCTTGTAACTATAAAGCAATGAGTTATGGAACTAGAATTTGGGCCAAATGTCATGCTGAAGTAGGTACCTGGGCTAGCAACAGACGATTGCAGCTACAAGTGCATAAAGAGTTTTATGCCTATGTGTTTCACTCCATGTGACTGTGAAACTAACTTAAACCAAGGGATGTGAGAAAATAAGAGCAGTCAAGGGTGTCAAAAGATGCAAAGATCAGAAGTGATTTGAAATAGTAAATAATACTGTTGTTAGGTGCTATCAATTTTTGGCTCATAGTGACTCCATGTGACAGAGTAGAACTGCCCCACAAGGTTTTCTAGACTGTAATCTTTAAGGGAACTGGTTTAAAGTCAAGAAAGGTGTGCATCAGGGTTGTATTCTTTCACCATATCTATTCAATCTGTATGCTGAGCAAATAATCCAAGAAGCCGGACTATATGAAAGAATGGGGCTGGAGGTTGATTCATTAAGGTTTGAGGAAGACTCATTAACAACCTGTGTTACGCAGATGACACAACTTGCTTGCTGAAAGTGAAAAAGACTTGAAGCACTTACTAATGAAGATCAAACACCACAGTCTTCAGTATGGATTCCACCTCAACATAAAGAAAACAAAAATCCTCACAACTGGACCAATAAGCAACATCATGGTAAATGGAGAAATAATTGAAGTTGTCAAGGATTTCATTTTACTTGGATCCATAATCGACAGCCATGGAAGCAGCAGTCAAGAAATCCAGAGACGCATTGCATTGGGTAAATCTGCTGCAAAGGACCTCTTTGAAGTGTTGAAGAGCAAAGATGTCACCTTGAAGACTAAAATGTGCCTGACCCAAGCCATGGTATTTTCAATTGCATCATATGCATGTAAAAGCTGGACAATGAAGAACGAAGAAGACCGAAGAATTGATGTCTTTGAAATGTGGTGTTGGTGAAGAACATTGAATATACCATGGACTGCCAAAAGAAAGAACAAATCTGTCTTAGAAGTACAACCAGAATGCTTCTTAGAAGCAAGGATGGCACAACATGTTGTCTGTAGGGATCAGTCCCTGGAGAAGGACATCATGCTTGGCACAGTAAAGCATCAGCGAAGAGGAAGGCCCTCAAAGAGGTGGATTGACACAGTGGCTGTAACGAGCTCAAGAATAAACGATTTTAAGGATGGTGCAGGACCAGGCAGTGTTTCATTCTGTTGTGCATAGGGTCGCTATGAGTCGGAACCAACTCAACATCACCTAACAACAATAACAATCTTTAAGGGAGCAGATTGCCAGGTCTTTCTCCCACAGATCCTTGAACTTCCAGCCTTTCAGTGAGCAGCTGAGTGCTTAACTGTGATGTCACCAGTGCTGCCAGGATAGAATACTAGACAATTAGGTCATTGTTAACCTTGGAAGTAGTAGTATTTTTCCAGGTGACCTTCAAGGAATTTGACAGGGATATAAAATGAACAAAATAAATATTTCAGTCTTTCCAGAGTCAAGTGCTTTCACATGTAAGATGCTCAACAGCGTTTGAAGTATGAGGTAGAGATTATTCCTATTCTCCAGATGGCAAAAATGAGGTTGTGTCTAATCACAGATTGGCAGAACAAAGCTCTAAAGCCGGAGCTGGAAAACTTCTGTCAAGTGCCAGACAAATACCTATTTTAGGTTTTCTGGGCCATATGGTCTCTGTCACAACTACTCAACTCTGATGTTGTAACATGAAAGCAGCCATTAATGAGTGAGTGCAGTTGTGTTCAAATGAAATTTTATTGACAAATGCAGTGTCTGGCCAGATTTGGCCCATGGGCTGTAGCTTGCTGACCCCTACTCTGAACAATCCCAAACCCAGCATTCTCACCATCATATCACATGTAAGTAGTGCAATGATCCTTTTTCAAAGTATACTGTGCAAGCTATAACCAAAAAAGGCCAAACCCACTGCCGTCGATTCTGATTCATAGCGACCCTACAGGACAGAGAACTGCCCATAGGGTTTCCAAGCAGCAACTGGTGGATTCAAACTGCCAACCTTTTGGTTAGCACCCGAGCTCTTAACCACTGCACCACCAGGGCTCCATTCAAACTACAGACACTATTTAAAGGCCCCAATAAAGAACAGTCACATTTCTAACAAATATAGGAAGATGAAAAAAGCCAAGTCATTCAATATGTCTGGGAAAAGGGAGTTTCAACTAAAACAGAACTGAAGTCAGTGTATCCTGGTCCTGGTCTCAGCTATTGCTTATCAGCTATGTAAACCTAGCACAGGTTAATTTTCACCTTCCATTTGTTAAATAGCACAGTTGAATTGTAAGAAATCGCTAAGGTTTCTTTCAGCTATGCTGAGACTTCATTAAAAAATGATTAAAGTATCTCATTTTACCAAAGTGCTATCAAGTGTCAGTCCATCTCTTGGCATTTTTGCCAGGCCATTTCCAAAAACTGTCAATCACCTATCAATCACAACACATCGGTCCTCTCCTCATCGTGTATTTCTGTGTATGGAAAGTTATACCTTTGTTAGTAATACACAGGGAGACTGCCAGTGAATGCCCCCAAGACCTGGAAATACATTGCCCTTTGATAAATATAGTAAAATGCCTCAAGCTCCAATTAAGGTAATCTGGAATTCAAGTGTTACCAAGCCAGTGGGAACTTAATACCTTGTATTGAACTCTATGTGAACACCAGGATTATGGTCAATCTGGGGCACAAGGGGAAAAAAAATGCCGCCAAAGCAGTGGCTTTGTAGCTCGGTATACATCCAGAGCACACTTGGAGGAGAAAGACCTGGGAGACTTTCTGGTCAGTGTAGCAGTCAAGATGATGCTCCACTGGGCATCAGCCTGGCCCGTATGAATCACAGCTCTCATTTCATGTTCAGCCTTAGTCGACTTTCAGGGTAGTCTGACATGAGGAAGTGGAATCAAAAGAGCCCAGCATTAGAAAGGAATGTTTCTCATCATAAGTAAATTGATTTTTGGTTTACTCTTATCTGACTTTGCCTGATGTGAAACTGCCTGCCTGCCTTTAGTAAACTACAAAGAGCCAGACCCTGGACTAATAAATTCACTAAGGCCACGCCACTTGGTAAGGCCTCTTCTTTTACATTCTTCCATGTGAATTCTGTCACAGGCTGTTAAATTTACAACTTTCTATGGTCAAAACTAAAACATACAATATAAAGAAATTATAGAAAAGTGCAGGTAAACAATGATAAGAAGCTACATTCCTAGCTACTACCAGAATGCCATCTACCTAAAATAAACTGTAAACTTCTTAGAATAGGTTGAAAATATGCTGAAGTTATACAGATAACATACATCAGGTTTAGGAGCAGGACTTTAAATCCATGTTCCAAAGGGCATGACGGTGTACTTCCAAGAATCCTAGATTAAGGTGAGTCCCGGGAGGCATTTCGGTTACACTGCTTCCAGTTCTAGATCTGGGCTGTAATACAGTGACCACTAGCATGTGTGGCTACATGAGTTGAATATTCATGAGCTGAATGAAGTGAAAACTTTCAGTCCCTCAGTCATGCTATCCACATTTCGAGGGCTTAGTAGCCACATGTGCTTAATGGCCACCATACACTGGACAGCACAGACCTAGAAGACATTACTGTAGGAAGTTCTAAGGGACAGTGATGTTCTACATAAAACTGAATGTAAGTGCTGCTAGGAAGAAACCTGGAACCCCTTAAATATTTTCCACTCTCTCTTTTGATATCATTCACCAACCTACCTACATGAAGCACTAGGAATGCATATACAGTGCTAGCTTTTTGTGTTTTTCTTTATTTCCAAGAGGGCATGTACCCTTTAGAGCTAGGAATGTCCCTTCTGTTCCCTGTGGTGCCTTCAACAAGTGGTACAACTCTAACAAGTAGCCAGGCAATGCTGATTATGGGCCAATTCTGAGAACCACTAGTAGAGCAGTGGTTCTCAAAATTTATTATATATAAGAATCACCTGGTGATCTTGTTAAACTGAAGACTCTGATTCGGTCTATCTAGGATAGAAACGCAAATTCTCAGCAGTGGTTCAACCTGGTCTGAAGCCCTGCTCTAGAATTAACTACAGGACCACTTATGTTATAAATCACCAGCAGTATTTTCGCCCTGAAACACAGCAGGTACTCCATAATTACCTGTGCCAACATAAGCCTTAGTTGATGTAGGAGGCATGTAAATATGAGAAAACGTTAAACCTGTAAAAAGTTAAACTTATTTATTACTGATATTCTCTGTATATATGATCAATCCAGGCTCTAAAGCAAGGTTTGAGTCAATCAGCCAGCCATCTTAAGATGGTACTGTCAATTTGATGGTAGCTAATTTATAAAGGCTTGAAAACTTTTTTTTTTTTTATCACTTCTGGGTTAAGTGATAAAAATTAAGTTTCTAAATTTGTAGACCAAAATGAAAGTCCCAGTAACTCTTAAGATCAAGTTTTTGTACTCATTAACCATGCTCATTTTCTGTATTATTCCCAAGATACATGAAAATGAACTCTCTGGCCTGCCAAGACTTTCGGTGGTGGTCTAGAATTATCCTTTAAAAGCTAATTGCTCCTGTCTCTGAATACCATTAACTTACGCAGTTATTAAGATCTGCTAAAAGGCTTTACCTCTGAAGGATTTACTGGATCCAATTTTTAATCCCCCACCATTAGCACTCCGGCTAGGATTTCATATGACTTACAGTGGGCTCTCCTTTGCCTTCCAGATTGTTTCTGCCATCTGTGTCCAGACTGATCTCCTCACCTTCTCATCTTCCCTTTGACTGAAAATAAGGCTCACTGGTTACAAATTACTCAGACCTTTAACGCCTATCTAATAATTTCCATCATTTTTGAAATAACTGACCAGTTTCTCTTCCCAGTCTCCTTACTATCCCACAAAGATAAATACTCTTCCACCAGCACAGATTTGTTACCCTCACTGAGAAATTCTCACCATTCTTTACAGCTTAGTTTAGTTCACCTTCTCTATAAAATTTCCAGGGGCTACTCTCAATATGTATAAAAAAAACTGTGTGTAAAATAATTTAGTACGTAATTATACACTGTTACGTTATCACAAAACTTTGACCAGGGCACACTCTTCTACCCACATCTTGTGTAAATGCTGTAGTTCTTATTCTGGCCAAGCTAACTCTAAGACTGAATTATTGATGTTGCTTTGTGGGTCTTCAGAGCTATTACACTTTTTAACCATTATGATTTTGACATGAGTCATTAAATCAAGCACATTCAAAAAATTATAATGTTATTTTTTAATTACATTAAACCTGATGACCAATTTACAAACTTGTGCCTATAATATATTGCCTCTACTTTAATCCTTCTAACAAGTTGATAAAAGCACCATAACCAATCACACGTATACAGTGGTTCAACAGTTTTATGTGTTTTTGAATAGCTGCTTAAAGACAATCCTGAATTGCAACTTAGTGTTAGATGGTAAAGAATTTAAAATCCAACTTGCTACTATATCTCATCATGCTGACTTTTAAAAGGATCTGACCTTCTAGATCATCTACAGTATGTGAGAAGTGTTAGTCTTTACTTTTTTTTTTTAAATATTCTTTTTTGATATCATAAACAAACCACACTGCAATGCCTTTTCTTAATTAAAAGGCAACACTTTAGATACAGGGAATTTTAATTAGACTGACATAGTTATGAGCAAAACAATAAAGTGGCCATAACTAACTTATCTCCAACCCTTGTGTTTAAATAGGCTG
Source organism: Elephas maximus indicus (assembly GCF_024166365.1). Lineage (NCBI taxonomy): Eukaryota > Metazoa > Chordata > Mammalia > Proboscidea > Elephantidae > Elephas > Elephas maximus. The sequence goes on from NC_064826.1 coordinate 86,187,985, forward strand.
ATGACTACAAACTGAAATACAGTCTTGCTCTGTTCCATTAGACAGTGAAGAAGTTTCCCCACTATTTAAATATATCCATGTCACCAATTATATAAATCTAAATATAAAATTAATCTCTTATAGGTTGTGAGATGGCATTTACCATCTTTGTGAAAAATCGACCACTATTAATCCAATTTAGCCTCAAGTGCAAACACATCTTTAAAAGGGAAAAGGAATACCACTTGCTGAACTGAAATTACTATCAAAATTTAAAAAGTTAGATCGTATTTATTTAACCACAGCCAATCTTATTTACTCCAGGAATGCCCAACAAAAACATTCTATCAGCCATTCATGATCTGAATTCTGGTGTATGAGATCACTTTAAATACGGTACATGTAAAAAAAGTCAAGAGACATTACTATTGTAATAAATAAGGCAGTGGCCAACTATTACTCATTAGTAGCTTGCTTGAGATAAGCTATCAAGTCTGCCCTTTCTGCCTTCTTCTTAATGCCAGCAAAGATCATTTTTGTTCCAGGGATGTACTTCTTGGGATTCTCCAAATACTCCATCAGTGTGTCCTCTCCCCAGGTGATACCTATGCAAGGAGAGATTCACTGAGTAAATATTTCACATTCTTGATAAAGGGTTTACTGTAAGCTAAAGTCATGCAATTGTACTTTTGGTTATTAACAACCATACCCCTCTTACCTTTGTTCTTATTGGCATCCGTGTAAGAGAATCCAGGGGCTTGACCAGTCTTCCGCCCAAACAAGCCGTGCAGATTTGGCCCAGTCTTGTGCTTGCCTCCCTTTTCCACTGTGTGGCACTGGGAACATTTCTGAACAAAAATCTTCTTGCCCTTCTCGACATCACCCATTTTGAATTCTAAAAGTGAATGAAAGCTCCAAGTTAGTAATTCTTCCCCCAAGAAACAAATACAGTGGAAACCAATGACCACTCCAGTCACTTAATTATGAATCCATTGCTACTCTATGATGTTAAATACCAGGTTGAATCTTGTTTTACTTAGTACACTCCCAACAGGCTCTTTAATATCAAAACACTGTTTAGAAAAAAAAGACTCAAACACACACACTTCTGTATGTGTGTAAGGGATTTAAGATTAAAGCCCAAGTAAGCAAAATGAAACCCATTTCAAGCACCAGTTTCAAGATAGCAAGTCAAGGTCACAGAAGTATCACAATTCTGAATTAGGGGCAGGTGAGGGCTCTGCGAGGTTCCCCCCAGGGACATGCTCACCCTCCCAGCTCTGGGATCCCCGGGAGCCATCACGAGGTCACCCATACAGGCCGCTTTCAAGGAAACTAAGATGAAAACCGCCTTACTGCGATGCCTCAGCAGGTTAACGGGGGCAGCCACTACTGATCTGAAAAAATGATCCCTTACGAAAGGAAAAGCAGCTTTTATTTTCTTTGAAGGAAGACGAGAAGTGCCGCTGTCTCCCTACTCCTCCTCACCGGGGAGCAAGTCTTGCCTATTTTCAAGGTCCCTCGGCACCGAAAACGCGACGGCCTGCGTCTTCTTCGGATCCGCATTCAAGCCGCCTTCGGGCCTTCAAGGCTTTGGCCGAATCCCTGTTTCTACCTTGATGGGGTTCCGCTGCCATCCAGCCTGGCCCACTGGGTTCTGCCTGACCACAGCCCCGGGTCGTCACTCCAGGTCCTGCCTGCCCCACACGGGCTCCACCCGGCAGTCCCGGACGCGGACCTCTAGCCGCCCGCGCGCCCGCCACGTAGGTGTGTGCCCCTCACGGCTCAGCCTCCTACCCGCTGAGCCTTCCGGGGCCCCGTGCTTACCACTATCTCTTCGCGCGCAACTCGAAGGTCACCGCTCAAAAGCCGGACGTCCCGCTCTCTAACTCCAAGGACACGCCTGTCCGGGACTATGAACCGGTGTTGGTGCAACCAAACCCGCTACGCCCTCCCACGTCCCGGCGTGCGGCACGGCCAGCAGCTCCGGGGTGACGTCAGCGCGCCTGATTGGCTCCAGTCTACCCGGCTTGCCTCAGGGACTTGCGCGCGCCTGCCGGCTAGCAGGGTAGGCTGTGCCGCGTGAGTGCCCTATGTCTCGAGGCCTCACTTGCCTGGCCTTTACGACAGGCCATTGAACGTACGACGTAAAGGTTGTGCCGGAAGGGGCTGAAAAGGCGCACGTGGCTTTTGTGCGTATGCGTACATTGGTGCGGCTCGTGGAGCTGAGTCGCAGAGGTGGATCTGGGGCTAAGGAAACGGGTGTTCGGCACGTGACGCAATACGCTTTGAGGACAGTGTTTTGCCTTCTCAGAGGGAGCCGCCCCAACTTTGACTTACTTAGACGTCTCCTGGCTGCCATCCTTTAAGCTGGCGACCGTTACCCAGACTGGGTCATAGTTCCACAGCTGGCGCCAGCAGCACCTCAGACGGCGGGTCTGGAGCCAGAAGTTACACGATTTGGACATGATCCTGTGTCTGTTTTTTTCCACCTCCACGCTATTACTTTAAGTTATCTTCTTCCAAATCTTCCTTTGATGGTCGCCCCAAGACTAGGGAGGATGCTGTAATTGCGGCAGGGACAAGACTATAGCCCTGAACCCTCACCTGCAGGCTTTTCTACCAACTTCCTTTCCTCCAATTTGTGTGCGTTCCGTGGAGGGTGCGGGCAGCATCTAGGAAGAAACATTAATTTTAGATCATTAGAGGATTCTTGAAGAGCTCTGGTGGCACAGTGGTTAAAGTGCTCGGCTGCTGACCAACCAAAAGATTGGTAGTTTGACCTCACCAGCAGCTCTGCGGGAGGAAGATGTGACAGTCTGCTTTCCTAAAGATTGACAGCCTTGAAAACCCTATAACCCATTGCAGTGGAGTTGATTCTGACTCATAGCGACCCCATAGGACAGAGTAGAACTAACCCACATGGTTGCCAAGTCACGCCTGCTGTATTCCAAATGCCAGTCTTTTGATTAGCAGCCGTAGCTCTTACCCAGTAGCAGTTAAACTTCATCCTGAAGTGTCGCTATGAGTCAGAATTGACTCCAGGGCATCGGATTTGGTTTTGTATTTTAGAGGATTTTTGGAAATTTCCATCCTTTCTAGGTAAAGGTCATGTTAAAGTAAGCTAATGAGGTTGGGGCTATATTAGAAATGCAAGTTTGATCACCAGTACTGCTGCTGTCAGTGGAATCCCATTCATGGTGACGTCATATATATCCAGAGTACAACTGTGCATAAGGTTTTCTATGGCTGTTTTTCGAATTAAAAAAGTAAAATCCAGGCCTTTCTTTTAAGGCGTGTCTGGGTGGACTCGAGCTTCCAACCATTTAGTTAGCATCCAACCAAAGTAACCATTTACACCACTTGGAAACTCCACAGTTCCATAGCTCCCAGTCATACTTTTCCTCCAAAACTGGCTCCCCTTCCCAACGTGCTCAGTTCTGTCACTTGTGAGTTTCTTCTCAACTCCTCCCTTTCTCCTCAAATTCAGCTGCGAAGTTCTGATAAAATTTTCTCCTTTCCTATATTTAAAAAACTCTTTTACCATGGGGTCAATTCTGACTCATGACAACCCCATGTGTTTCAGAGTAGAATTGCATAGGGCTTTCAATGGTTGTGAATCCTGGTCTTGCAATGGTTAAGTGCTTGGCTACTAACTGAAATATCAGTGATTCGAACCCACCAGTGGCTCCACAGGAGAAAAGGCCTGGTATTCTGCTTCCATAAAGATTATAGCCTAGGAAACCCTATGGGGCAGTTCTACTCTGTCATATAGGATCAACTCAATGGCACAGAACAGTGATCTTACAGAAGTAGATCACTAGACCTTTCTTCCATGGTGTCGCTGGCTGGATTCAGACCACCAACCTTTTGGTTAGTAGTTGAGCGCAAACTGTTGGCACTGCATACTCTATATAGCACTGCCACATTCGTCCCATCAAGTGTTTATTGAATAGCATATTATGTGGTAGGCACTTGTCTAGGTTCCTGGAGTAAATCAGTGAGGACTTCTTCTCTAGTGGAGCTTACATTCTAAGATCTTTTCTCCCACTCCCAACTTAAGCAGTAGATAGTAGAAGGTTGACCTAGATTACCTTAGATCACTTCCAAACCACTGGTTTTATGATTTCTGCTCAGACTACTCATCCTTCTGTTTGACTGGATTATTTCTGTTGTTTTCTGTCTCCTGACTTCAATTCCCTCTCTGTAGTCTCTCACACTGCTGCCACAGTTTTCCTATAAATCCGAGCAGAAATCAAAACACTTAATTCAAGACCCTGTGGCTTTTGGAGGGGACCAAGATAGAGACCATTTCAAGAATAGATTTGATGCATTGAACACTAATAACTGAAGACCCGATGAGTTGTGAAATGACATCAAGGACATCACACATGAAGAAAGCAAAAGGTCATTAAAAAAAAACAGAAAAAAACAAAATGGATGTCAGAGGAGACTCTGAAAGTTGCACTTGAACATCCAGTGACTAAAGCAAAAGGAAGAAACAATGAAGTAAAAGAGCTGAACAGAAGATTTCAAGGGATGGCTCAATTGTTGTAGTTGTTGTTAGGTGCCGTCGAGTTAGTTCTGACTCACAGCAACCCTATGCACAACAGGATGAAACACTGCCTGGTCCTACACCGTCCTCACAATTGTTGTTATACTCGAGCCCATTGTTGCAGCCACTGTGTCAGTCCACCTTGTTGAGGGTCTTCCTCTTTTCCGCTGACCCTGTACTTTACCAAGCATGATGTCCTTCTCCAGGGACTGATCCCCCTTGACAGCATGTCCTAAGCATGTAAGGCACAGTATTGCCATCCTTGCTTCTAAGGAACATTCTGTTTGTACTTCCAAGACAGATTTGTTTGTTCTTTTGGCAGTCCGTGGGTGGCTTGGTAAGACAAAATAAAGTATTATAATGAAATGTGCAAAGACCTGGAGTTAGAAAACCAAAAGGGAAGAACATGCTTAGCACTTCTCAAGCTGAAAGGACTGAAGAGAAAATTAAAGCTTTTAGTTGAACTATTGAAGGATTCTAAGCAAAATATTGAACAACACAGGAAGCATCAAAAGAAGATGGAAGGAAAACACAGAGTCACTGTGCCAAAAAGAATGGATCAATGTTCACCCATTTCAGGAGGTAGCATATGATCAAGAATTGATGGTATTGAAAGAAGAATTCCAAGGTGCACTGAATGCAGTGGTGAAAAACAAGGCTTCAGGAATTGATGGACTACCAATTGAGAAGTTTCAACAAACAGATGCAACGCTGGAAATGCTCATTTGTCTTTGTCAAGAAATTTGAAAGACAGCTACCAGGCCATCCAACTGGAAGAAATCCATATTTGTGTCCATTCCAAAGAAAGGTGATCCTCCCAGAATGTGGAAATTATCAAACAATACCAGTAATATCTGTAAAAATGCCATGGTGGGGGCATCTGACCTCCACTAACTTCACAAGGGGGAGAGAATCATTAGCATCAATGACCCAAGGCTGATTCCTGTGAGGCAAGGGTGGGGTGGGGTTGGGGGTGGTCCTCCAGCCTTTTTAGCAATTCTGACACCAGCCGTCCTTCCCACAGCACTCTCTACTTCTTTGCTGGGTTCAGTATTTCATTGGAATGGCCACACAAAACTTACAGACCATACTAAAAGTTACATGAGGTTTATTAGGGTACTAACAGGTTACAATTCAGGATACAGTTCTTTGATCAGGACAGCCTCTTTCTCAGCTGTGCCCACATATTGGCCTCTGTCTGGTCCTTGACCTTATGACCCCTTGGGCCTTTTGGACTGGCCTGGCCTCTACCCTGCTCAGGCAAGTGTTACAAAGTCCTTTTAGCTCTGCTGGTGAGTGCCAAGAGGCACCCCACTGCACCAGGAAGCGTCCTGCCCAAAGGAGCTCAGCTCTCTCGCTCAGGGAGCTGGGAAGCTCACTGCATTGTCTCCTGCTGGTCTCATGGCTCTGCTGCTGCTGCTTCTCTGCCCCTGATTCTTGCCATCTTGCCATCTCTGGTGTTAGAGCTTATTCTGTCTGTCTCCTGGGTCTAGGAGGGTCTCAGTGCAGGACCCAAGTCCAAAAGACACGCTCTGCTCCAGTCTCTTCTTTTTTGGTGGCAGTCAAGTCCTCCTCTGCTGTGGAATTGGCTCTCTTTTAGGCCCAATGGGATGGCAAAACTGCCCAATCCCCATGTTAGGGTTCCATACACCTTATTTGCATGGACTCTAGGCCACAAGGTGGCCATGCACCTTATTTACATTATTAACAAGTTATCCAGTCTCATTCATGGGTCATAAGCACCTCATTTGCATAATCCCACCCAGTCATTTGGTGGCAGTTATAAAGACTATGGCTAGAAAGGCCATATCAAGTAATTCACTGCACCACAATGTTACATGCAAGTAAAATCTTGATGAAGATAATTAAAAAATGGTTGCAGCAGTACTTAGGGAACTGCCAGAAATTCAAGCCGGATTCAGAAGAGGATGTGGAGAGAGGGACATCATTGCTGATGTCAGGCGGATCTTGACTAAAAGCAGAGAATACCAGAAGGATGTTTACCTGTTTTGTTGACTATGCAAAGGCATTCAATGGTATAAATCATAACAAATTGTGGATAACATTGTGCAGAATGAGAATTCCAGAACACTAAATTGTGCTCATGAGGAATCTGTACATAGACCAATAGGCAGTTGTGAATAGAACAAGGGAATACTTCGTGGTTTAAAGTCAGGAAGGTGTGCGTCAGGGTTGTATCCTTTCATCATACTTATTCATTTGGTATCCTGAGCAAATAATCCAAGAATCTGGACTATATGAAGAAGAATGTGGCATCAGGTTTGGAGGAATACTCAGTAACAACGTGCAATATGCAGATGACACAGCCTTGCTTGCTGAAAGTGAAGAGGACTTGAACCACTTACTGATGAAGATCAAAGACGGCAGCCATTAGTGTGAATTACACCTCAACATAAAACAATAATCCTCACAATTGGATTATAATATTTCTCATAATAAAAGGAGAAAAGATTGAAGTTGTAAAGGACTTCATTTTACTTGGATCCACAATCAGCGTCCATGGAATCAGCAGTCAAGAAATCAAATGACGTATTGCATTGGGTGAATCTGCAAAAGACCCCTCTAAAGTGTTAAAAAGGAAAGATGTCACTTTGAGGAATAAGGTGCGCCTGACCCAAGCCGTGGTCTTTTCATTCACTTCATATGCATGTGGAAGTTGGACAATGAGTACGGAAGACCAAAGAATTGATGCCTTTGAATTATGGTCTTGGTGAAGAATATTGAATATATCATGAACTACCGGAAAAACGAACAGATCTGTCTTGGTAAAAGTACAGCCAGAATCCCCCTTAGAATGGAGAATGGCTTGACTTCCTTTAATGTACTTTGGACATGTTGTCAGGAGGGATCAATCCCTGAAGAAGGATATCATGCTTGGTAAAACAGAGGGTCAGCAAAAAAGAGAAAGCTCCTCAAGGAGATGGATTAACACACCCATCTTGTTGAGGGTCTTCCTCTGCAACAATAGGCTCAAACATACAGCAGTGATCCTGCGTATGGCACCAGACTGGGCAGTGTCTCGTTCTGTTGTACATAGGATTGCTATGAGTTGGAACTGACTTAACAGCACCTAACAACAAGCATTCAGGTGTACTCCTTAAGTAGTCTCATTTGGCAAACTATATAAGTTTTTAAAAGACCAAACTTAGCAAGACTTTGCAAATTCAGCCTATACTATTCAAGCCAACTCCAAAAACATCTTCAGTATGGATATGCTAGTGGCAAATGTGTGAATAAGCCAAATAAGTGATTTAAATGGGATGTTACTGGAAAATGACCCCTGCATCTTTCAAGTATTTAATGGTGGCACTAATACCTGTCTCCCTTCCGCCAACCCTCAGATGTAGTATTGACTTTATTTTTTTGTTTGGAAGAGAGTGGGCAACATACTTCTACTGGAACCTTTCTTTCTTCATGGATTAGGGAGCCAAAGCAAGGATTCTGCCAATTACTGTGTATTTCTACTCCAACTACACACAAGATCTGGAGTAATTACTACAGCCTGAATCTGTGGTCCCATTTGCTACACTCAGAGGAAAGTTTGAGTAAAAGTCCCTTAGCCCCCACTGACTGGTAGATCACAGTGGTCTTATTTCTCTTTCATTACTAAGGGGTATTCTTTCCAGATGTATAATTTCATTTGGCAGTTATTTTCTTTTAGTATATTGAAGCTATCCATCATGGATTAAATTGTATCCCCCAAAAATATGTGTCAGCTTGGCTAAGCCATGATTTCCAGTATTGTGTGCTTGTCCTCCATTTTGTGATCTGATTATCCTGTTTTTTTTTTTTTTAACTGTGCTTTAGATGAAGGTTTACAGAGCAAATTAGTTTCTCTTTAAACAATTAATATACATGTTTTGTGACATTAGCTGCCAATCCCACAACCTGTCAACACTTGCCCCTTCTTGACCTTGGGTTCCCCATTACCAGCTTTCCTGTCTCCTCCTGCCTTCTTGTCCTTGCCCATGAGCTGGTGTGCCCCTTTAATCTCGTTTTGTTTTATGGGCCTGTCTAATCTTTGGCTGAAGGGTGAACCACAGGAGCAACTTCAGTACTGAGTTAAAAGTGTGTTGGGGGCCATACTCTCAGGATTTCTCCAATCTCTGTCAGACCAGTAAGTCTGGTCTTTTTTTGTGAGTTAGAATTTTGTTCTACATTTTTCTCCAGCTCTGTCTGGGACCTTCGATTGTGGTATCTGTCAGAGCAGTAGGTGGTGGTAGCCAGGCACCACCTAATTGTTCTGGGTTCAGTCTGGTGGAGGCTGTGGTAGTTGTTGTCCATTAGTTATCCTTCATTTTTTAATTTTTATTTTTATGAATCGTGTTATTTTTATTATAGTACAAGTCAACTTATAGTCAATGAAAAGTGAGTAAAAAGTATTCCAGGCATCCAGAAAAGGAACAGGTGCTATGGCCTATGCAAAATCTGGGTCTCAAAAAGCTAAGTAGGAAAAGAATAAGCAGAAATTCAGGAGGATGAAGTTATAATGATTAGTATTGTTAATGTTTACTGGGGGCTTGCTGTGAACAGGCAATGGGTTAATATTTTCCAGGCTTAATCTCATTTAATCTTCCCAACTCCACAAGGTGGGCACTGTTATTATTCCCATTTTACAATGGAAGAAACAGGTCTAGAAGACGATAATTTGTTCAAGGTCACATAGTATATGGTAAGACTGGGGTTTGATCCTAAACAGACTGACCTTACAGGCTAAGGTTCTTAAATACTATTCTCATTCAGGAGTCCCTGGGTGGCACAAATTGTCAAGTGCTTAACTACTGGCTTAAAGGTTGGCAGTTCAATCCCACCCAGTGGTACTGCAAGTTATTCTTCATTTTTTGATGGGTTGTAAATCCTAGACCCTATGCCTGTGGTTATGGTCCCATTTGGGGGTAAGCTGTTTGTTATGTTAATGAGGAAAGATTGTTCTTGTTAGGTGCCATCGAGTCGGTTCTGACTCATAGCGACCCTATGCACAACAGGACCAAACACTGCCCGGTCCTGAGCCATCCTTACAATCCTTGTTATGCTTGAGCTCATTGTTGCAGCCACTGTGTCAATCTACCTGTTTGAGAGTCTTCCTTTTTTCCGCTGACCCTGCACTCTGCCAAGCATGATGTCCTTCTCCAGGGACTGATCCTTCCTGACAACATGTCCAAAGTATGTAAGACACAGTCTCATCATCTTTGCTTCTAAGGAGCACCCTTTTTGTAGTTCTTCTAAGACAGATTTGTTCGTTCTTTTGGCAGTCCATGGTATATTCAATATTCTTCGCCAACACAACTCAAAGGTGGCAATTCTTCGGTCTTCCTTATTCATTGTCCAGCTTTCACATTTATATGATGCGATTGAAAATACCATGGCTTGGTATCTTTGCTCTTCAACACTTTAAAGAGGTCCTTTGCAGCAGATTTACCCAATGCAATGTGTCTTTTGATTTCTTGACTCCTCCTTCCATGGGCACTGATTGTGGATCCAAGTAAAAGGAAATCCTTGACAACTTCAATCTTTTCTCCATTTATCTCCATTTATCATGATGTTGCTCATTGGTTCAGTTGTGAGGATTTTTGTTTTCTTTATGTTGAGGTGCAATCCATACTGAAGGCTGTGGTCTTTGATCTTCATTAGTAAGTGCTTCAATTCCTTTTCACTTTCAGCAAGCAAGGTTGTGTCATCTGCATAACGCAGGTTAATGAGTCGTCCTCCAATCCTGATGCCCCGTTCTTCCTCATATAGTCCAGCTTCTTGTATTATTTGCTCAGCATACAGATTGAATAGATATGGTGAAAGAATACAATCCTGACACACACCTTTCCTGACTTTAAACCAATCAGGATCCCCTTGTTCTGTCTGAACAACTGCCTCTTGATCTATGTAAAGGTTCTTCATGAGCACAATTAAGTGTTCTGGAATTCCCATTCTTAGCAAGGTTATCCATAATTTGTTATGATCCACACAGTCGAATGCCTTTGCATAGTCAATAAAACACGAGTAAATATCCTTCTGGTATTCTCTGCTTTCAGTCAGGATCCATCTGACATCAGCAATGATATCCCTGGTTCCATGTCCTCTTCTGAAACCAGCCTGAATTCTGGCAGTTCCCTGTCAATATACTGCTGCAGCCATTTTTGAATGATCTTCAGCAAAATTTTGCTTGATTGTGATATTAATGATATTGTTCTATAATTTCCACATTTGGCTGGAGCACCTTTCTTGGGAATAGGTATAAATATGGATCTCTTCCAGTCAGTTGGCCAGGAAGCTGTCTTCCATATTTCTTGGCACAGACGAGTGAGCACTTCCAGCGCTGCATCTGTTTGTTGAAACATCTCAATTGATATTCCATCAATTCCTGGAGCCTTTTTTTCCACCAATGCCTTCAGAGCAGCTTGGACTTCTTCCTTCAGTACCATTGGTTCCCGGTCATATGCCACCTCTTGAAATGGTTGAACATCGACTAATTCTTTTTGGTATAATGACTCTGTGTATTCCTTCCATCTTCTTTTGATGCTTCCTGTGTCTTTTAATATTTTCCCCGTGGAATCCTTCACTATTGCAACTTGAGGCTTGTATTTTTTCTTCAGTTCTTTCAGCTTGAGAAACCCCAAGTGTGTTCTTCCCTTTTGGTTTTCTATCTCCAGTTCTTTGCACATGTCATTATAATACTTTACTTCGTCTTCTCGAGAGGCCCTTTGAAATCTTCTGTTCAGTTCTTTTACTTCATCAGTTCTTCCTTTTGCTTTAGCTACTTGACATTCAAGAGTAAGTTTCAGAGTTTCCCCTGACATCCGTCTTGGTCTTTTCTTTCTTTCCTGTCTTTTCAATGTCCTCTTGCTTTCTTCATGTATGATGTCCTTGATGTCATTCCACAACTTGTCTTCGGTCATTAGTGTTCAATTTGTCAAATCTGTTCTTCAGATGGTCTCCAAATTCAGGTGGGATGTACTCAAGGTCATCTTTTGGCTCTCCTGGACTTGCTCTGATTTTCTTGTTTCAGTTTGAACTTGCATATGAGCAATTGATGGCGTGTTCCACAGTCAGCCCCTGGCCTTGTTCTGACTGATGATATTGAGCTTTTCCATCGTCTCTTTCCACAGATGTAGTTAATTTGATTTCTGTGTGTTCCATCTGGCGAGGTCCATATGTGTAGTCGCTGTTTAAGTTCGTGAAAGAAGGTATTTGCAATGAAGAAGTCGTTGGTCTTGCAAAATTCTGTTATTCCATCTCTGGCATTGTTTCTATCACCAAGGCCATATTTTCCAACTACTGATCCTTCTTTGTTTCCAACTTCCGCATTCCAATCATCAGTAAGTATCAATGCATCTTGTTTGCATGTTCGATCAATTTCAGACTGCAGCAGCTGATAAAAATCTTCTATTTCTTCATCTTTGGCCCTCGTGGTTGGTGCGTAAATTTAAATAATAGCCATATTAACTGGTCTTCCTTGTAGGCGTATGGATATTATCCTATCACTGACAGCGTTGTACTTCAGGATAGATCTTGAAACGTTCTTTTTGACGATGAATGCAACAGTATTCCTCTTCAAGTTGTCATTCCCATCATAGTAGGCTATATGATTGTCCGATTCAAAATGGCTAATAGCAGTCCATTTCAGCTCACTAATGTCTGTCAGTTTGTCGTATTGTGGGGGCTTGCGTGTTGCTGTGATGCCGGAAGCTATGCCACTAGTATTCAGATACCAGAAGGGTCACCCACGGAGGACAGGTTTCAGCTGAGCTTCCAGACTAAGACAGATGAGGAAGAAGGACCCAGCAGTCTACTTCTGAAAAGCATTAGCCATGAAAACCTTATGAATAGCAGCGGGACATTGTCTGATATAGTGCTAGAAGATGAGCCCCCCAGGTTGGAAGGCACTCAAAAAATGACTGGGGAAGAGCTGCCTCTCAAAGTAGAGTCATCCTTAATGACGTGGATGGAGGCAAGATTAGTTTATATTAAAGAGAATTAGGGTGGGATGCAACACCCTTACTTCAGGTCACAGCCCTGATCCAATGTGAGAGGAGTTTCCCTGGCCTGCATCACCTTTTATCTTACAAGAGATAAAAGGAGAGAGAAGCAAGCAGAGAGAGAGAGAGAGAGACCTCCTCCCACCAAGAAAGAAGAGCCAGGAGTGGAGCACACCCTTTGTACCTGGGTTTCCTGGGCTGAGAAACTCCTAAATGCAGGAGAAGATTGATGACAAGGACATTCCCCCGGAGCTGATAGAGAGAAAAAGCCTTCCCCTGGAGTTGGTGCCCTGAATTCAGACTTCTAGTCACCTAAGCTGTGATAGAATAAATTTCTGTTTGTTAAAGCTATCTATTTGTGGCATTTCTGTTATAGCAGCACTGGATAAGTAAGACACTATTCATGTATTTTTCTCTGACTTTCACTGTTGCTGTTGAGAACTCTACTATCAATCTAATAGTTTTTATAATGTCAGTTTTTTTTTCTCATTTTGCTTTTAGGTATTATCTTTGGTATTCTACAGTCTTAGGATTCATTTGGTTTTGTAACTTAATGGATTTTTTTCAGTAAAAATGGTGTGAGGGCATCCTCAGATCTCCTCATCCAACTTCACAAGGGAGATGAGAGAGAATCAAGATCCACATGAGCCCAGGTTGATTCTTGTGAGGTGGAGGTCAAACATACCTCCAACCTCCAGCCTTCATACCAATTCTGACACCAGCTGCCCTTCCCACAGCATTCTCTGCTGGGTTCAATAATTCATTGCAATGGCCACACAGAACTCACAGATCATACTTACGTTTATAGGGTTTATTTGGGAAGTAATACGTGCAACTCAGAATCAGGATCAGGAAGCAGGTAGGCAAAGTCTCCCTTCTTCAGTGCAGGGCAGCTCTCAGCTCTTCTTGGCTGTGCAGTCCTCCTCTTGGTCCACTGAGTAGAGGCTCCTCTCATCCCCCTCAGGACAGGCCCCCTCTCTTGGCCCTCGGCCCTTAGCCCCACTTAGGCCTGGACTCTGCCTTGCTCTGGCAAGTGTTGCAAAGCTCATTAGCTCCACCAATAAATGCCCAAAGGCACCCCACTGTACCTGGAAGCCTCTTGCCTGAAGATGCTCAGCACTCTTCTTTGTGGGCAAGTGTCCGGAGGCACCCCACTTTGCCTGGAAGCCTCCTACCCTAAGGCTCTCAGCTCTCTCACTCCATAGGTCAGCACACTCACTGTAGCCACCTTCCTTTGTGGGCTGGGAAGCCCATCACTCCCTCACACCAGTCCTGGTTCTGATGCTGCCATTCCTCTGCAGCTTCTCATCGTGTCATGCTGTCTCTGGTGTTACAGTGCTCTCTTTTTCTGTCTCCTGGGTCTTGGAGGTTCTCAGTGCAGGGAACCCCGGTCCAAGGAATACACTCGGCTCCTGGCTCTTCTTTCTTGATGGTAGTGAGGTCCCTCCTCCAGCCCCTGGGATTGGCTCGTTTTAAACATAGGAGGATGGCAAAACTGACCAGTTCCCTTGTCAGGGTTCCATACATCTTATTTGCATGGTCCCACCCCCACAAGGGTTCCATGCACCTTATTTATATTATTAGCAGGCTGTCCAGTCCCCTTGGTGGGGCATAAGCACCTTATTTGCATAGTTCCACCCAGTTATTGTGTGGGAGTTACAGGTCCATGCATGGCTAACAAAAAACAAACAAACAAACCAAACCTGTTGCTATCCAGTAGATTCCGACTCATAGTGAAAGGGTAGAACTTGCTCCATAGAGTTTTCAAGAAGCGCCTGGTGGATTCAAACTGCTGACCTTTTGGTTAGCAGCTGTGGCACTTAACCACTATGCAACCAAGGTTTCCTAGAAGGGCCATATTAATTAACTGCACTGCATTCTCTTTCATCACTTTTGGAAAATTCTCAACCATCAACTCTTCAAATATTGCTTCTACTCTATTTTTTCTCTCTCCTCCTGAGACTACACTTAAATATACATTATACAGTATCACTGTATCTTCTATGTCTCTTACTATCTCTTCTTTATTTTCCAATCTTTTGTTTCTCTGTGCTTTCCTCTAGGTAGTTTCTTCAAACCAATCTTTCAGTTACCATTTCTTTCTTCAGCTGTACTGAACTGCTGCTAAAACTATCCATAGCGTTATTAATTTTTATTATTGTTCAGTTCTAGAATTTCTACTTTTTTTTCAAAGCTGCCTTGTCTTTGTTTTGTAGTTTCCAGTTTCCTTCTAAAATTCACAAGGTTAATTTTTACCTCTAGAATATAATAAGCATAGATATTTTACAGTCTGCCTAATAATTCTAAAATCTGGAGTCACCGTGATGTCTTTCTTGCTTCTGCAGTTCTCACTTATATTGTGTATCTAATGTTCTTTCTTTATTGAACACTTTATTTGAAAATCCTGTTTGTAGGGATAATTTGATGCCTAGGTTGATGTTATCTTCCTCCGGAGAGGATTTGTGTTTGGTTTCGCCAGGTAATTGAAGGCAACAGAACTCTTTATTTCAAGTTCAAAACTTGAGGTTTTTCTTTGCCACCCAGTAAAAAGTCAGGCTGAAGACACTGTGAAATCTGGTTTTCTTCCATTACACAGTTAATGCTTCATTAGATTTATGCACATATTTACCACTTTTTTCACCTTTCCTTCTGAAATCAGATCTTCCTTCTGGGATAATTTTCCACCTTTCTGAAATACATTCTTTAGAAGCTCTCTAGTAAAGGTCTTTTGGTGATAAACTCTCATCTTTTGTTTTTCTGAAACATTTTTTCCTCTCGTTCTTGAATGATAGTTTAAAGGTATATAATTCTGGCTTGACAACTATTTTTTCAGCCATGTGAGGATGTTACTCTACTGGCTTCTTGTTTTCATTGTTGCTATTGAGAAATCTTCCATGAATCTAACTGTGATTCTTTAGTAGGTAATCTCACTTTTATCTCTGGTTATTTTTAATGTCTTCTTTTTGTCTAGGGAGTTCTGATGTTCCATCACCATGTGTCTTAATGTAGATTTTGTTTATCCTGCTGGGCACTCATTGTGCTTCCTAAATCTGAGATTCATGTTTTTTTTTTTTTTTTCATCAGCTCTGGAAAATTTTCAGAATTATATTTTCAAATACGCCCTCTCCCAAGTTTCTCCCTTTTATCCTTCTGGAACTCTAAATAGGCTTGTGGTAGACCTCCTCCATAACTCTTAATTTCTTTTTTGCATATCCTACTGCTTTGTTCTCCATATTACATTCTGGATAATTTACTCAAAACCACCCTCCAGTTCAACAATTTTCCTTCAGCTGTGGCTTTTTTAAACCTGTTTTTAAAACTTACGTTGTAGTCTATCCTTCGTGTTTTTAATGTAGGATGCCTGGCTATATTTCATTTATTTTACGTATAATAAAAATCAGTTACTCTACAATCCAATCCAAGAACTAGAATATTATTTAAAACAATTATTTTCTCTGTTTACAAATGGCAAAGAGACCATTACCTCTCTCCTCTCCCTCTAAGAGTGTTTCTTTGGAAGATGTAAAGGGCCTGACTCCTTATTGCCTCATCCTTTTTGAAATGTAAATACCTAAGAAGGTAGAGTTCCAGTTTCCCTGTCACTTTAGGAGCTTAACATAGGTGTAGCCATTTGTTTCTCTGGGAGATAAGTTTTATTACCCTTTTAGATGATGACAGTTAATTTAAAAAATGGCTTCCCCAACTCTTCAGACAAGGGATTGGACTGGAGTATAAGACAGAAAATGATAGTGGTGAGGAGTGAGCATCTTGGCTCAAGTAGACACGAGACTACATGGGCAGCTCCTGTCTGGAGATGAGATGAGAAGGCAGAGGGGGACAGGAGCTGGATGAATGGACACAGGGAATACAGGGTGGAGAGTAGTGTGCTGTCACATTAGGGGCAGAGCAGCTACGGTTACATAGCAAGATGTGTATAAGTTTTTGTATGAGAGACTGACTTGATTTGTAAACTTTCACTTAAATCACGATTAAAAACAAATGGCTTTCCTAGTTTCCAAATGAGATTTAGGGTGAAGGAATGTGAAAAAACAGATTCAACCAAGAGGGATCCGTTCACTAACTGCGCTATCAAATCTTCCTGTGGAAAACAGGATACCATAGATCCAAACGACAAATGATAATTGTGTTGTCAGTGGGAAATAGGGTACTATCAGTTTTAATATCACGTTATATGATAGCTAAAAATATATGGTATAGAATTATAATTTAGCTTAGCTGTATAAATTTTGGAAACCCTAGTGGTATAGTGGTTAAGAGCTATAGCTGCTAACCAAAAGGTCAGCAGTTCAAATCCATGAGGCGCTCCTTGAAAAGGCCATTGGGCAGTTCTACTCTGTCCTATAGGGTCACTATGAGTCGGAATCAATGGCAATGGGCTTTTTTTTTTTTTATATATATACATTTTGTGAGATTTTGTTCTCACTTCATAGTCTCTTGCAGACGACCTATGTGCAAGTACTCTGTTGTGCCTATTCAGTAAGAAATGTGTTTACTTTCATTCAGTATTGATGATGAGATCTTTTTTTGTTGATAGGATTTTTACATCCCCAACTAAACTCCAAAAACTCAAACCTATTGCTGTTGTCTATTCTGACTCATGGTGACCTTATGTGCAACAGAATGAAACATTGCCATAACGGATTTTACTCAATAGGTTCTTCACAACCCCCGGTTTTCAAATTCATGTCTGATAGCTCTGTGACCTAGATGTAAAGGAGGTTTCTGGCCTTTATATATGGCAGACATGAATTCATAAGCTAAGGAATTCCTCAAATACTAGAAGGTGTTTCAAGGGCTGGATGGCCAAAGGGAATAACAATATTCACCACAGGGATCATACTTAGCAAAATATTTAAACTCTTTTTGAAGATATACTGTATATGAATAGCTAAACATTTATTGAGCACTTACTTTATTCTAGATATTTTACTGAGTGCTTTACATGCTTACCCTCATTTCATCCTTACAACAATGCTATGAAGCAGATACTATCATAATTTCCATTTTACATAACTGAAGTAACTTGCCTGAGTCACCAGGTAAATGTTAAAATCAGGGTTCTACCCAGGTTTGGCTCTAAACTAAGACTGAACTTATAACCCCTATGCTTATTGTCTTTGCCAAGCCATCAAAGTAATTTCAATAAAGGAAGGAAATAAAAAAATACAAAGTTCATTACTCATTTTGTTCTCTTCTTGGCATCTTCCATGCTGTGGAAGATTGGTGTGGACAGCTGACTGTTGTATGGTTATTTTGTATCCTTCGATCCTGCTGAACTGAGTTGTAGGTTAGGAGTTTTTTTGTATGAGAGTTTTTGTGTGTGGGTAGCAACAGAAGTCCAAGAGAAGTCTTATGGATGTACAATTGCTCCAGCACCACCCACCTGACAAGCATCGATTCAATGTAAGCTAGATTTTGCAACTTTCATTTGTGTGATTTACTGTGACATCAATTTAACGGATATGAAGGTGTTGGATTAAACATGCTGTAAGAGAATTGTACTTCCTAGATTGCCTCTAGAGTTTTTATAGTCATTTACATATTGTTAATTAGATAGCATTTACTGTTAAACACACCCATTTTGTCATAATGCAAGTATAATTTTATTACTACATAACATTGCAGTGCGCTTAATAAGAAATCTTAATTAGGTTAATTTGTTAAGACGTTTATGAATACCTCTGTTTGAGGCTGGGAGGCCTTTATGAGTCAATAAAATATTGTCTTTTTTTCAGGCAAAGTACTCAGGGAAGGATGTTTCTTTTTTTTTGCAATTTATTATTTTTGAGATAAAATTCCCCTTTTTGATCCAGATTCTTCTATAGAATTTTTGATCAAAGTGTTCAGTAATAGTAGCCAGATACCATCTAGTTCTGGTCTCATGGCAAAGGAGGCCGTTGTTCACGGAGGCAATTAGCTACACATTCCATATCCTCCTCCTATTCCTGACTCTCGTCTTCCTCTGTTGCCCCAGGTAAATAGAGACCAATTGTTGTGCCTTGGATGGCTGCTTGCAAGCTTTTTAGACCCCAGGCACTACACAGTGAACTAGGAGGTAGAACAGAAGCGCTAAATACATTATTAGGCTAACTCATTGGAATGTCCCCAAAACCATGACCCTCAATCTCCAAACCAAGGAACCAAATTCCATGAGGTGTTTGGTTGTATGTAAGCAGCCTCAGCAGCTACTCTTTGTTGTTGTAAGCATATCTATCACTCAACTTTTGCCAATTCAACTTTTCACAGGTGTACAACTTATTGACAGCAGTTACAGTAATCAGCTGTGCAGCCCCACCTTTAGTGTGATTTTTCCATCACCATAAGCCAAAACAATTCCTTCTATCTTAACCTGGAATACTCCATAAATACTTTTCAAAATTGAGCTCTGGATGAGCATTGAATGACACAGAATTCATGTCTTGGACAAGTACTTGTAGTGTACGTATTCTCTGTCACCAAGTAGGCAAGATCCATTCACCTTAACAATCAGCAAAGTTAGGAATAGGGATGACATCCTCTTAGGAAAGTTGAGGATGATGACCAAGATGTCTGAAGAGAAAGCTGGGTTACCTCTGCATGAAGGTGGGCACAGTGAACACCCATAATCTGAATACAATTCTTCATCCTCACAACCCAGGGGAAAATGTGCAATTAAAACCCCAAATTCCTATACTGCAGAACTGCATCTTCCAGTCTGTTCTTTGGAATTCTAGTCCAATAATATGCTGTATGATAAAAGAGTCAAAATAGTTTGAGAAATATGTATACTATATCCCTGTCACCTGAGACATTTCCAGTGCACATTACATGTTAAAGGCTATGGAGAATCCTGTGATCAAGTCATATGATTGACTTTGTTGGCTCCAGTTTTCCCCAATATTATCTTACTGTTGGAACTGACTCTACGGCAACAGGTTAGGTTTTGGTTATGTAACTTTTTACCCCCCCGATGCATTTGTCAGTTTGTTGTACTGTGTGGGCTTGCACGTTACTGTAATGCTGGAAGCTATGCCACCAGTATTTCAAAAGGCAGCTCAGTGGCTCAAGAACATAACGTATTATAGTGACAGATGCAAAGATCTGGAGGTAGAAAACCACAAGGGAAGAGAACACTCGGCATTTCTCAAGCTGAAAGAACGGAAGAAAAAATTCAAGCCTTGAGTTGCAACATTGAAGGATTCTATGGGGAAAATGTTAAACAACACAGGAAGCATTAAAAGAAGATGAATACACAGAGTCACTATACCCAAAAATAATTGGTTGATATTCAACCATTTCAGGAGGTAGCATATGACCCACATAGTCGAATGCCTTTGCAAAGTCAATAAAACACAGGTAAACATCTTTCTGGTAGTCTCTGCCCTTAGCCAAGATCTATCTGACATATCTCTCGATCCACATCCTCTTCTGAATCCGGCCTGAATTTCTGGTAGTTCCCTGTTGATAAACTGCTGCAGCCACTTTTGAATGATCTTCAGCAAACTTTTACTTCAGTGCGATATTAATGGTATTGTTCGATAATTTCTGCATTCAGTTGGATCACCTTGCTTAGGAATAGGCACAAATATGGATCTTTTCCAGTTGGTTGGTCAGGTAGCTGTCTTCCAAATTTCTTGGCATAGAGGAGTGAGCACTTCCAGTGCTGCATCCATTTGTTGAAACATCTCAATTGATATTCCATCAATTCGTAGAGCCTTGCTTTTTGCCAGTCCCTTCAGCGCAGCTTGGACTTCTTCCTTCAGTACCATCGGTTCCTGATCATATGCTACTTCCTGAAATGGTTGAATGTTGACGGCACCTGACAACAACAACTTTTTGCCTCCCATAATACATAAATCTCTTGGAACTAGTGCTGCATAGAATGCAGTTTGGGAAAAACTCAGTAACTTTAGCCAAGAACGGTTTTAAAGAAATCAAATGACATGTTGGTCATAAAACAAGAAAAACAAATTTCAAAGAGATACTCGTAGAATTCCTCATGAACTTTCCATGATAAACTCTGTGGGAAATGTACCTCTTGGCTCAGTAAATGAGTTGACTTGCTTTTGGGGGTTTGCTAAACTCTTGGTGGACACCTTTAAAAAGTGATGAATTTGGCTTTAGAATAACTGATATTAAACCATCCTTTCCTGCAACAATTAGAACTCACCAGTAACTAATTAAAGCCATTGCTAGATCTTCACAGTAAAATCATTTTATCTGTATTAAAGAAATGATTGTTACTCTTCATCAGGTTAAAGGGAAGGAAACATATTCACCTTGTTGCAGTTGTAATGTGTGCACACAGAGCATTTTGGGTTTCTTCTTTTCCACTTACTGTGATTTTGTCAACTCATTTATATAAGTGGACATGGTACACATATTTATTTTATAATTAGTTTGTATAGTCGCCCATCATTCAGTTAACTGGGCATGTGAGTTTGTCTTTTCCACCTAATGTTATTTTGTGCAAACACTTACCTTTACAAAGGGATAGTGTTCACATATTTTACTAAGGTACTATAGTTTGTATATACATCTGATAATTATTGGGTATTTGACTTTTTTCAAATTTTCATTTTTGTAAAACGATGATGTAGGCTTTGTTGTACACATTGCATTTCATGATTCTGGAAAACTTGGAGTATAATTTGAAAATGAAATTAAAAACTATACATTTTATAGTTCTAATATTTTATTGCCAAATTATCAAACTTTTCAAGAAGTCAGAACATCACCTTTTCTCGGTTCCTCTGACCAGGTCTTAACTTAAATTCCTGAAAACATCAACTTCATTAACCAGGGCATTATGGCTTATCTTGAAAACAGAGTCAGCAACAAGAAGGAAATTCTGTTACATTTTTTTCTTTTCTTGCAAGAGGATGGGTATTGAAGGGATGCATGAAAATTTCAATTGTAGAAATAATAGGAATTATGGCCATAGAATTGGTGTTTCATCCCTGAATGCTCCTTATCCCTGAGGTCTCTATGGTCATCTAGAATTGATTTATGGAAACGTTTTCGTACACCAGATTTTGAAAAAGAGTTCTTAAGGTCCAGCAGGTTGGTTTGAGGTTTGGCCACTCCACTTCTAGGAATCCAACCCAGAATAGGTTTTGTTTCTTCGTTGTTTTCCATGTTTAAGACCAACTGATGTTCTTCTGGCTTACCAAAAAACTGTTCTAAAGTGAAGGTTTCTGTGCCTTGTTTATTTTGTAAAATACTAGGCTTACTAGGGCTAGTAGGATCTTGACACATTGTATACTGATCAGATTTAAAATGTTCATAGTGAATGTAATTGTTTGCTTTAGGGTAAGGTATAGGTTGGGGTTTTAATGCTAGCTGTCTCCAGTACAAATCTTCTGTCTTTTTAGTATCTGTGATTTTTGGAAATGGTTTCATGTCATAAATGTCAGTCAGATCTTTGGTTGGGTAACAAGGTGGAAGTGCATAGGTGGATAGCAAGCTTTGTTCTTCCTTAATCTTCTCTTCAATATCCTGGTTTTTATGGGTCACACCGGCCCGTGTGTTATCATTAAGTGCCCTCATTTCTTCAGAACTGGGTATAAAGGTGTGAAAAGCACACAAAACTGTAGGAGTACAATCTGGACAGGAAGGTGGTTTTTCCTGGACAGTAGGCTCCAGAGGACGTTGGTCATGAATCAGTCTGGCAATTCGCCCTTCCAAGGGTCTGACGGGTTTTAAGACAGGGTGGAATTTTTCTTGCTGTAGTGGTAGGATAAGAAGATCAATTAATTAATAAATCTGACATTTTGAGGGTGTTGCTACAAATGGCAGATCAAAAGTCATACCCGTTTCCACTGAGTAAACAAGGGATGGTGTAGGAGAGCACTTTGCAGTGTTCTTTGATATTTATTTAAAGACTATTAAAATTTGGGTGGTAATAAACATATGCTTATCTCCTCTACTGATTTTTCCTAAGATGGAAAGAGCAAATATTTTATTTATCTATAAAGAAGCTCCTTTATGTAGGAACTCATTGCTTTCACACTCCCAGAGACATAAAATAGTCACAAGAACAAAACTTCCACCCATCACCAACTCATGATTTAAAAGTAATGTGCAGTTATTTAAATCTCAGCCAAAGCCTTCTTCATTAGGCCAAGGCAGGGGGTTCTTAAACCTTAGCTGACTCAGAGTCACCTTTGAAGTTGGCAGAAAATGAGATTCCTAGGCCTGACTCTCTGAGATTATGATCCAGAAGGCTTGCGATGGGGCTCAGGAATCTGCATTATTAAGAAGTACCTCAGGTGGTGCTGAGGCAGGTGATGTGCTCACTATGTTTTGAGCAGCACTGGTCTAAGAGGAGTTTGTCCTCTCTGTGCTTCTCTTTGAGGTGTTTTATAAATATTGTTAGTCATGTCTGGTAGCTGCAAAAGCAGTGAGTGTACTCCAAGTGCTAGTAACAGACACATGTCTGGCAAGGGCAGGAGATAACTGCGGAGGGGCATGAGGGAACTTTCTGGGATGATGGTTCTACATCTTGATAGGGGTTTAGGTTACAAACTATGTGAATGTACACTTAAGATACGTGCAGTTTCATTGAATATAAATTTTACCTTCAAATAAAAAAACCACAAACAAATCTTGAACTCTGGTTAATGATATGCATGCTGAACAAAATGTTTAAGGGTGAAGTATGCTGATGTCTGCAATTTACTCTGAAATGCATAAAAAGTAATAGAGGGGATTGATAGATGGATAGAAAGATGGAAAGATGAATGCATGTGTGATGAAACAAATATAACCAAAACCCGTTGCCGTTGAGTCGACTGTGACTCATGGTGACCCTGTAGGACAGGGTAGAATTGCCCCATAGGGTTTCCAAAGCTGTAATCTTTATGGTAGCAGACTGCCACATCTTTCTCCCGTGGAGTGGCCAGTGGGTTCAAACCGCTGATCTTTCGGTTAGTAGCCAAACACTTAATTACTGTACCACCTGGGATCCTTAAACCAAAGCAAGATGTTGATGGTAGAATCTAAGTGGTGAGTAAATCCGTGCGAACTATAAAATTATTTCAACTTCTGTATATGTTTGAAATGTTTATAATAATGTTAATAAAAATAACAAATACTAAGAAGGAATGTATAATGATGGAATTGACAGCAGAGATAACAGAAATGAAGGTGATGAGAAAATAATAACCATAGCTTGGACTTAAAAAAAATGCATGTAGGAACATCTTTTTAGAAACTATCTGTAGTTAGATGAGTTTTTATACTGAATACCTGTGGCTAATCAGGTTTGGGTAGATACTACGAACGAAAGAATAAAACCACCTAGCTCTTTGTTAGGTTTGTCATAAACAAAAAAAGGATAGGGCTTACCATATCCTACTTTGATGGTATCCCTTTGTGCAAGTAGTTTTTAGTACCTTCATTTTATTTTACTATAAAAGAAATTTTCATTAGCTTCCCCAGAGTCCATTATTTATGTTTCAGTCAGAAACCCAAAGAATTTACTGAAACTTTCTTTTGAACGTCAAACTTTTTTAGGTGTATTTTATCTTGTTACTAGTCAATATTTAAATGTTGATTTACTTACACAATAATCTTGCATATACTTGGCAAGCATACTTTGTATAACTGTACATGTATTTCTTTGTAAAAAATTATAAAGCTGCCTTGTGAGTAGCTAGACCCTACAGGGTCAAATCTGGGCAGTTTACTGAATACACCTGACAATGTCAGAGTATACATGTAATATTTTATAGCCTTAGAGAGTACTTGTTGCAAGTGAAAAATAAAGAACATTAAAAACTCTTCAGTGAGTGATAAAGCACAGTCTATGGAACTACTTCTGGTTCTGTGATTTTATACCACCTTAGGGAATACTGAAGCGAATATAAAATGAATGTGTTTAGCTCAATCTAAATACACCTGGTACTGAAGTAATCTTACAGTTGTTTTTTATGTGTCTTTGCACAATTTACATCTTTGAAAATATTAATTTTGTTTTGAAAATTTTGTAGTTTTAGAGTATAAAGTTTAGGCCCCCAAAAAAACAACATATATGCATAGTAATAGGTAATTTCATTTCATTTACATAATTAAGCCATCATATTATCACTCCTTCTACTAAAAAATTTCGTTTAGGCCATTTCATGTAATAATTAAGAAATATCTAGTACTACGTGCAGAGAATTTATTGGCTTTTGGTTGTAATTCAGCCAACTCTCAATTATTGTGCATAACAGGAGGAAGCCTTTATCTCTTCAAAAGCAATGGTCATGTACAAGATATACAAATATGCAGAGATTCACAGTATATATTAAGAATCTCATTAAATTAATAATTAATCTCTATTCTTTTGTAAACCAATCCCTTTGTAAATTAGCAACAGTAGCGTAGTAGAAAATCTGTAAAAACAGTACTGTGAGGAGGAAAAAACACCTCTCTTGTTCTTCCAAATAGTGGGCAAGGGAATTCAAACCAGTTCAGAATTAACTTTTAAAACGAGTAAAAATTTCCCTATTATTCCATGAATCAAATAAAAAGTGGGCAAAGCAAACAGGAGCCCAGGCCCTGGATACTTTCCCCTGATAAATAACTGAGAGTTGGCTGTAATTACTTACAGGCTCTGGGTCAAATCCTATCTGTCCAGTGAAGTCGGCTACCTCCTTTTCATGGTAATCATCCAGTTCAAGGGGATTCATGGGCCCCAGACCTTAATGGAAACATTATGTCTTATTATTCTGTTAGAGTAAATGAAGAATGGCATTTAAATTACCTTTTATAGGAAAACATACCCATTCCCCTTTGTAATATAATGAGAACCAATGAAATGAAAACCTACTCTACCTCCCAGCTACCCACTAAGAGAAACATGCCACCCACCCTGATTCTTATCCCTGCATAGACTGAGAAACAGGGAGCAATATTGGAGGAGGAAAGCTTGTAACAGCATTGTTAAATATTCCTGTTTTGTTCTTTCTACTTGTTTCAAAGTGAAGTCATACCTGTAAAATCATGAGTGTACGAAGTGATCCAGTGGGACCTCTCAAGATTTCTTTGTATGTTGGCTTCTTTTAGAGAGTTGATAGGATCCCACGAATTTAATGAAGTGTTAGGAGCGAAGGTTTTAGGAGGTTTTGGGTAGAACACTGGCTTATTTTTCTCAACACATTTGGGAAACTAGAATATGAACATAAAGATTATTGCTCTTAATGACATCTAGTAGAATAAAGGCCTATCCGTTATCTTGGCAGGGAAAGGGGGCAAAGGAAGTTCTAGGCTGAAGTTGGATACTACTCCTTCATTACTTACTAACATTCTGCCAACTGTAGCCATATGCAGAGTTAAATGCAATGTTTTAATCAATGAAACAATAAGGTCCTTTCTAGAAGTCTTTTGTCTTAGCAGGGACTCTGATAATGTACATTCAAGAAATGTCCTTGGAAACATATTACCTCCTGTGACATTTTATTAGCAATTCAAAGGACACCTAGGTCTGCTTTTGGATAAGTTTAGCCAAAATTGTGTGTCTCCTACTTTTCCTTCCCTGCCTGAAATGATACCACTTGAGTTATGAGGTGTTAGCATCAAGCTCAGTATCTATTTTATTTTTAATTTTTCATCCAGGAAAGTGCAAAACTTGATTAAAGTTAGGGATGAGCTGTAAGTATGACTGCAAGTTTGGAAATTAAGACCAATTAGGATATTAAGAAAGTGAGATTAATCATTAGAGAGAAGAATACGTCAGTAAAAAATATGTATGTATAAAAGCACTGTGGGGGATATACATATTATAAAACATTTTGGTCTCAAAGAGCTTGTAATTTAGATGAGAAATAAAATACATGTGGACATTACTGGTTATAGTCAGTAAGTGTTGTAGAAAGGCAGAAGAAACCACTTGTGCTGGCGTAATCATGCCTTATAAATTACACCATTTTCTAGTTTTCAGACTGCTTTCATATCTCAGTTAATCCTCATACCTTGTGAAGTTTGTAGACAGATTTTACTGGAATTATACAGATAAATTTTATGATTGAAGCTCAGAGAAGAAAGCAGTATGCCCAATGGCACTTAGAGTAAATGGCAAATAGGGGACAAACTAGAATTTAGGACTCCTGAGTTGACTCTCTTGCTACTACACACAGAAATAATGAGAGTTGAGCTGAGCCTTGAAAATTTAGTAAGTTTTAGATAAGCAGAGAGGCCTTGAGGGAGGGCATTCCAGGACTGAGAAATAGCCTGAACCCTAGTTGGGAAGAAGAGCTGAAAAAGGATAGACCTGTGTTCAAGGACCAGTGAGTGGAGCCAGGCTGCAGGAGAGGAAGTAAGGCCAGATGGTGAAGCATCCACGGAGCATCTAGGTTTACATTTGGGCAGTGGGGAACTTTCAAGATTGTTGAGAAGGGTGTGGAATGAAGAAGGCAGAATTTTAATGAGCAGGTAAAAATGAGGGAAATTGAAAGAAGAAACTGAACTACAGAGCTGGGGATTTTGGCAGTAAGAACATGTATCAATGAAGTGGTCTCTAGAATAAATTCTTATAGAGTGAAGCCTGTGACAGCCTTGTTTTTCTGGGTCTTGAAAGTTTTCTGCCCTTGAGAGGTGCAGTCTTATCACTTTTCTATAGCTCTTTATTAGTGGAAAGTATTTGAATGTTCCTTCACTGACAGGTTTCTGCCTTACACAGGTTTCGGCTTTCACAGGTTTTCCTGTATTCCGGGTTGCTTAGATATAGATTTTGCTTGAAGGAATGAAAAGATCCTGTGAAGCAGATGGTTTTTTAAAAAATTTATTGTGTTGTTATTGAGAGTGTACACAGCAAACCATATACCAGTGCAACAGTTTCTACATGTACAATACAGTCATTCTTTTGAGTTGTGCAACCTTTCTCATCCTCCTCTTCTGAGTTGCTCCTCATTAACATAAACCCGCTGCTCCCTAAAGTTCCTATCTAGTCTTTTAAGAGTTGCTGTTGTCAGTTTGATCCCATATAGACAATTCTTAAAAGAGCATAATGCTCAAGGCAGACCTTTTTTTACTAGTTAAGCTAAGTTTTTTTTTTTTTTATTGCTAGCTTTTAAGATGACTTCAGGAAATTTTTTTTTTGTATATAAATGTATCAAATTTATTAATTTTGACATTTCTGTGGCTTCCCATTTTTTGTTAATACAAACAATGTTGCAAAGAATATCCAAATACATATCTTTCTGGGCACATTAAAAAAATTTTCTTATAAATGGAATCATACATTGTGTGTTTTTTTTGTGACTGGTTCTTTCACTTAGCATAATGTTTTCAGGGTTCATCCATGTTGTAGCATGTATTAGTACTGCAGTCTTTTTTATTGCTAAATCATATCCCATTATAATGATATCCCATAATTTGTTTTTCCATTGTCCTGTTGACAGACATTTGTTTTCTTTCTACTTTTTGGGAAAGTTGAATAATGCTATTGTGGGCAGTTTCTTATGATAAAATTACACACGATACATCTAATCTACGGCCCAGCAATTCCACTCCTAGACATTTACCAAAGAGAAATGAGAACATGTCCACACAAGGTTTCTATTAGAATGTACACATCAGCTTTGTCTCTTTGTGCATGTGGGCAACAGTTTCTGTGAAGCAGATCCTTAGAAATGGAATTTGGGATCACAGTTTACATGCATTTTCAGCTTTTTTAGTATTTCCCAAATTGCTCTCTAAAGTATTAGGCATTCCTCCAACACCATATAAAATGTGTAACAGATTCATCTCTTCTCAGGGAATATTTCTGGTTTAAGGTTTAAAGATCATCTCAGGGCAGTAGTTTCAGGGGTTCATCCAGCCTCCATGGCTCCAGAAAGTGTGGATTCCATGAGAAACTGAAATTCTGTTTTGTATTTTCCCCCTTTTGATTAGGATTCTTCTATGAAATCTTTGATTAAAAATGTTCAGTAATGGTAGCCAAGCACCATCCAGTCCTTCTGGTCTCATGGCAGAGGTGGCAGTTGTTCACGGCAGCAGTTAGTCACACGTTCCATATCCTCCTCCTATTTCTGACTCCCCTTCCTTTGTTGCTCCAGGTGAATAGAGATCAACTGTGCCTTGGACAGCTGCTAGCAAGCTTTTAAGAGCCCAGGCACTATACAAGGAAGTAGGAGTTAAAAAAGTAGCACCTAACGTGTTAACTGGGATGTCCCATGAAACCATGACCCTAAACCTGCAAACCAAGGAACCAAATTCCATAAGGTATTTGGTTGTATATAAGCAGCCTTAGCAGCTACTCTATTTTTTTTGTTGTTGTTGTTATTTTAAATATATCTATCATACAACTTTTGCCAATTCAACTTTCTACAGTTGTGCAACTTATTGACAGTGAATACAATAACTGGCTGTGCAACCCTACCCTTAATGAGATTTTTCCATCACCGTTAACCCCCTTTTTCCACACCCTTCCACCCCTGGTAACCACAGATAAACTTTGGTCTCTGTACATTTGCCTTTTTTATCTTTTTACATAAGTTAGGTCATACAATAATTGTCTTTTTGTGATGGGCTTATTTTGCGCAGCATAATGCCTTCAAGCTCCATCCATACTGTAGCATGTGTCAAGACTTCATTTCTCCAACCAGCTGAGTAGTATTCCATTGTGTGTGTACCACATTTTGTTTATCCATTCATTTGTTGATGGGCATTTAGGTTGTTTCCACCTTTTGGCTATTGTGAATAGTTCTGCAATGAACACTGGTGTACAAGTCTCTTTTTGAGTCTCTGCTTTCAATTCTTTTGAGTATACACCTAGGAGTTAAATTGCTGAGTCATATGATAGTTTTCTGAGGAACTGACACACGGTTTTCCACAACAGCTATACCATTTTGCATTCCCACCAGTAACGGATAAGGGTTCCAATTTCCCCACATCCTCACCAACATTTATTTTCTTTTTTAAATCTTAGCTATTTTTTTTTTATCCTAGTGGGAATGAAATGGTATCTCATTGTGGTTTTGATATGCATCTCTCTGATGGCTAATGGTGCTGAGCATCTTTTCATGTGTTTGGTGGCCACTGGAGTGTCCTCTTTGGTGAAATGTCTATTCAAGTCCTCTGCCCATTTTATGATTGGGTTATTTGTCTTTTCGTTGTTAAGTTGTCAAAGTTTTACATATATTTTGGTTATTAGACTCTTGTTGGATATATGGTTTCTGAAGATATTATCCCAGTCGGTAGCTTGTTTTTCACTTTTCTGGTAAAGTCTTTTGATGAACAAAAGTTTTAAATTTTTATGAGTTCCCATTTATTTATTTTGTCTTTTGCTGTTTATGCTTTTGTTTTTATATTAGATAATCCATTTTAATCCATTTTTGAAAGCTAGGCCTGACAGCATTGCTCCTGCTTATTCTTTTAAGAATTTTATGGTTTTAATTTGCACACTTAGGTCCTTAATACATTTTGAATTTGTTTTTTTGTATGGTGTGAGGTATAGATCCTGTTTCATTTTTCTGCATGTGGAAATTCAATCTTCCCAGTACCATTTATTGAACAGACTCCTCTTTCCTCATTGAATGGACTTAGCACCCTTGTCAAAAATCAGTTGACCACAGATGTATGGGTTTATTTCTTAGCTCTCAATTCTATTCCATTGGTCTATACCAGTACCAGGCTATTAGGATTACTGTAGTTGAATAACATGTTTTCAGATCAGGAAGTATGAGTTCTCCTACTTTGTTCTTCTCTTTCAACACTGTTTTAGCTATTTGGGGCCTCTTGCCATTCCATATGAAGTTGAGGATTGCTTTTTCTATTTCTGTAAAGAAGAATGTTGGAATTGCATTGAATCTACAAATCACTTTGGGTAGTACTGGCATCTTAACAATATAAAGTCTTCCAATCCATGAACATGGAATGTCTTTCCATTTATTTAAGTCTTCTTTAATCTCTTTCAGCAGAATTTTATAGGTTTCATATCCCTGGTTAAATTTATTCCTAGGTATTTTATTCTCCTAGATGGTATTATAAATGGAATTGTTTCCCTAATTTCCCTTTCAGATTTCTTGTTGCTGGTGTTTAGAAACCCAGCTGATTTTTGTTTGTTGATCTTGTACCCTGCAACTTTGCTAAATTCCTCTATTAGCTCTAGACATTTTCTTGTGGACTCTTTGGGATTTTCTATATGTGGGATCATATCATCCAGGAATAAAGATAATTTTTCTTCTTCTTTTCCAATCTGGATACCTTTTGTTTCTTTTTCTTGTCTTATTGTTCTGGCTAGGACTTCTAATACAATATTGAATATAAGTGGTGAAAGCAGGCACTCTTGTCTTGTTCCTGATTTCAAGGGGAAAGCTCTCAGTCTTTCTCCATTAAGTATAATGTTTACTGTTGGCTTTTCATATATGGTTTGAATAATACTCAGGAATTTCCCTTCTATTCCAATCTCCTTTAGGGTTTCCATCAAGAAAGGGTGTTGGATTTTATTAAATGCTTTCTCTGCATCCACAGAAATGATCATGTCATTCCTTTGTTCTACTGATGTGAATTATATTGATTGATTTTTGATGTTGAACCATCCCTGCATTCCTGGAATAAATCCCACTTGGTCATGGTGTATGAGTTTTTAAATATGCTGTTGGATTCTGTTCACTAGTATTTTGTTGAGGATTTTTAAATCTATATTCATAAGAGAAACTGACCTGTAGTTTTTTTTTTTTGTGGTGTCTATGTCTGGTTTGGGTATCAGGGTTATATTTGCTTCATAGAATGAATTAGGAAGTATTCCTTCCTTCTCTATATTTTGGAAATGTTTAAACAGCATTGGTGTTGATTCTTCTCTAAATGTTTGGTAGAATTCCCCAGTGAAGCCATCTGGTCTAGTAAGGGTTCTTCTTGATGTATACTTTTTTTTTTTTAAGAAACAGGAAATTGCCTACTGCATAGGTAATTATGTGACACTGCAGGGACCATACTCTGGCATGCCATGATGGTCTTTCTAGGTTAAATTCACATGTTACTAACCTTCCAAAATTACTGCTTGCTTACTGCATAGGTTGTTGGATACAAGGAGATAATAAGAGGAAAACACTTGGCACTGCCTCTTATAAAGTAACTGGTCAATAAATGTTAGTAACTATTTTCCTTTGTGATTTAAAATATTATCTTTTTATTCATGTGGAGCTGCAGGAGAGAGGTTAAGAGTAGAGAGTGGGGTCTCACAAACCTGAGTTCTGTGTTCGTGAGGTAGTCACCAACTCTCTGAGCCTCAGTTTACTTATCTATACAATGGGAATGTTGATATGTTAACTATATGTGGTTATTTTAAGGGCTAAATGACACAGTATATCTAAAGTCGTTAGCACATAGCAATTTCTCAATAAATGGTAGGTATTGTTTTATTTTCTTTTATTTCTGACTTAACACAAATGTATTAATAATGGCTGGGGCAGTCACAACAAAGTGCAATAGCTTGTAAATCTTTCTGAAAATCTCCATTTACTCTATGCATCTTTGGAGTTATTTGATATAGTATGAATCATCAGAATAGGTTTGGGGGAATACATAGGGAAACACCGCCCTCCTCCATCATCTTTCTGTGGGAACATTTTCATTACGTAACTGTGGATAAATGTTACCTAACTCTCAAAAGTATGTGAAATCAGCTAAGGAAAAAAAAAAAAAAACCCATATCACAGTTAAAATCTCAAGTTTTTCATCTAGATAGAAAATAAAAACAGTCCATCTTTTGAATGTTTATAAAATCATT
The DNA here is from genome assembly GCF_024166365.1 of Elephas maximus indicus. Lineage (NCBI taxonomy): Eukaryota > Metazoa > Chordata > Mammalia > Proboscidea > Elephantidae > Elephas > Elephas maximus. Next base: position 86,220,227 of record NC_064826.1, read on the forward strand.
GAATAAAAATGTTTCTTTTTTTTTTTTTTTACTTTGCTTTAAGCACACATTTAAAAAGATACTTACATCATAATATACACCCTGACCAGGCCAAGTCAAGGCTTTCTTCTTTGAATCTGAGGGAAAATCAACCAGTTCGTATCTATACGGATTACCTGAAAATTTCAGGAAAAGTATTATTATGCTGAAGAAATAAGAACAGGCTTCTAACCAGTGAGATTTATGGATACAATAAATAGAAACAAGCTAATATCAGGTAGAGAGGAATGCTAGTGCATATTATAGATGGATAGTTGTGCCTTTTGAGTTGCAACCTGCTCCCTTAATGAGCAGAGTGTAGGCCGCACACAGTCTCTGACCTTCGTACTCTCAGCAGTACTGTTATTGTTTTATTAGTTGAGTCAGTTCTGACTCACGGCAAATCCGTGCGTTCAGAGTAGTAACTACTCCCATAGGGTTATCAAGGCTGTGATCTTCCAGAAGTAGATCACGAGGCCCTACTTCCAAGGCATCTTTGGATGGGTTTGAACCACCTTTCAGTTAGTATCTAGCACGTAACCATTTGCGCCACCCCAGCAGTATTGGGGGCACTATGACTTTACCTTCTTGTTAATGACAGGGATATCCTTATGGAAAATCTTCTGGATCTTCTTTCTGGTCTTGGAAGGCTCAGCAAATACATTTCTATACTCTCTGTTTTGACTTTTCCCCACTTTAGTTTTAGTGTCAAGAGTTTTCCAAATGTAGTTAGTGCTTGTTTACCAAAAAGGTAAATTCAGGCGATCTAGCTCTAGAGCCAGCACTCTTAGCCTGTATGCTACTTATTTCTAATCCCCCCCCCGCTGCCAAAAAACAAAACAAAACAAAAACAACCCATTGCTGTTGAGTCGATTCCAGCTCATAGTGATCCTATAGGACAGAGTAGAACTGCTCCATAGGGTTTCCAAGGAGCGGCTGGTGGATCTGAACTGCTGACCTTTTCGTTAGCAGCCGAACTCTTAACCACTGTGTCACCAGGGTTCCTATTTCTAATAAAGAAGAGTTAAAATAAGTGGAAGAGTAGGAAACCTAATACAGTCCTTGTACTTGAAAAGATGTTTTATAAGAGTGGTAGAGTAGTCAACCAGGTAACTTGTTTCTTCAGTCCATTATCTACAAATGCACTGAAAAAAGGTTTTTTTTTTTTAAATAAATTTAACACCTATTTCTGTGATTTCTTGCTAACAGTATGTACTTCATATAATATCAGAAATTCTCTAATTCAGGAATTGAAAAAGAAACCTAATTTGACAGTGAGCCTAACAAGCTTCAAAAATTTCAATTGTTGAGGAATCATATCTCTTAGTTCTTTTGCTCCATACTCCCCTCCCCCATATCACTCAATATGAAATGGTCAATATATTTGATACAGCTTTCACATCTTTTAGTAATGCCAACTGGACTGACAGGTAATGAACTAAACAGAAAAGTTCAGTGGTGTACCTATACTGGAATCATGATAGTACAGCAATAAAAGTGATAACTGCGAACACTTATCTGTTATCCATGAAGAAGGTAGTAATGTTCCCATTTTACAGATTTGGAAGTGAAGGCAGAGAGGTTAAGAAACTTTCCTGTGGTCCACAGTGAGTAAGTGGCAGGGCCAAAATTCTACCCATGCAGTCTAAACTTTGGAGTCTAAGCTCTTAATACTCCTCTATATGGTCTCTTAAAATGTTACTGTGTCCCAGTCAGGTACTGACATTGATGTTAATCATGGCAGTATTCTGTTCTTATATTTTGGTCCAGATATTGATGTACAGAGGAACTGCATCATAGGTCCATTCTTGGGTCTTACTACCTCATAGCCTAAACTCATTCAACAAATATTTACCTCTGCCTAGCATGTACCTTTTCTGTCACCTTCAGTTACCCCCTTCTCTAGTATCCTCAATCTTTCTCCAGAAGTTCCTTCTGTTTTCATACATGTGTAGCCCTCCTCTACAAAAGCTGAAGTGTCTGGTGTGGAAGAAACGTGATGACTGGTCTATGTGATTACCGCCCTCTCTAATATAACACATCCCAGGAGACCCCCAGGTTTGCATCTGGGAGAAGATCGTGAGGTGTTAAGAGGAACTGAACAAACTGCTCCCATTACTTTCTGAGTCTCCTTTCAGTAAGAATTTTCCAGGCTAATCTCCACTGTTATCCCCACGTGAAGACTCTAATGAGCTGAGCTGAACACCGTCCCTTGTGCTGATCACCTGAGCTAGGACAGAATTTTAAAGAGCTAAACTGAATGACAGAGCAGGAAGGAAATAAAAACAGAAAATACAAGTAGAATAAAAACAATCAATTCCGGTTCCTGATTTTCCCACAGTGGGGTGAGGGATGGGAGGGCATCGTGTAGAAAGTAGAAAGGTTAGGAGCCTCTGTGGGGAATCTGATTAAAGCTGACTATGGTGGGACTGATAGTAATGTGCAGCAACGGCCGAGTATCACTTTCCTCATCTACTGATGAATCACGTCTTCACTCATCTACACATGAGTCACATGAGTCACTCAACTGATAAGTACAGTCCTTTGTGCCACTTGCTTTCTTTAATTTTATTCTTGAATAAACTCCAATAATAAAAAAAATTAATATTGTTCTAATCCCAAATCACATTTTACCTCTTGTCTTCAAAATCATTGTATCGTAAGCCTTCGTTGGCACAGTTGGGGGAAATGGCTGTTGGCTGCGGGCTTTAATGCCAGTGTAGAGCTCCTTGGGTGATGTGAAGGTCGGGAACATGGCACAGCGAGAGATGTGGGTGTTGTAGGGGTGTTCAACCGGATACGGGCAGCAGATTTCTCTTAAGATTTCGTTGAGCAAACAAGACAAGGCAAAACAAAACAGAATGGAAAAAATACAGTCAAAAAATTCATCATCAGCTATGTATTGAGGCCCTTCTTTGTGCCGGGTACTGTTCTAGGCCCTGGTGTACGACAGTGAACCAGGCAGTCCCTCTACTCACGGAATTGGCATTCTGGTGGAATATAAGTGCCATGTATACCATTAAACATATGAAACTTTCCTAAGACAAATAAACAAATTTTACTTTTTTAATAAATCATACTTGAATTATTTATCAGGGAATAAATAATGGTTTCATAATTGGCATAAAAAATATGAAGCACTAAGAGTGACAGAAAAATGTAGAAACAGTGGTGATGGCTGAACAAGATGATGAACATAATTAATATCACTAAATTGAACATGTAAAAAAATGTTGAAATGACAAATGTTTTGTTCCATATATATGTGTTGTTGTTAGCGGCTGTGGAATCACCCCCTACTCATTGTGACTTCATGCACAAATGAACAGAACGCTGCTTAGTCCCGTGCCATTCCAATGACCGGTTGTAGATGAACTGTTGTGATCCAAGGGGTTTTTACTGGGTGATTTTTGGAAGTAGATCGCAAGGCCTTTCTTCCTAGTCCATCTTAGTCTGGAAGCTCCGCTGAAGCTTGGTAAGCACCAGAGCAACATGAGAGTCTCCACTGATCAAAGAGTGATGGTTGTGCATGAGGTGTGCTGGCCAGGAACTGAACCCAGGTCTCCCACATGGAAGGCGAATATTCTGCACTGAACTGCCCCTGCTCCCTATATATACATGTATTTACCACAATAAGAAATAAAATAAATCCAACAACAACAAAAAATATCAAGCAAAAGACACCTGAATTGTGTGGTGTTGACAATGCTACAGGAAGAATTTCTAGTTGCTTTCAATTCCTGCCTCTTGCTTTAATGGGATTAGAGGATATTCTAATTATTTGTGGAACAGTTTTGAGCATCCAGTTTCAGCAATGCAAAGTGGCACCGAACTTCCAACCCAGGCCATTTATTTCTTTAAGCAATTAACTAACAAAATATACAGGCTGTTGATATACGCAGTGCTGTTTAGAAATAAAAAAGCCAAAAATAGCTAGTACATTAAAGGAAAAAAAAAGTTAAAAGGCCTCAGGGATATAATTTTCCTATCATCTGGAGAAGTGGCAGAAGTTAAAGAAATCCTTGTAGAAGCTGTCTAAACTAAATACAAGGATAGAATTGGAAATGAAAGTAGGAAAAAGTGATACCAGGTGGGCCTCCAATCTTCAAAGAGCACAGGCACGCAGTGAGAAGTCTGCGTGTGACAGACATCTGGGTGCTGGGTGCACTTAGAGGCGGAGAGCTACAGAAAGACTATAAACTCTTTAGAGTCAATCTACAGAAGCTATGGGAACACTGTTTAATGCTGACATTTACCAGGCCAAAACAAACCCACAGGTTATACCATGATTGTTAGTGTTGGAGTCTTGTTATAGAGTCTTTCCTTTCACACTATTTCTATCTAGGAATTGGCAGAATAGCTTCTGCAAATAACTGTATACGGTGTGACTATGTGAGAATAGCTTCTATAAGACACTTAGTTTAAAATACCTCATTGCTTTTCCATCGTATTTTTCAATCCCAAGCATTTTTGGTTGTTTTTTTTTGCCATATAGTCTCAATGGCATGCAAATCAAAGTATCAGGAAGAAACAGCTTCATGGACCAACAGCTAAAATGGCAAATTCACTAAGGTATCTTAAGTAGTATGTGTCGGAATCGACTCGACGGCACAGGGTTTGGTATCTTAAGTAGTATCATGAAGCTTTGCTTCCAAGCCCAGATACTCTGACTGGCAGATAACATGCTGCAGTAGCCCAGCCCCAAATCCAGGTCTCTCCTGCTTACTCAGCATGGCGCATACAAATCTGTACTGAATTGAATTTGCTTGGCATTTCGGTGGGGTCTCTGAAATACCTAGCCATTCAAAATTCTTAGCAAAGTTCCTGGTCTTTTATGGATACCACAAGAGGTCTGGGCTCTGGGCAAAAGTCATTCATGAGGCCAGTTAACTCCTTTTGTGTGTGTGTATAAACTGATTCAGTTTTCTTGTCCCTGTCATAAAGTCTCTTACTGGAAGACAATTTTGAATTCGTTATAGAATTTTTTTCATTGCTAGTCACTAAATACTTTTTCAATTTATTTACTTGGCTTAAAAAATGCCTTATGAACTATGACACAGCATGGTGTAAGGTCTGATAGCTGGGTACAGTCACAGCTGTGATTCTGTGAGAACATAGGACCAAGCACTGCTGAACTCCAGCTGACTTCCCTGTGGTCCAGTGATGCCCTGGCCAAAAACGCTGTGTAGTAACTAAGCAAAATAAACTAATACTGGATGAATGTCATTTTATATACCACAAAATGACATTCATTTGTTCTAGATGTTTTCCAATATCCAACTCAGTGGATTCTATAGTAAACTGAGCCCCTCAAATTAATTTGCCCTTCCTTACAAATATGCTTAAAATAAGTGGGCATTTATAGTTTTAGTAAACTGCATTTGTGTAGATAAAGCCAGGACATATTCGTGTGCATGGAGAGAATGCTCAGTCTATTCGAGTAAGAAAAAGATGGAGTTTGCTGTGCTCTAGTATAAAGCCAGGAGCCCTGGTGGCACAATGGTTAAGTGCTCCGCTGTTAACCAAAAGGTTGGCGGTTTGAAACTACCCAGCTGTTCCATAGGAGGAGGACCTGGTGATCTGCTTCTGTAAAGATTACAGTCTAAAGCCCTATTGGGTGGTTCTGCTTTATCACACAGACTTGCTATGAGTCGAAAATCAACTTGACGTACAAAATATCTTCTAAGGGAGAGTCTTGCACATTCAAAGCCTTGGGGGCTTGCCTTATTCATTTTAAGGAAGAGTAGTCAGGAAGCAGGGGACCTTGACAAGGAGAAAAGACTCTGAGGACAGTGAGGAGTGAAATAGGCTAGAGTTTACATACTGTTCAATAACCAGTATGTAGTCACGAAGCATACTAGAAAGAGTTGCTAATAGAGTAAGTTGAAATATAATTCCTTATGGAGTAAGTTGAAATATAATGATTGTTTTAATATGTGCTAAGTTTTTTAATTAACTTATCTGTGTAGAAAATTCATTTTGAGTCTCTTGGGTTCCTCTCAGAATGTGCCAGATGGAGCTGCTAAGATGTGGGATCAGTGGGACTAATTCCTGAGCCTCTGATACCATTTCCCATGGACTTGACTGTAGTTTAAGAAAATGTGGTATGAATATTTTACAAAGTTGTCATACCAATCCACTGTCTACAGAAAATATCTCAGTAGGTAATCCGGGAGGTCATTAGACACTGCAACTGCTGCTGAGTGAGCAGGCACTGCCTTTAACTGTTTTTTAACAACTACAACAGTAATAAAACGCTTACATGCTAAGTGCTTTATCTGCATTCTTTATCAGAATCTTCCAACAAGGTAAACACTAACTTGTACCAGGCCAGAGGCCAGGCAAGGCGGTCTGATTTCCTATTAATCTGATGGTTGACAGAACTTCCTGAACAAATGCCATTACATTTTGTTTTCATTATATCCTTTTTTTTTTTTTATTACAGAGACATGGCCAGAAGGTGGTTTAACTTGTTAATTTAGAAAACAAGTTCTAAAGGTAAGAAAGCGTATTAAATCTCTCTCTCACACATGTGTGCATGTGTACACAAGAACCAAAATAATTCCATGAGCCATTTCCTTCTGATGACTGGACCCCTGGACAGAAAGTAAATGTGCAAAATGCGTATATGTAGGCCCTGAAATCTGGTTCCAGTTTGCAGCTAGGATCCTGGCTTCCTGAGGAAGAGGTAAAAGGTGGGGGAGGTAAGAAAGCAGGGAGAGGCCTTGAGTAATTCTGATCATTTGGGATCACTGAGGCAAAGATTCTATTTCCACTGGATTCTAGAAATGTATACTTCCCAGCAACTAGTATAAAAAGATATATGGTAACAATTGAGGGAAACATATTTTACTCTAATACCTGAAAGCTGTGAACTGTGTGTGTTGAGAAATGTATGAGATTTAACTCAATTTCTTGTATGTATTAAAAAGGTTATTAAAAAAAAAATTGCAAAACTCTACCTTCAAAACTGAACGTTTCCATTCCCATTCAAGTTGTGGGTACAACTGTATTAAATGACCAAAATATATTTTCTTCTTTTAAATTAAGACTATATAGAAAATAATTACCCTCTTATTATATTAAATGATTCATAAAGATTGCTTTTTACTTTGTGTTTTAAGCTCTTGTGACCCCAATACTCCCCAGCATGTTTTCTCCTTTTTCAAAATGGGCAACTGAGAGCTTGACATAACTAATGCCATAATGAACCTATAAGCTCTTCTTGTTCTGCCTGCCTCCTCCTTCACATACCTCTGTTAATGACTTTGTTTTGACCAAATGTTAATGACTTTGTTCTTTGTTTTAAAATGATGAAAATAACCTTTTGTTATGTCCGACCACGTGGCCTAAAACCCACAGGAAAATCAGAGCCCAGGTATCTGATATGAATATCTTTAGCCTAATAAAGAAATGTCTGGCAGGGGACTACAAAGACACTTGTAACCTTTGTTAAGATTCTATATAAGCTGTAATGTAAAACTGCTCTTTGGGATTCCATACAGACAGCCTGTGTTGCTGCTAGGTCCCTGAAGATGTATAAAATAAAAAATTATTGATGTATAAATCTCCTTAATAAACTTTCTCACTCTTTCTAACTTGGAGTATGTTCTACTGGCTCGACTGCTCCAGGGCATGGACCCTAATCAGGCAACACCCTTAAACAGAAAGGAAATAATAAGGAAAAGGCAGAATGTTAAGCACTCATTTACCCACATACATACTTAAACACAGGAATTGGGTTCCTTTTTTATGAATCATTTAGTTAGAGGAGGCATGGGCTGTCTCCGGACTTAATCTGCATTGTATCCTTCACCAAGATGTTACACAGCACTTTGAAGGGAAGTTTGAGGAGCTCAGGTCAAAGGAAGAGACTATGGGGCTTAATGGGATTCAGGCAGAAACATGAATCCAAGGAAACAACCCAATAAAAAGGGCTTTACTTTTCATCTTGTTAAGAAGATAATTTGAAAAGTCTCTAACAAGGGTTCTTCACATAGTTGTTTTAAAACAAACAAAAAAACTAGGCCTTAACTTTAATAGTCTTTATGTTCTTAATATTCAGCTTAATATATTCAGTTAAGATTGGTGAGATTCCAGTGGCACCAAGCACATCTAGTGACCAGATCTTGGTTTCTGATACCATTCTCCCATAAAAGGAATCAGGGGTCTTTGGAGAAATGGTCGATTTTTAGCACTGGGGCAGGAAATATACTAGATGAGCCTGGAGAATTTTGTAGTATGAAAAAGTAAGTAAGTGACAAAAAAAAAAAAAAGTCCTCACAATGATGGGATGTGACAAAGGGATTTAGGAGCCAGCTGAAAGAGCTCCCAATGACTACTCCTGAGCAAAAAAGAAGAGTAGTATTGGATTATAAACCAAAGTGTAAGTAAATATCCATGAGCCCATAGTGATCTGAGTAAATGACTGAATAAAATAAATGGATCTCCCATGCAGAAGAATTCCAAATAATTTATGTAGATATCCTGCCTCAAGGAGGTGGAGCATAAGTCCAGACTCCTTAAGAGTGGCTGTGCATAGTGGCTTTCTTCCAGAGTACACTACTGAAAGTGGGAAACAAAAGAGTAACTTTATAGTAGAGAAAGCTATCAAGCACTACCTCTAACAGATGGTCAATGTCAACATCAACAGTGATATATTTGATAGTATGTACCCTTGATGTGATGTGGCAAACACTGCACTTTACCTCCGTAGTCTTCCTCCCCAAAACATTATGCAGTCTAATCATGAGAAATACATCAGACAAATCTCAGTTGAGGGGTATTCTGCAAATACCTGACCAATAATTCTAAAAACTGCCAAGGTCATCAAAAACAAGGAAAATCTGAGAAACTATCAAAACCAAGAGAAATGTAAGGATTCCTTGGATTAAATGTTATATAGTATTCTAGATAGGGTCCTGGAACAGAAAAAAGGACATTAAGGAAAAACTGAGGAAATATGAAGTATGGATTTAAATTAGTAATAATGTATTAATATTGGTTTACTAATTGTGATAAATGAACCATGCTAATGTAAGATGTTAACAGGGGAAATGGTGTGGGGTATACGGAATTCTCTGTACCATCTTCCCAATAATTCTACAAATATAAAACTTCTAAAATAAAAAGCCTATCTTGCTAAGAAGATAATTTGAAAAATCCAGAAGGATTCTTCACACAGTTGTTTTTAAAAACGAACAATGACAACAAACTGGGTCTTAACTTTAACAGCCTTTTGAGCAGGTCTTTTGCATTAACTGAGAAAAAAAAGATTGAGAGGAGATATAATTGGAGGAAATTAATAATACCGTTATAATTATAAAATATATCATTATCCCAATAATACTTGGAACTTGTTATGGATTGAATTGTGCCCCCCAGAAATGTATATCAACTTGGCTAGGCCATACATGATTCACAGTATTGTGTGGTTTTCCATCGTTTTGTGATCTGATGTGATTATCCTAACCCAGCCAACCCCAGTGCCGTCAAGTCGATTCCGACTCATAGCGACCCTATAGGTATCCTACGTGTTGTAAATCCTAACTTCTACGATGTCAATGAGGCAGGATTAGAGGCTGTTATGTTAACGAGGCAGGACTTAATCTACAGGATTAGGGTGTATCTTAAGTCAGTCTCTTTTGAGAAAAACAGGGAATTGAGCAGAGAGGAGAGGGATCACCAAGCAAGAAGAGCCAGGCATAGAGTGTGTCCTTTGAACTCGGGGTCCCTGCACTGAGAAATTCCTAGTACAAGGGAAGATTGATGACCTTCCCCCAGAACTGACAGGGGGAGAAAGCTCTCCTCTGGAGCTGATGCCCTGAATTTGAACTTCTAGCCTCTCAGACCGAGAGAATAAATTTCAGTTTGTTAAAGCAATCCACTTGCGGTATTTCTGTTAGAGCAGAAGTAGATAACTGAGACGTACCTGCACCAGCCTCTCCTCCCAATTGTTAAAAAAAAAAAAACTTTCATGAAAAGTCTCATTAGTCCTCATACTTGTCTAAGACATAGAGAATACCAATATTTTTTCTTGATTATAATATGGAAAGAAAATATAAGTTGTATACTCACTCTACCATAGCATTAGGTGGTTTGGGAATCCTAGAATAAAAACAGGAAACAAATTATAATTTATATTAAGGATTTGTTAAAGTTTATATTCCTATTAGAAATATACTTAAAAATAAAGATGTATCCCATTTTCAAAGGTAGTGTCATCAAGATTACATTCTTGGTTCACTTTCTGGAACACTGAATATTGACAAGACAGAAAAATATGATGATATTTACATATCTAAGTTGTCTACTAATTTTTTTTTTCCTTTCCATTTATTCTCAGCCCCACTCACCACACCTTCTGCATTTCTTTCTGGCCGTGAAGGTACACGGGCTGACTACTTCTAGCCATCACAGAGCTCTGGTTCTCACTGACATTCACTTTCATAGTCAGGCAGTAGCTGGGGTGCTCTGAGGGAGCCTGACATCACGCATGTGATGCAATTACATGACCTAAAGTGACCCAAGCGTGGCCTGGTTGGAGAGGAAATGCAAGAACTGCATGAGCTTTCCCCCTTTGCCCAGGCTGTTAAGTACCCATGATAATAAATGCTGCCAGTCGACAGAGAAGCTGGAATAAAACTGTCCAAATTCCCGGAAGCACGTCTTTTATGAACCAGTTCATTCCAAGGTTATGTTTACTAATTACTCTGAGACTTGTACGCCAAGGAATTACACTGCAGTCCTGGAACAAAGTCCATACTATGCCAGGGAGGAACAGCCATCCACTTACATTTGAATTTAATAATTAATTTCAGCCTATGAAATAAGATTCTAAGATTTTAGATACAAAAAAGGAACAAAATGCTGTCAATTTGATAGTAAGGATCGGTAACATTAAACATACTGTTTAATTTTATAGAGAAAAATCACTAGAAAGTGGTATATAAGCTATATGATTTTATTATCCTATAAACAGAATTCACGTGAACCATTAAAGGTCTATATCTTTACTGGACTCTGAGTTTGTGGGCTTGGACTAAAAAAAGCATGTCTTGTCTTCCAGCCATATTTCTGGTTGAGTTGGGGGTTGGGGAGTGGATGAGTACAGCAATCCAAGAGATCTAGAGTTACTAGATTGGCTACTATATATAAAGCATTAAATTGGCATCTAAAATTGTTCTCAAGTGACAAATTTTGCCATGATATTGACAATATGCCTAAACTTGATTTGATCCAAAAATGAAAAATAAAACTTAAAAAAAAAAACTTAAAAATTTGAAAAGATAAAATGAAAATAACAGATGCTCAGAGATAGCACTTCTTTAATCTGAGCCAGTACATCAATTTACTGCCATGTTCCTCATCTGTTTTGCAAAATTTACTAATCCCAAAGGCATACGGGCACTGCCATTGCAGTGGTTAAGAGCTCGGCTGCTAACCAAAAGGTGGGCAGTTCGAATCCACCTGCTGCTCCTTGGAAACTCTATGTAGCAGTTCTACTCTGTCCTATAGGGTCACTTTGAGTCAGAATCACTCAATGGCAATGGGTTTCGTTTTTGTTTTTAAGGCTGGTGGCCTAGCAATGACACATTCATGTCTTTTTGGCTCCCTCTAGTGGCAAAAATCTATATAACTTCTTACCTATTAACAGATTGCTAACAATTCTAAGAAAACCATGGTGGCGTAGTGGTTAAGTGCTATGGCTGCTGACAAAAAGGTTGGCGGCTCAAATCCACCAGCTGCTCCTTGGAAACTCTATGGGGCAGTTCTACCCTGTCCTGTAGGCTCGCTATCAGTTGGAATTGACTCGATGGCAGTAGGTTTGTTTTTCTGGTTTTAACAATTCTAAGGAAACCTTGATGGCATAGTGATTAAGTGCTACGGCTGCTAACCAAAAGGTTGGCAGTTTGAATCCACCAGGCACTCCTTGGAAACCGTATGGGAGTTGGAATTGACTCAATGGCAATGGGTTTAGTTATTTTGGTTGAACAATTCTAATAGTTAAAGGTAAAGAAGTGATTTTTTGTTATTCAATATTGTCAGTGTTTTATCTTTATCTGAAAATTAAAAGTATGGCTTTATTTTAATAAATATGACAAGCAATTTCAATGAGTAAAAAAATTAATATACTGGAAAATAACACCTCTGTAAGCAAAGGATAAATTAATAACCAATATTCCTTATTCAGGAACTCTGGTGGCACAGTGGTTAAGAGCTCAATTGCTAACCAAAAGGTCAGCAGTTGGAATCCACCAGCCTCTCCTTGGAAACCCTACAGGGCAATTTTTCTCTGTCCTATACAGTCACTAAGAGTCAGAATCGACTCAGTGGCAATGGGTTTGGTTTTATTCCTTATGGAAAAATGAGAAGGCTTAGGGAGCAGTTTTATTAAGAGCTATTTGTAGATTGTCATACAAACTGCTGGCATAAAATTCTGATTAAAATTTTTCTTGGGGGCGCTGTGAAATCTGCAATGAACGTTTAAAAAATGTAATGGATTCTTGTCTGTTACGGTTGAGTAACTAGGCCAAAGGCAGGGAAATGGACTACAGTGACCTTTTAAAATCCCTTCCGATATTACTCTTTCATATTGTATATTTTTTCCTTGACTTATTTAAATACTACAAACTATTAGTGGGTTTTTTGAATGGTTTTATTTTGTTTGATCTTAGATTCTGATAGTAATGATCTCTATTTTAAAAAATACATTTCGTTTCTCCAAAAGTCCTCATTTTAAGGCATTTTATTATTTATCATATAGCTCACTTCCACTTAAAAATGTTATTTCATCTCATGTAAGTTTTTTTTTTTAAGGGAAAAAGAAAAAAAAACCTAAACTTACAAGGAATCATTTCCATAGACGTTACTTTTTTTGTTCTGCGTCAAATAATAGAATTGTTCAATAGGAAGCTTTCTGAAAGGAAAGGAAAGATTAAACATTTTAAAAATTAACACAGTGTAGTAGTGAGACCACAAAAGACATAACTATGTATATATGGAAATTCAGCATACAAAAAGGTAGCATTTTAAATTAAAGGAAAAGGATGTACTTTACAATAAATAATGCAGGAAAAATCCACTATCCATTTGGAAAAAAAAGTTAGGTCTCTATCTCACACTATTCACAAAGATAATTTCAGATGGATTAAAACTCTAAAGACGCACAGGAATTCAACTGTGTGGATCATAATGAATTATGCATAACGTTGTGAAGAAAGGGAATTTTGGAACAGTTAATTGTGCTCATGAGGACCTGTACATAGACCAAGAGGCAGTCGTTTGAACAGAACAAGGAGATAATGTGTAGTTTAAAATCAGGAAAGATGTATATTAGGGTTGTATCCTTTCACCATACTTATTCAACCTGTATGTTGAGCAAATAATCCAAGAAGCTGGACCATATGAAGAACGTGGCATCAGGATTGGTGGAAGACTCATTAACAACCTTTGATGTGCAGATGATGCAACCTTCCTTGCTGAAAATGAAGAGGACTTGAAGCACAGCCTTCAGTATGGATTACACCTCAACATAAAGAAAACAAAAAATCCTCACAACTGGACCAATAAACAACATCATGGTAAACAGAAAAAGATTGAAGCTGTCAAGGATTTCATTTTACTTGGATCCACAATCCATGTCCATGGAAGTCGCAATCAAGAAGTCAAATGACGTATTGCATTGGGCAAATAAGCTGCAAAAGACCTCTTTATAGTGTTGAAAAGCAAAGATGTCACTTTGAGGACTAAGGTGTGCCTGTCCCAACCCATGATATTTTCAATCGCCTCTTATGCATGAGAAAGCTGGACAATGTTAAAGAAAGACCAAAGAAGAATTGATGTCTTTGAATTATGCTATTGCTGAAGAATTTTGAATATACCATGGACTGCTAAAAGAACAAACAAGTCTGTCCTGGAAGAAGTACAGCCAGAGTCAAGGATGGCGAGACTTTGTCTCATGTACCTTGGACATGTTATCTGCAAGGGTCATTCCCTGGAGGAAGACATACTTGGTAAAGGAGAGGGTCAGTGAAAAAGAGGAAGAGATAGACTGATACAGTGGCTGCAATAATGGCCTCAAACATAGTGCAGGACCAGGCACTGTTTCGTTCTGTTGAACACGGGGTCACTATGAGTTAGAACTGACTCAATAGCACCTAACAATGACAGCAACATAGAGAGCTAATAAAACCTGTAAGAAAAAGACAAATACTCAATAAAAAGGGGCAAAGAATAAGAACAGAAAGAACAACAAAAAAAAACCCAAACCCATTAGCATCGAGTTGATTCCAACTCATAGTGACCCTATAGGAGCACCTGATGGATCTGAAGTGCGAACCTTTTGCTTAGCAGCTGTGCCTCTTAATGACTATGCCACCAGGGTTTCCAAGAACAGAAAAGGAAATATAAATGGCCTGTAAACACAGGAAAAAACGTCCAGCCTAACTAAAAACCAGCTGCCGTTGATTCCAACTCACAGCGACCCTATAGGACAGAGTAGAACTGCCCCATATGGTTTCCAATAAGCACCTGGTAGATTCGAACTGCCAACCTTTATTTTGGTTAGCAGCTGTATCTCTTAACCAGTAGGCCACCAGGGTTTCCTCAATATAACTAAATCCAGAGAAATGCATTCTGATAAACAAAATATCCTTTTATACTCATTACAGCAGCAAAAATTATGTTGTTGTTGCTGTTGTTAGGTGCCGTTGAGTTGGTTCCGACTCATAGAGACCCTATGCACAACAGAACGAAACACTGCCAGGTCCTGTGCCATCCTTACAATCGTTGTTACGCTTGAGCTCATCGTTGCAGCCACTGTGTCAATCCACTTTGTTGAGGGTCTTCCTCTTTTCCGCTGACCCTGTACTCTGCCAAGCATGATGTCCTTCTCCAGGGACTGATCCCTCCTGACAACATGTCCAAAGTATGTAAGACACAGCCTCACCATCCTCGCCTCTAAGGAGCATTCTGGCCGTACTTCTTCCATGATTTGTTCGTTCTTTTGGCAGTCCATGGTATATTCAATATTCTTCACTAACACCACAATTCAAAGGCATCAATTCTTCTTCGGTCTTCCTTATTCATTGTCCAGCTTTCACATTCATATGATGTGATTGAAAATATCATGGCTTGGGTCAGTCTTCAGGATGACATCTCTGCTCTTCAACACTTTGAAGAGTCATTTGGAGCAGATTTACCCGATGCAGTGCATCTTTTGATTTCTTGACTGCTGCTTCCATGGCTGTTGATTGTGGATCCAAGTAAAATGAAATCCTTGACAACTTCAATCTTTTCTCCGTTTATCATGATGTTGCTCATTGGTCCAGTTGTGAGGGTTTTTGTTTTCTTTACGTTGAGCTGTAATCCCTACTGAAGGCTGTGATCTTTGATCTTCATTAGTAAGTGCTTCAAGTCCTCCTCACTTTCAGCAAGCAAGGTTGTGTCATCTGCATAACACAGGTTGTTAATGAGTCTTCCTCCAATCCTGATGCCCCCCTCTTCTTTATATAGTCCAGATTCTTGGATTATTTGCTCAGCATACAGATTAAATAAATAGGTATAGTGAAAGAATACAACCCTGACACACACCTCTCCTGACTTTAAACCAATCAGGATCTCCTTTTTCTGCCCGAACAACTACCTCTTGATCTATGTAAAGGTTCCTCATGAGCACAATTAAGTGTTTTGGAATTCCCATTCTTCGCAAGGTTATCTATAGTTTGTTATGATCCACACAGTCGAATGCCTTTGCATAGTCAATAAAACACAGGTAAACATCCTTCTAGTATTCTCTGCTTTCAGCCAGGATCCACCTGACATCAGCAATGATATCCCTGGTTCCACGTCCTCTTCTGAAACCGGCCTGAATTTCTGGCAGTTCCCTGTTGATATACTGCTGCAGCCGTTTTTGAATAATCTTCAGCAAAATATTGCTTGTGTGTGATATTAATGATATTGTTCTACAATTTCCACATTTGGTTGGATCACCTTTCTTGGGAATAGGCATAAATATGGGTCTGTTCCAGTCAGTTGGCCAGGAAGCTGTCGTCCATATTTCTTGGCATAGATGAGAGAACACCTCCAGTGCTGCACCTGTTTGTTGAAACATCTCAACTGATATTCCATCAATTCCTGGAGCTTTGTTTTTCACCAATGCCTTCAAAGTAGCTTGGACTTCTTCCTTCAGTACCATCGGTTCCTGATCATATGCCACCTCTTGAAATGGGTGAATATCAACTAATTTTTTTTTTTTTTTAATAATTTTTATTGTGCTTTAAGTGAATGTTTACAAATCAAGTCAGTCTCTCACACAAAAACCCATATACGCCTTGCTACACAATCCCAATTACTCTTCCCCTAATGAGACAGCCCACTCTCTCCCTCCACTCTCTCTTTTCGTGTCCATTTTGCCAGCTTCTAACCCCCTCCACCCTCTCATCTCCACTCCAGGCAGGAGATGCCAACATAGTCTCAAGTGTCCACCTGATCCAAGAAGCTCACTCCTCACCAGCATCCCTCTCCAACCCATTGTCCAGTCCAATCCATGTCTGAAGAGTTGGCTTAGGGAATTGTTCCTGTCCTAGGGCAACAGAAGGTCTGGGGGCCATGATCACCGGGGTCCTTCTAGTCTCAGTTAGACCATTAAGTCTGGTCTTATGAGAATTTGGGGTCTGCAACCCACTGCTCTCCTGCTCCCTCAGGGGTTCTCCGTTGTGTTCCCTGTCAGGGAAGTCACTGGTTGTAGTTGGGCACCATCTAGTTCTTCTGGTCTCAGGATGATGTAGTCTCTGGTTCATGTGTCCCTTTCTGTCTCTTGGGCTCGTAATCACCTTCTGTCCTTGGTGTTCTTCATTCTCCTTTGATCTAGGTGGGTTGAGACCAACTGATGCATCTTAGATGGCTGCTTGCTAGTGTTTAAGACCCCAGATGCCACTCTTCAAACTGGGATCAACTAGTTCTTTTTGGTATAATGACTCTGTGTATTCCTTCCATCTTCTTTTGATGCTTCCTGCGTCGTTTAGTATTTTCCCCATGGAATCCTTCACTAGTGCAACTCGAGGCTTGAATTTTTTCTTCAGTTCTTTCAGCTGGGGAAACCCCAAGCGTGTTCTTGCCTTTTGGTTTTCTATCTCCAGCTCTTTGCATATGTAATTATAATACTTTACTTTGTCTTCTTGAAAGGACCTTTGAAATCTTCTGTTCAGTTCTTTTACTTCATCAATTCTTCCTTTTGCTTTAGCTGCTCGACGCTCAAGAGCAAGTTTCAGAGTCTCCTCTGACGTCCACCTTGGTCTTTTCTTTCTTTCCTGTTTTTTCAGTGACCTCTTGCTTTCTTCATGGATGATGTCCTTGATGTCATTCCACAACTTGTCTGGTCTTCAGTCACTAGTGTTCAGTGCATCAAATCTATTCTTGAGATGGTCTCTAAATTCAGGTGGGTTATACTCAAGGTCATATTTTGGCTCTCGTGGACTTGGTCTGATTTTCTTCAGTTTCAGTATGAACTTGCATATGAGCAATTGATGGTCTGTTCCACAGTCGGCCCCTGGCCTTGTTCTGACTGATGATATTGAGCTTTTCCATTGTCTCTTTCCACAGATATAGTCAATTTGATTTCTGTGTATTCCATCTGGTGAGGTCCATGTGTATAGTCACCATTTATGTTGGTAATAGAAGGTATTTGCAATGAAGAAGTCGTTGGTCTTGCAAAATTCTATCATTCGATCTCCAGCATTGTTTCTATCACCAAGGCCATATTTTCCAACTACTGATCCTTCTTCTTTGTTTCCAACTTTTGCATTCCAATCACCAGTAATTATCAATGCATCTTGATTGCATGTTTGATCAATTTCAGACTGTAGCAGCTGATAAAAATCTTCTATTTCTTTATATTTGGCCCTAGTGGTTGGTGCATAAATTTGAATAATAGTCCTATTAACTGGCCTTCCTTCTAGCTGTATGGATATTATCCTTTCACTGACAGCACTGTACTTCAGTATAGAATCTTGAAACATTCTTTTTGAAAATGAATGCAACACCATTCCTCTTCGAGCTGTCATTCCCAGCATAGTAGACTATAAAAAAATATGATTGTCCAATTCAAAATGGGCAAAACCAGTCCATTTCAGCTCACTAATGCCTAGGATATCGATGTTTATGCATTCCACTTCATTTTTGACGATTTCCAATTTTCCTAGATTTGTACTTCATACATTCCAGGTTCTGATTATTAATGGATGTTTGAAGCTGTTTCTTCTCATTTTAAGTCATGCCACATCAGCAAATTAAGGTCCCGAAAGCTTTACTCCATCCATGTCATGAAGGTCGACTCTACTTTGAGGAGGCAGCTCTTCCCCAGTCATCTTTTGAGTGCCTTCCAAACTGGGAGGCTCATCTTCCAGCACTATATTAGACAATGTTCCACTGCTATTCATAAGGTTTTCACTGGCTAATGCTTTTCAGAAGTAGACTGCCAGGTCCTTCTTCCTAGTCTGTCTTAGTCTGGAAGCTCAGCTGAAACCTGTCTTCCATGGGTGACCCTGCTGGTATCTGAATACTGGTGGCATAGCTTCCAGCATCACAGCAACACGCAAGCCCCCACAGTACGACAAACTGACGGACACGTGGGGGAAAAAACTATACAGTTTGATATAATGGAATTGGCTGAGTGTAAGGAAATAGATGCTTTTAGACTCCGACATAAGAATATAAAGCATTTGGGCAACTACTAAAGTTAGAAATATTCACATTGTGACCCAGCAAGTTCAAGGAAGCTTGTACAGGTTGTTCATTACAGTATAGTTAATGCAACAACAAGAACAAAAAGGGAAACACTACAAGGATGGTTATATAGTCTATGTTGTTGTTGAGTGCTGTCAAGGTAATTTTAACTCAAAGCGACAACCCCATGAGACAGAGAAGAACTGCCCCACAGGATTTTCTAGGCTATAATCTTTACGGGAGCAGATCTCCAGGTTGGGTGGGTTAGAATTGCCAATCTTTTGGTTAGTAGCTGAGTGCTTAGCCATTGTACTGCCAGGGCTCCTTATATAATCTATGATGTATCTATATTGTAGAACATTATGAGAAATTACAAAGAATGAGGTAGATCTATATTTACTGACATGGGAAAATTTGTAGGCTGTAGACAGAAAGGAAAACCCAAATTGCCTAATACTATCAAGTGATTCCACACACAAAATAAGACCATTTTCGATGGGTCCATTTATCATTGTGTAAATGTATAACTAAAGGTGTAGAAGGAGACACACCAGAGTAGCAACAGGGATTACCTCTAGGAAGGAAACTCAGATCGGGTAGGGGGAGGAGCAGAGGTCAACGGGAACCAGACCTTATCTGTAACGCTTAATGTTGTAATGTTCAACTGTCACTTGTGGCTACCCCTTATCTTTTGAATAGCCACCCTATATTTTTATAATGAGTCTGTACTGTGAATTTAATCTACCTAATGTAGACTGAAAGAAATTTGCTTTCCATCCTCTGAGATTGGCCCAGGAGTGTGAGGGTTATTTGTACCTCAGAAGAATGCTCACCAAAAGAACCCCATTATTGAGGATGTTCATGATAATTAAAACCTGTTGCTGTTGAGTTGATTCTGACTCATAGCAACATTATAGGACAGAGTAGAGCTGCCACATAGGGTTTACAAGGCTGTAATCTTTACAGAAGCAGATTGCCACATCTTTCTCCCTTGGAGCAGCTGGTAGGTTCAAATTGCTGACCTTTCGGTTATAAGATGAGCGCTTTAACCGTTGTGCCACCAGGGCTCCTTGATAATAATTAGGTAGATAAAGTGACCAATTCTTTTTTTTCATTGTGCTTTAAGTGAAAGTTTACAATTCAAGTCAGTTTCTCATATAAAAACTTATATACACATTGTTATGTGACCCCAGTTGCTCCCCCTACAATGTGACAGCACACTCCTTCTCTCCACCCTGTATTTCCTGTGTCCATTCAACCAGCTCCTGTCTACCTCTGCCTTCTCATCTCGTCTCCAGATAGGAGCTGCCCACATAGTCTCATGTGTCTACTTGAGCTAAGAAGCACACTCCTCACCAGTATCATTTTATGTCTTACAGTCCAGTCTAATCTTTGTCTGAAGAGTTGGCTTCGAGAATGGTTTTAGATTTGGGCTAACAGAGAGTCCAGGGGCCATGACCTCTGGGATCCCTCCAAAAAATGACCAATTCTTTGCATTTCAATCAGGCTTTCTCCAGTTACCCCAGTGCCTGCTCAATGGCTTCATAAACAAAGTTATCACAGGGACAGGGAGAGAAATTGTGCATAGGCTCAGCAACATGAACTTCTCTTTACCAAAACTGACCTGGCTATTGTCACATTTGAGTTTGCCAGCAGACGTGATCTACCCTACGCATTTACTAGTATAACACATTCTTGGGTGTGCTAATCAGCCATCTGGTGGTAGGTTGATTACATAAAAAAACACACACATTTCTAAATATGGATTTCCTTTCCTTCTCACCATTCTTCTGCCAGTAACATCATCAGTGGACTTCCTCAATATCTTATTCACTGACTTGCTATCTTAAACTATATTACTGTTGATTAAGGAACTTAACTTACCACAAAAGAAATAAGGCAATGGTTGAATTCAAAGGATTCACTGGTCTTACCATACTTTCAGAAGAGTAGAATGGCCTATTAAAGATTCAGTTATGGTTGAGCGTTGTCTTATAGAGTGTGGCTCATGCTCTGAACCAGTGGCCGATAAATATTCCTGTTTTCCCTACAGCCAGAATGCATGGGTCTAACAACCAAAGGGTGGAAGTGGAAACAGCCCTTAGTACTCTAAAATTACTGTTACACTTGAGAATTTTTGCTTCCTCCCCCGTCAACTTGGGCTCCACTGGTTTGGAGGTCAAGGGGAGAAATGCTTCCATCAGGGGGTGCAACAACAATCCCCTTGAATTGGAAGTTGAACTGCTACGGTAATTCTAGACTCCTTATAACTCTGAATAAAATAGGCAAGAGAGGATTATACCAAGTAGGCTGAGGTGACTGATCCTGATTATCAAGGGGCAAGAGGGTTGCTGCTATACCATGATGGGGGAAAGGAGTATTACTGGAGCCTGAGGAATCTTTTGGACATCTCCTAGTATATTACCTCCAGTGGTATAAAGTTAATGAAATACTATAGAAGCCTAACACAGACTGTTATGGATTGAATTGTGTCCACCAAAAATATGTGTTGTAAATCCTAACCCCTGGTTATAATCCCATTTGGGAAAGGGTTTTCTTTGTTATATCAATGAGACAGTGTTAGTGTAGGTGTATCTTAAGTCAGTCTCTTTTGAGATATAAAAGAGATTAAGCAAGCAAGCAAGAGAGCAGAGATGGGGGAAGACAATGCCAAGCCACAGGATGATCACTAAGGAACCAAGGGACAGGGAATTTCCCCTAGAGCCAACCGAAAGAGAAAGGCTTCCTCTAGAGCTAGTGTCCTGAATTCAAACTTCTAGCCTCCTAAACTGTAATAAATTTCTGTTCTTTAAAGCCATTCACATGTGGTATTTCTGTCATAGCAGCACTAGATAACTAAGGCACACAGAGCCACCAAGGGGTCAGACCTTCCAGGAACAAAATTTTGGATCATGCCATCAAATAATGAACTTTGCCAGCTGAGGTACTGGCTGAGGTCAAACGAACTTGGAATGATAGTAGAGGAAGGAAAATGCATCACCAACAATAGCCTCTTGACCAGTTGCAGAAATGTGGACAGTAGTTGCTTCCCATATTTTCCTCCATGGTGATATACATGTGTATGTGTATTGTATATATTTGTATGTGTGTGTGTTTGTGTGTACGTGCATGTAGATATATATGGATATGTATATACGCATGTATATGTGTATTCAAGGGGCTCCAGTGGCACATGGTTAAAATGCTTGACTGCTTAGCAAAATTGTTGGTGATTCAAATCCACCAGCCATTCTATGGCAGAAAGATGTGGCAGTCTGCTTCTGTAAAGATTACAGCCTTGGAAACCCTATGGGGCAGTTCTTCTCTGTCCCATAGGGCCACTATGAGTCGGAATCGACTTGATAGCAATAGGTTGGGTTTTATGTGAACATCCATATATATATACACACACACTAATCTTTTTTCCTCTTTCTGTTCTTTATTACTTCATATAGGGCATGTTGCTGATAATTAATTTCATTAAAGCACAAAGGTTTAGACTATCGGGATGAGATTATGACTGAACTAGAAGAGTAAACATCACTCAGAGATCCTGGACTTGGAGCTGGATGCAGAAACTGATGAGGCTTTGGGTCTCTCCTGGAAAGGTGAGTGTATTTTTATGAAAAATTGTTACATTTTCTTACATTAGAGTGGCAGTTCTCACACTTTGTTGCATGTTAGAATTGTCTAGAAAACCTTATTAGAATTGCCTAGAGCATCTTGTTAAAATGTTTCTGTAAAACTGGGGCTGGTCCCAAATTTCTGCATTTATCATTTCCTAGGTGATGCTGATGCTGCTGGTCCATGGGCCACTTTTTGAATAAAAAAGCATGTTAATACTGTTGATGTTGTTTAGAGCGGCAGTCAACTGTCACTTTCAACTGTCTTATCGTCTTTACTTTTGTTACTTTCCTAGGTAAAATCTAGAAAACTCTACTTCCCAGCCTCCCTAGAAGCCAGGGTGCAAATGGGTGCCCTAAGTTCTACCAATCATCCATATATTTACTAGACTCTGATTTGGACATGAGTGGCCTTTGTCTGGGACATCCATATTGCTAATTAGGTGGCAGGAGAGGTGCCAGTTTAAGCAGGGGCACGTTCTCTGATGAGGCTAGTCCTGGGGCTGAGTCTGCCTGTTGTTCTAGAAAGCGTAGCGATTAGCCTATTTCTCTAGCCCTTCCGACAGTTCAGTGAGCTAACCTAACATCCTCTCATAAAGCCGTTCTTCAACTAGCCAGAGTCGGTTCTGTTGTTTGCAACAGAAAAATCCTAACCCATACAAATGAATAACTTCTGTAATTAAAATTTAATTTTAAAAAGAATGAAAGTAGTTTTATTTGCAAAGTAAAATTTAAAAAGCAAGTGTAATTTAATTTAGATAAAAAAAAATTTAGATAAGGGCTATAAAATATTTAGCACAATGTGTGGCATAAAGAAGTACTTGATACATGTGGTTGTTTTTAAAGGGGACTGTTTTGTGATTTTTATGGAAATGATACACTGTCATTATAAAAATTTGACTAATTACAGAAAAGTTTACACAAATAACCTCCATGTAGAACATGATTCTAGATATCTTTCTCTAAGAAAAAGGAAGTAACATTGGAGAGATGTACGGATATAAGCAGGACAAAGGTTTTAAGAACAGCATCAAAGTTCATGCCATTTTTAAAATAAAATTAAAAAAAATAATTTTAGTAGCATTAACCTATATTTCTGACACAGCTGGCTGACATTCTAATTGGTACAAATATTTCCTCTCCCAGTGTCCTAGGGCTGCATGCAACAAGGGGCCAAACACAAACCTCTCATTTCAAGCTGGATTTCCCTTAAGAAACTAGTCTTCGCTTTTTTTTTATCTGTGGGTAATTCTGTGAGTTGACTTCTAATGCTTTTAGAATATTATGCATTTTTTTCAATGTACAAATTTCGGGGACGACAGCTGTAAACTCCATCAGGAGCTATACTCCCTGTCTCTAGAACAATGCTTGCTATACTTAAATTGCTGAATAGACATGTAAATGGGTAGATGAGTAAATGAGTGAATTAGCAGGTGAAATGAACTTGTTTGGGCTGTGGAGTCAAACAGGCCTGGACTCAAATCCCTGTTCCACAACTTTATAATTGTCTGACTCAAAGCAAGGTACTGAGTCTCTTGAGATCTCTGTCTATTCATGTGCAAAATCAGGGTAACAACATTCACTTTACAAAGATATTACGAATCTACTGGTATATTAGAAAGTAATTTCCATGAAAGTGGAGACTTAAAAAAATCTTTTTTGGCAGAAATGCTTTTTTTTTTTAATTGTGCTTTGCATGAAGCAAATTAGTTTCTCATTAAACAATTAATACACAAATTGTTTTGTGACATTGGTTGCCAGCCCTGTGACTTGTCAACACTCTCCCCTTCTCGATCTTGGGTTCCCCATTTCCATTCGTCCAACTTTCCTGTTCCCTCCTGCCTTCTCGTCCTTGTCCTGGGCTGGTGTGCCCGTTTAGTCTCCTATATATGGTTCTGCTATGCATATTATTGTTTGTTTTATGGGCCTGTCTAATCTTTGGCTGAAGGGTGAACCTCAGGAGTGAGTTCAGTACTGAGTTAAAACGGTGTCTGGGGGCCATACTCTCAGGGTTTTTCCAGTCTCTGTCAGACCACTAAGTATGATCATTTTTGTAAGTTAGAATTTTGTTCTGCATTTTTCTGCAGCTTTGTTCAGGACCTTCTAGTGTGATCCCTGTCAGAGCAGTCAGTGATGTAGCCAGGCACCATCTAGTTGTGCTGGTCTCAGTCTGGAGGCTGTGGTAGTTGTGGTCCGTTAGTTCTTTGGACTAATCTTTCCCTTTTGTCTTTGGTTTTCTGTATTCTCCCTTGCTCCAGACAGAGTGGGACCAGTGGAGTATCTTAGATGGCTGGCTGCTCATAAGCTTTTAAGACCCCAGAATCTACTTACCAAAGTAGGATATAGAACATTTTCTTTATAAACTGTGTTATGCCAATTGAGCTAGATGTTCCCTGAGACCATGGTCCCCAACCCTTAGCCCAGCAATCCAGTCCCTGAGGGAGTTTGGATGTGTCTGTGAAGTTTCTATGACTTTGCCTTGGTCAAGTAGTGCTGATTTCCCCAGTATTGTGTACGGTCTTACCCTTCACCAAAGTTACTACTTATCTAAAAAAAAATAGTATTAAAAAAATCTTTTGAATGAACGAATGAATTTGAGGTCCTCACTATGTATAATGTGTATCAGATGTCTGAATCTTTCTAATTGGTCTCAGACTGTTAGATCTTTTCATTTGTCTGCTTCTTTATTGCCTTGCTGAGGCCTCCAGTAAGGTTGGTCGTCAGTTGCTCAGTGTCCCGACCATTAATGTGCCTGTATCTAGCTGTGCTTTCCTTTCCTAATTTATTTCTTTTAACTGCTTTAGAACAAAAAACCAGGTGTCATGGATTGAATTGTGTCCCCCTAAAATGTGTGTCCACTTGGCTAGGCCATGATTCTCAGTATTGTGTGATTGTCCACCATTTTGTCTTCTGATGTAATTTTCCTATGTATTATAAATCCTACCTCTATGATGTTAATGAGGCAGGACTCAATCTATAAGATTAGGTTGTGTCTTAAATCAAGCTGTTTTGAGATATAAAAGAGAAAAGCAAGCAGAGACACAGGGGGACCTTATACCAAAAGAAAGTAGTGCCAGGAGCAGTGTGTCCTTTGGGCCCAGGGATGCTGTGCTGAGCAGCTCTTAGTACAGGAGAAGATTGATAACAAGGCCCTTCCTCCAGAGCCGACAGAGAGAAAGGTTTCCTTTGGAGCTGATGCCCTGAA
This sequence comes from Elephas maximus indicus, assembly GCF_024166365.1. Classification (NCBI taxonomy): domain Eukaryota; kingdom Metazoa; phylum Chordata; class Mammalia; order Proboscidea; family Elephantidae; genus Elephas; species Elephas maximus. Next base: position 86,245,799 of record NC_064826.1, read on the forward strand.
TTTGGATTTCTAGGCTACTAGACTGTGAAAGAATAAACTTCTGTTTGTTGAAGCCATCCACTTGTGGTATTTCTGTTATAGCAGCACTAGATAACTAAGGTGGGATTTGTTACTGAGAGAGTGGGGTGCTGCTCTAACAAATATCTAAAATGTGGAAGCGGTTTTGAAATTGAGTGGATAGAGGCTGGAAGAGTTTTAAAGTTTTTTTTTTAATAGTAAAAGCCTAGATTGCCTTGAAGAGATGGTTGGTGGAATTATGGACATCAAAGACAATTTTGGTGAAGACTCAGAAGGAAATGAGGAAGGCTATTATTATTATTTTTTTTATTACACTGGAGGTGGCACAGATGGCGAGAAGCAGCATCAGAGAAACAGCAGCGACAGAACCAGAAGACCAGTGCGAGACAACGCTAGAGCCAACCCAGGGAGCAAGAGAGCTGAGTGCCTTTGTGCAGGAGGTTCCTGGCAGAGAGCTGAGTGCCTGGCACAGGAGGCTTCCTGGCACTTATCAGTGGAGCTAGGCTTGCTGACCCATGGAGCATGAGTGCTGAATGCCTTCCATTGGAAGTTTACTGGCAGAGTTGGGTACCTCCAGGAACTTATCTGTGGAGCAGAAGAGCTTTGGAACACTTGCCCCAGCAGGGCAGACACAGACGGTGAGACCAGAGGGCCCAAGACGCCAAGGAACCAGGAAGCAGAAGCTGAAGAGACAAGGAACACAGGGAGCAGAACTGCCTCAGTATCACAGGATAGAACTACCACCACTGGGGTCTCCAAGGGTAGAACCACCACCGCTGGGGTCTGTAAGGGTGGAGACGTGGCCTCTGGGGCTTCAAAGGGTGGACCACAGCCTCCTAGGTTTCAAAGAATCAGATCTTCACCAACTTGGTTCCAGAGTATGGGGCTGCCTGTCACGACTACCAACGGGATCGGCCCAGATCCACTGTCCAAAAGCTAAGGGGGCAGGGATGCCATGCCCAAGGGGCAGAAGAAAGGTGACTGCCAGGGATGAGGGGGTAGGGTTGCCACTCAGATGGACTAGAAGAATGGCGCTACCCAAATGCTAGGGAGCAGAGTTGCCATTCCAGTGGGCCTGGAAGGCACAGCTGAAGCCCAGGGGCCTCCACCCAGAATCCAGAGAGTGTGGCTAACACCAGGAGTCTGGAGGGCAGGGTCATTGCCTAAATAGTCTCAGAGAACAGAGGATTATTTTCAAGCCTTGAAGGCTAATGCAGTGTGTTCTGCTGACTTCTTGGTTCCTGTTACCTCTTCTTTCCCTCCAATTTCTCCCATTTGTAATGGAAATGTCTACCTTGTGCCTGTTCCACCATTGTACTTTGGAAGCGGATAACTTGTATTCTAGATTTCATAGATGAAGAGGAATTTTTGGATTTTGGACTTGGGGTTGATTTAAGACTTTTGAGTGAATGTGCTTTACATGTGGCAAGGACATGAATTTTGAGGTGCCAAAGGGTGGAATGTCATGGATTGAATTGCGTCCACCAAAAATACGTATCAACTTGGCTAGGCCATGATTGCCAGTATTGTGTGATTGTTCAGCATTTGTCATTTCATGTGATTTTCCTATATGCTGTAAATCCTACCTCTATGATGTTAATGAGGCAGGATTGGAGGCAGTTATATTAATGAGGCAGGACTCAATCTACAAAATTAGATTGTGTCTTAAGTCTGTCTCTTTTGAGATATAAGAGAGAAGCAAGCAGAGAGACGGGGGACCTCATACCACCAAGAAAGTAGTGCCAGGAGCAGAATGTGTCCTTTGGACCTGGGGTTCCTGTGCTGAGAAGCTCTTAGTACAGGGGAAGATTGATGACCTTCCTCCAGAGCTGACAGAGAGAGAAAGCCTTCCCCTGGAGCTGGTGCCCTGAATTTGGACTTCTAGCCTACTAGCCTGTGAGAGAATAAACTTCTGTTTATGGAAGCCATCCACTTATGATATATTCTGTTATAGATAACGAAGACACCAGGTAACTATATTTTTAGTAAACCAGGTAGCCAGGATTGTTAGATAAAGCAGGAATAGGTAGGCTCTGTGTAAAGGTTTGATAAACGGATTTTGCGCTGAGGAATTTCATAATCTTTATTGTTGTCAGCTGCTGACAAGTTGGCTCTGACTCATGGTGACCCCATGCACAACTTAATGAAACACTGTCCAGTCCTGCGCCATCCCCATGATTGGTTGGGGATCAGACCATTGTGATCCATAGGGTTTTCAATGACTTTTGCAAGTAGATTGCCGGCTTTTTTTCCTAGTCCCTCTTAGTCTAGAAGCACTGCTGAAACCTGTTCAGCATCATAGCAACATACAAACCTTCACTGACGTGTGGGTTGTGGTTGTCCGTGAGGTGAATTGGGCAGGAATTGAATCCAGGTCACGCAGTCTGCATGGAAGGTGAGAATTCTACCAGTGAACCACCACTGCCCCTTCATAATCTTTAGTAAATAGTTAATGTGACATTTAATTTGCTGCTCAGATTTTTTTTTCCTTTTCTTCAGTTTTAACCTGTGTTTTGAATAGAGTTTCTGAAGGAGTGATTTTAAGATTTATAAATTATTACTGAAATATTTTAACGCTTGAAAATAATGCCTTGATAGATTCTAATGACTGCAATAAAGATTGCTGAATACATTATAAAGCAAAAGTTCCAATAACCAAGAACATCTGTACAAATTAGACCAACTATTTGCTCAAAGAAAAATACTTTTAATTTAATATCTTTCTCTCAGGAATATTTCCATTTAGTTTTAGGTAAGATGGGATAAGCAAGGGAATTAGATTAATCAAAATTTCTGATCACAGTACTTTAAAATCTCTAAGGACACCAAAATGCTTCATGAACAGATTTTTAAAAATGATTTCACCATTAGAAATTATAATTAGTTTTCCCATCTGCGTCTTTTTTTAACAATAGACTTTGTTTTTTAAAGCAGTTTTAGGTTTACAGAAAAATTGAGCAGAAAGTACAAAGAGTTCCCATACACCCCCTCCCTCCCTTGCACTGTTTCTAGTGTTAATATCTGGCATTAGTGTGGCACCTTTCTTACAACTGATGAACCAATACCGATACATTATTATTAACTATTTTTTTTTATAGCCCATAGTTTACAATAGGTTTTACTCTTTGTGTTGTATAGTCCTATGGGTTTTGACACCATCTGTCTCTTCTCTAAATAGTGGATGAAATAAGTTTAGAGGCCTATTTAAGTTAAGAAAGGATTCACAATAGAAACAAAGAAAAATGGATAATAAAGACCTCTCTGTAAATGGCAGAAAGCTTATTTACCTTTGCCAGGGTTCTCCACCAAATCCATAATGTTGGTGTCCTTTACCCATGACACGAGGAGGTTCACATTTTGGCCTGTGTTCCTCGGGGAGTGAAATTGGTATTATCCCACCATATTCCCTATCGGCACCCCAGGGAAGCCTGCATTGTTGGAGTGACTCCCTTAACTCCTGATACCTGTGAAAAAAGAGAGACTTTTGAAATAGCGTCAGAAATACCTCAAGTTCCTATAGCTTCATAATTATTATTATTTTTTTTATCATTGTTGGAACATAGAATTCTCAGTGTAGGGTAGATTATGATACACACTGGCTATTTGGACATCATGGGACCCTTGAAAGAATCAGATCAAATTCTTGAAGGCCTATAGATTTTTTTTTTTTTAATGGCGAGTATTGTGAAGGAGAAGCTACTTGATCCTAAATTCTACCTAGAGCTTCTGTAAGAGTGGTTCTCAAAGTGTGGTCCTTGGACCAGCAGAATTAGCATCTCTTGAGAGCTTGTTAGAAATTAAAATTCTCAGGCACCACCCCAGACCTAGGAATCAGAATCTGGGGATGGGGCCAGTAATCTGTTTTAACTAACTCTCCAGGTGATTCTTAACACACACTAAAATTTTAGAAGCATTGTCCTATTCAAGTTACCTTCCATAGAAATGAGGTCTTCAATAGTCCCATCCCTTACAATAGTGCTATTCAGTAGGTTGGAGACATGAAAATTTCCTCAGTTGGCTGGTAGTATTTAGCCTGATATTGAAGACGAATAGTTCAGATGATTTTTCTCTACTCTTTCTTAACAAAGGAGTGAAGGGCAGGACCCTATCTTGTTTACTGTTTTAACAGTGCTTTACCCCAGTGTCTGACACATAGAAAGTGCTCAACAGAGTCTGTTCAATGACTGCGGGCATGAGTGAATAAGCCAGGACGCAAGCAGCCCAATACACCACAATGAAAGCCCCTGGCTAGGGAGAGGGTCTCACAAAACACTGAAGAATATATCTGGCAAAAGATCTGCTTCCTAATTAGGAAGGATTTAATGACTTCTAGTTTCCAATGGTGGAAAGCCAGGTTATTTGCACCAACGCTCTCAATGAAAATAAATAAAAATGCTGACAAAGAAAACATCTTCTTAAAAGCAATGAATTGCTGTCAATACTAGAAAGGGATACCAGGCCTACACAAGAGGAAAAATAGGAACCCAGAAAGGTAAAGAAGCGCAGAAGCTACCTTTGCCCTTAGAGCAGCACCAATTCTCGAAAATTCATACTTTTGTTTTAAGGGCCTTGGGGAGTGAAAGGTACAGATATTAAAGTTCAGGGCCAGATAGGAATCTAAAGGAGACCATACCTACAATATGCTGGGCCCCCAGAAGGCTACACTCCTCCATTAAAGGTGAGTTAGAAGAGTGGTCTTTTGCTCAAGTTTGCATGGGCCCAAGACTTGACTTTGGATTAACGTGGTCTCTTAGGCACTTGGCAAGACAGACAGGATCCTCTCTAGAGGAAGGGTTCTTAGAGGAATCCCTGCTGAAGATGAGCTCTAATGAATGATGAGTTATCTAGGTGGAAGAGAGGAAAGAATATTCTAGGCAAGGGGAGTAGAATGCAAAAAGTCCTGAAGATGGGAAAGATTATGGAATTGAAAAATCTTGAAAATGTCGGCTTTGAAATCCCTCTTAGAGAGGGAACTATTTTTGTTTGATAAAATATTTTGCCAGGCCATTTGGTGTAGAGATAAACATCTTAAAAGTATTGGTGTTGGTAGAATCCAAGCAACCTAAAGGATGGATGAAGCTGCTCTGCAGTGGGAGTTATTTGTGTTTTTACTCCTGAGGTAGAAAGAGGAGAGGGAAGGGGAGTAAAGGGAGAGGGAGAAGACAGGAGCCAGCAAGATGGGAGGAGGCTGGAGATTGCATTTGGTGAAAAGCCAGCCAGAGACCCCTAGTGACCCATGGTTAAAGAACTGATGAATACAGAAGTTAGGGCATATTAGGGGTTTTAAGTTACATGTAGTATGGTGTGACGTGACTCTTCCTCCTGACCCCCAACTGCTCAGTGAAGTTTATCATATTCATAAATGCTCTGTGTGGACCGTATCTGAAGGAAATTGAGAAAATACTGGGTTTCACTTCTGGGTCAATGTGGTGGTCAACAGAACCGGGAACTCATAGTCAGAAATGACCAACAGACTTTAAAGCCTCACCTCTACCCCCATCCTGGGAATTTGGATAAATTTTAGCGAAAGCTTTGGATTTCCCAAGACATGGAATAAAGATTCAAGTGGAACTTAAGGGCTGAGAAAATAGCTGAATTACAGCTGATATGGAATTCAGCAATTTGGGGCTCAGTAGAGAAGAGTTGTAAGAGATGAAACAAGAGAAGGAAACAATATCCTGAGAGGCTGTATCAGCCCTTTAGACTATACCTTGGGAGTAACAGAGAGTCAGTCAGAAACTCAGAGCTTGGAGACGGAGACAGAGACAGAGATATGGACTGTGGAGCTCCTTCTTCTTTGTACCACTACAGAGCTTGGCTTAATGGAATCCCCTGTAAACATCTGCTGAATGGAGATATTTCCATCCAGGAAATGGGAGTATCTTATAAATTAAATGTATTATCTCGTAAGGTCAATAGATTAGGGGTTGGCAAACTACAGTCCCTACCCAAACTATGGCCAAATCCAACACACAGGCTGTTTGCATAAATAAAATGTTACTGGAATGCAGCCAAAACCATTCATTTATTCATTGTCTATGGCTGCTTTCACCCTACGATGGTAGAGTTGAGTATTTGTGACAGAGACTATAAAGCCTAAAATATTTATTATCTGGCCCTCTGCAGAAAAAGTTTGCCAGCCCCTGCATTAGCTAGTCAAGGGGCACCCGGGCAACCATTGATTTGAGGTGCTGTAGAAGGGACACTCCACTCGCAGACATCTAAGGCCCCCAGCAGCTCTATGACTATATGACTTATAGACATCGTTTGGAGGACATGGCAAGTGAAAAATATTTAAACACATTTGATTAATGACAACCGAAGTTTTAATATCTAAGTTTGTAAAAGTTATATTTAAATCGTAAATGAGTCAATTTCTCAACATCTGACCCCTGTACATTACATTATCCCAGGAAGATGAGCCAGGAGAAAATGTTAATCAGTCATTTAGGCTGCCATCCATCTGAAGCTAGTAAGTTGCAGGAAACCATTTAAAATAAAAGGCAAAGCATAAATAAGTCATATTTCTCTTTTACTTTAGAGTCTCACGTTTTCCCCCTTAGCTTTAATGCTAACAGCATTTTATAGAAAGAACCCATTAAAATAAATACTACTAAGTATTTGTAAAGCTTAAATAAAACACATCCCTAAAACAAAGAAAATAATAATCAAAGTATCAGTGCTGTAACCTGTAGCCAAAGAAAATTAAATCTTTACCTGTTTTTGAGAAAAATACTACTCCCTATCCATAAACCAGTATCTGGTTTTGAAGTCACTTTACAGTATTCTGAGCACCAAGTCACAAACCCAGAGGCTGAATTTAGCCAGTAATTACTAGAAGGCAAGATTAAAAGAAAACTCAAAATCAACATAACTTCCATTTTTTCAGCTGGTAGAGAATTAATGTTCAAGAAAAGTGTCCAGGAATCAGAAAGCAATGGAACGACTCCAGAAGCAGAATGGGAACGTGTAATGAAGCACTTCCTTAACTGATGTTTGTTTGCCTGAAGAGCTAAAGAACTTGCTAGAGAGAAGTCAGCTGAATGAAAAACAGATAGGGATCTGTGACGATTCTGAATAGCTGTTCACGCCACTCTTAAATTTTCAGGAGGAGAAATACCAAAGGATACCACCCATTTATTGACTTAGTATTTTTAAAGAAGAGCAAGTCAGATTATATAAAATAGTAAATACTCTAATTGTTTCAAAACAAACACATGAATAAAGTAACTGAATTATAAAGATTAACTTGCCCTTGGTCAGTGGGTAAACCAGAACCATAATCCTGGTTTTCCTACTGTTTTTAGTGCCTTCTGCTACCCCCACTTAACCTATCAGCCCAAAATAAGCTGAAAAACTTTCAGGAAATACATATTCCCTCTCTCCATCTCAGACCTACTGAGCCTGAATGTCTAGAGATTGAGCCTTTGAGTCGATTCCAACTCATAGCGACCCTATAGGGCAGAGCAGAACTGCCCCATAGGGTTTCCAAGGAGCAGCTGGTAGATTCAAACTGCTGATCTTTTGGTTAGCAGCCAAACTCTTAACCACTGTGCCCTAGGCATCTGTATTTTTACAAAGCTCCTCAGGTGATTTTGATGTACGTGTCTGCAGACCAGTGCTGGAGCTAGACTGTGTTAGCCATTCTGGGAAGAAATAAAAAGTAGGCTGGTGCAAGGAAATCATTTTACATCACTGTTAAAATTGCCGACTTAGTTCAAATTACATTATGATATTAAAAAATAAAAAAAGATAGTGCCCCTTAAAGTACATCAATGTTTAGAAAGTTAAGTTGCTGAGTGCTACTTAGCCATGCTGGGACTCAGGATTATTCCTACCGTTGTGAAGGATAATTGCTAAAACCCAAGAGTTTTCTTTTGATTTTTTAAATTGTGCTTTACGTGGAAGTTTACAAGTCAGTCTCTCATACAAAAATTTATATACACCTTGCTATGTACTCCTAGTTGCTCTCCCGCTAATAAGACAGCACACTTCTCTCCACCCTGTATTCCCTGTGTCCATTCAGCCAGCTTTTGTCCCCCTCTGCCTTCTCATCTCCACTGCAGAAAGGAGCTGCCCACATAGTTTCATGTCTATTTGAATCAAGAGGTTCACTCCTCACCAGTATCATTTTCTATTTTATAGTCCAGTCCAATCCCTGTCTGAAGAGTTGGCTTTGGGAATGGTTCCAGTCTCAGGCTAACAGAAGGTCTGAGGACCATGACCTCCAGAGTCCTTCTAGTCTCGGTCAGACCAGTAAGTCTGGTCTTTTTATGAGAATGTGAGGTCTGCATCCCACTGCTCTCCTTCTCCATCAGGGACTGATTCTCTGTTGTGTTCCCTGTCAGGGCAGTCATTGGTTGTAGCCGGGCACCATCTAGTTTTTCTCATCTCAGGCTGATGTAGTCTCTGGTTTATGTGTCCCTTTCTGTCTCTTGGGCTCATAATTACCTTGTCCTTGGTGTTCTTCATTTTCCTGTGCTCCAGGTGGGTTGAGACCAATTGATGCATCTTAGATGGCTGCTTGCTAGCATTTAAGACCCCAGACGCCACTCACCGAAGTGGGATGCAGAATGTTTTCTTGATAGATTTTATTACGCCAATTGACCTAGATGTCCCCTGAAACCATGGTCCCCAAACCCCTGCCCCTGCTACACTGGCCTTCGAAGCATTCAGTTTATTCAGGAAACTTCTTTGCTTTTGGTTTAGTCCAATTGTGCTCACCTCTCCTGTTGATTTTGTTGTGTTGTGTTGATTTTTGAGATACCTTGAAGTTAAAGTTAGTAGCCATGGACCTTGAACCTGGTCTGAAAAAGCAAACCTCAGCAGTGATAGATTAGAGGTACCACCGTTGCCCTGCTAACACTTTCCAGAGAAGTTCAGACAAATAACATTAAGAGAAGAGAGAATCTTCTCTTTCTGTAGCTGTCTAGCTTCTTTTTAAGAGAACTAGGTGTTAAGAGGAGAGGTTCTGAGAATACATGATCATCCTGGCATCCAATCTGGGGACTGTAAAATGAAAGAATTCACACAGAATAAAAGGAAAGCAAGGTTTTAGTTATTAGGAGTCAGGAGCCTGGTTGTACCTAGATACTGTTTCAAATGATACCGTCTTGTAGTTTACACGTAGCTGAACACATGTTGTATTTAATTTTATAGTCAATTAATAAAAAGCAGTATTTCCTCAAAGATGCTTCCCTTAAATTTCTTGCCAATTAAAGAGTTTTAGAACTAATCACACACCAACAATAGGCCCATTTAGGTAGAGCAGATCTAAATTTCAGTGAAAAATCTTAGATGAGTGTTTTCCAGGGCACAGTGAATTCAATCAGATATGACAATTCCAAAGTCTCAATGGAGTAAAACAGTCAGATATCGAGATGCAAGAAGAAGTAGACATCTGTTAATTCTGTTTGCCTGAAACCCCTTTTTGTGCTAACAGAGTCCAGTCTTCTTTACGGGGAACCACTCCTGTCCTGCCCATGTGATTTGGGTGGGGCAGAACCTCAGGGTGGGACCCATGACCCGGGCCTTTGGTGAATGGTCCAGGGATGGGCAAACATCCCAAGATAAGCTAATAAAAGTCCTCTCAAGTTTTTTCTCCCATTTTCCCTTTCCCTGGCCTTGGAAAGCTGCCACATGTAAGCGTGGACCTGCTAGCAGTTATTTTATCACAATCTGGGGAGAGCCTGCCCAAGAAAAAAGCCTACACAAAGGAAAGCAGAACCAAGAGCTGAAGATGCCCCCATGCCATTATATGACCTGTGTCTGAAGTCAGTTATAATGCTGGGAAATTTTCACTTACATGAGCCAACAAATCAAATGACCATTTTACTTAAGCCAGTTTGAGTTGTTTTTTTTTTTGTCACCTGCAACAAAAAAAAGTCCTCATAAACCAAAGAGTTTCCAAAGTACACATCACAATAATGAATTCCCAGTGAGTGATATGAACATTAGCAATTGAACTGAGACTTGGCAAGGAAGGACTACAGGAGTGGGTCCGTTGAGAAGAGAAGAAGATAAAATTGTGACCCTTCCTACCTGTTAGGGTGGTCTGGAAAGGAGGGTTTGGGAAATAACGATGAATAGACAATCGCTGCCTTGAAGAAACTTATGTTTAGTGCAGTAGTTCTCAAACTTTATCTGCAAAGGAATTAGTGGACTTGTTAAAATGCAGACTCCTAGGCCTCAATCCCAGAGATCCTGATCAATATGTTTGGGGTGATCCAAGGGATCTACATTTTAGACAAGTGGTGTAGGAAGCATTGCTTTGGTGGAATAAATAGACATTGAGAAAAATACAATATGGTGGCATATGTGCTGGAATGGAGCGTGAACAAAGTACGGGGGAGCACTTGAGTGTTCTCTAGGACAGTGATTCTCAACCAAGGTGTTACTTGACCAATAGGAGAGAAACAGGTGGCGTCATAGATAGATCTTAGGAAACCGTACAAAACTTATCCTATTTAATAGCTATGATCACCACTGAGAGTCACAGGTAAACATTATCATTTGGGTTGCGAAGGCAAAAAAAAAAAAGAGGCTAAGAACCACTGTTCTAGTGTTCTTTCGTTATAAACAAGCAGCCATGGCCAGATATATTCTGCCAACCAAATAAAATCTGGAAATTCTGCTCAGGTACCCTAGAAAGTAGGAAAGGCTGTTTATATATGTGCTCTAATGGCTTTTAATTGGAACGTACTTGAAATCCTGTGATAAATAGGTAGATAGTAGAGGTGAAAGGAACTTGGTCTAGTTCACAAATAAGGAAACTACCAAGGAAGATCAATTGTCCAACAACTCTAAAACTAGAAAGTGTCAAGCTTGGGTTCTGTTTCTAGTTACCTAATTTCATGTTTACAGGCCATTTCGCTTATGAATGCTTTAGCTTCTATCTATCTGGAAAGAGAGAAAACATTCTCTATTCCACAAACCAAATAGAGATTATGAGGCTAATCGGACTGTGAAAGACTATATGTTGGTGTAAGTGGCTGGGGTTGGGAAATGAAATATTCACAGTCATACACCACCTAGAACAGATAAAAATTGTCACTCAGATTCTAGTTTAGAAGTCAGGGGTAGAGGTTAGTAGTCTGCTATTTCTGATGGAGACAGTATGCTTTATAGAAACACTACTGAAGGTTATCCTCAGTTATCTCAAGGAATATCTCAAAATTTATTCTGAATGCTCTCAGAACAATCATTACACAAATTCCCGTTCCAGTCATGGTGTGTGCCAGAGTAGCTTGCATTGGACTAACTCTCTTGATGACAACAATTATAAACTCTAGATAACATATTTTAAAAACCCAACTGTTTGAAGATACTGGAGAAAAATCAGATACGGTAAAAACTAAAGGAGATACCACCCTTGAAAGAAGAAGAGCACACTGGGTGAGAACCACATTTAACTGGCTTTTCCCTAGAAAGCAATCCCTAGTTTATGGCACGTCAGGAGAGATAAAGCTGAAAGAGGCAGACTTACTGGGCTGCTTTCAGGCTGCCAGAGTGGTTGGAAATTAAGGTGGGAATCCAGGAAAGGTGAGAGCCACAGAAAAAGGAGTTCCCAAATACGCATTAAAATTTCCCTAAACTTCTTGGCTGACAGCTGCACATTAATGGGAAATAATCTAAGAAAGCCCATGAAAAGCAACACTCAGAAGGCTAAATATCTGATCAGAGATTTCAACAGGTGACCAGTACTGGGGAGACAAAATCTTAAGATAGAATCCTGCCAAGTTAGAAGGGCGTGGTATACAACCAGAACCTTAGAAAAGCCACACATCCTAGGACTAAGAGATCCTAGGACTAAGAACTATTACCTAAAACTAAGGGGGAAGACTGACTCATCTTCATAAAAACCCCACACTAGTAATTTACTGGCTTACTAGAACAGAATTCACATTCTCCAGAGGAAGATAAAACCCAGAGTCTCTACAATATATCATTCACAATGTCTAGTAAACAAAACATTCCTAGATATAAGCAGAAAAATGTGACCAATAATCAAAGATTAAAAGTCAACAGCTGACCCAAAGACAGCACAGATATTGGAATTAACAAAGATTTTAATATATAATATTTTTTTCTTATTATAAGTATGTTAAACAATTTACAGGAAGAGATGGATATAATGAATGGGGATATGTCAAGGAAGAGGTGAAAATTCTTAAAAGGATCCAGATGGAAATCCTAGAACTGGAAAAATATAGCATCTAAAATAAAAAATTCATTGCAAAGGCTTAACAGAAGATTTGACACTGCAGAAGAAAGGATCAGTGAACTTGAAGATGGGTCAATAGAAATTACCCACACTAAAACAGAGAGAAATATCAAAACAAAAAGAATAGAGCTTTAATGGCCTATGTGACAGTATCAAGCAGTCCAGCATACATGTAACTGAAGTTTCAGAAGGAGAGGAGAGGGATAATGGAGAATAAAAAAATATGAAGAAATAGACAAAAAAATTTCAAACTTGATAAAAAACAACTCAGATCCAAGAAGTACAAACTGTTTTCAACCTGTTGAAAACTAAAGATAAAGAGAAATCATAAAAGCTGCCAGAGGGGGGTAAACTGAATTATATACAATATGGTCCCATTGTTTTCAAAGTGTTTTAAGAAAATTATCAACTTAAAAGTCTATATCCAATGAAAATGGACTAATAATGAAGGTGAAATAAGAATAGTTTCAGATAAGCTAAAGCTGGGAGAATGGTTTAAAGCAGACTCATGCGATAAGAAATGCTAAAGAAATTTCTTCAGTCTAAGGAAGTAAAATCAGGAAAATTAAGATCTACAGAAGGAATAACAAAAACCAGAAGTGGTAAATATATGAGTAAATATGAAAGAGTTTTCTTTCTTAATTTCTTTAAAAGACAACTGACTGTTACAAGAAAAAATAACAGCAATGTATTACCTGATTTATAACATGTAGAAGTAAAATATATGGCAACAACAGACAAAAGATAAAAAAAAAAAAAAACCAAACCCAGTGGCATCGAGTCGATTCCGACTCATAGCGACCCTATAGGACAGAATAGAACTGCCCCATAGAGTTTCCAAGGAGCGCCTGGCGGATTTGAACTGCCGACCTTTTGGTTAGCAGCCATAACAGTTTAACCACTACACCACCAGGGTTTCCAAGACAAAAGATAGGAGGTAGTAAATGGCAACTAAACTGTTGTATGGTTCTTATACTATGTGTGAAGTGGTAAAAATTAATTCAAAGTAGAGAGTTATGAATTAAAGTTGCACACATGCACACGTTGTTGTTAGGTGCTGACTCACAGTGACCCTATATTGCCTGGTTCTCCACCATCCTCATGATCGTTGTTATGCTTCAGCCCATCATTGCAGCCACTGTGTCAGTCCATCTCACTGAGGGTCTTCCTCTTTTTCACTAACCCTCCACTTTACCAAGCATGATGTCCTTCTCCAGGGACCGATCCCTCCTGATAAACACGTCCAAAGTATGTGAGGCATAGTCTCACCATCCTTGCTTCTAAGGAGCATTCTGGCTGTACTTTTTCCAAGACAGATTTGTTTGTTCTTTTGGCAGTCCATGGTATATTATACATACACATATACACACAAGTATATATAAGGAGGTATAGGTAAAAAGTCTAGAGTGGAGATAAAATGAAATAATGAAAAGTAATTAACCCACTTAAAGAAGGTAGGAGTGGAGAAACAAAGGAATAAGAACATATGGGACAAATAGAAAACAAACACCAAGATTAAATTCAACTATATCAATAACTACTTTAAATGTAAGTAACTTAAACTCTCCAATTAAAATCCAGAAATTGTTAGACTCAATTAAAAAAGCAAGGCCTAACATTTTTGCTATATAAAAGTGACATACATTAAATATAAAGACATAGGTTGAAAGTAAACGGATGTAAAAAGACAAACCATGCAAACACTAAGCATAAGAAAGCTGGGGAAGCTATATTAATATCAAACAGACCAGACTTCAAGACAAGGGGTATTACTAAATAAAAGGACATTTCATAACAACAAGAGTGTCGATTCACCAAGAAGACATAACAATCCTAAATTCGTATCTAATAACAGACACAATCTTGTAACAGAGATTCTAATTAAGCAAAAAATGTACAGAATTAATGGAAGAAACAGTTATTTCCACAATCATAGTTGGACATTGTAACCCTTTTCTCAATAGCCCATGGTGTTTTCAATTGCCTCATATGCATATGAGAGCTGGACGACGAATAGGGAAGACCAAAGAAGAATTGATGCTTTTGAATAGTGGTGTTGGCGAAGAATATTAAATATATTGTATATTATATTAATATTATATGACTGTTTTTTTTTTTAGTTGTAAAATATACCATGGATTGTCAAAAGAATGAACAAATCTCGAACAAATCTATCTTGGAAGAAGTACAACAAGAATGCTCTTAGAAGCAAGGATGTGAAAACTACGTCTCACATACTTTAGACTGTTACCAGGAGGGATCTGACCCTGGAGAAGGACATCATGCTTGGTAAAGCGGATAGTCATCGAAGAAGATGAAGACCCTCAATGAGATGGAGTGACAGTGGCTGCAATGATGGGCTCAAGCATAACAACGATTGTGAGGATGGCACAGGACCAGGCAGTGTTTTGTTCTGTTGTACATAGGGTTGCTATGAGTTGGAACTGACTCAATGGCACCGAACAAAAACAACGCTTTCAATAACTGCTAGGACAAGCAGCCAAAAAGTTAGTATGGATATAGAAGATTTGAACCACACCACCAACTAATTTGACCTGATACAAATTTACAGAAACATCACATTTTTTTTTTCAAATGTACTTGGTATATTCACCAAGACAGGCCATATGCTGGGCCATAAAAAAGTCTAAAAAAATGTGCCAACCACAACAGAATTAAGAAATAAGATATCTAGAAATCCCCATATATGTGAGAATTAAGCAAAAATATTTTAAAATAATTAATGGATCAAAAGAGGAATTACAAAGGAATTAAGTTATTTCAAAGAGAATGATGATGAAAACACAGCCTATTAATATTTGTGGGATGTAGCTAAAGAAGAGTTAGTAGGGGAAATTTATAGCTTTAATTGCCTATTTTAGAAAAGCTTTAAAATCAATGTCCTAAGCAGCAATGTTCCTAAGCAGCTACAAAAAGAAGAGCACATTAGCCCAAATTAAGTACAAAAAGGAAATGATAAAAAGCAGAAATCAATGATATAGAAAACACAGAAACAAGAGAAAATCCTCAAAACATGAAGTTGGTTCTTTGGAAAGATTAATAAAACAGTTCCAACCCTCAGCTCATCTTAGGTGCTCCCTACTGTCATCCGACACAGCCTTGGCGTAAGTGTGAATTCAGAGTCTATATTTCTAAATAAATTGGAAAAACAGCAAAGAAAAAAAAAAAAAGATTTGTAAAACAGCTAAAACCCTAGTAAGACTGATGAAGAAAAAAAGAAATCACAAATTACCAATATCAGAACTTAAAGTGTAGACCTGGTGTTAGTTTCCTAGGGCTGGTATAACAAATTAGCACAAACACAGTGGCTTAAAACAACAGAAATTTATTTTCACAGTTCTGGAGGTAAAAGTCTGAAATCAAAGTATCAGTAGGGCTATACTCTCTACAGAAGCTCTAGGGGAGAATCCATCCCTTGCTTCTTCCAGCTCCTGGTGGCTGCTCTGGCATTTTGAGGTTTGTGGCCATGTCACTCCAATCAATGCCTCAGTCTTCACTTGCCTTCTCTTCTGTGTGTGTGTGTACCTCCTCTGTATAACTCTTATGAGGACTTGTCATTGGGCTTAGGGCCCACCTGTATAATCCAAGATGACCTACTCATCTCAGGATCCTTAACTTAATTACATCTGCAAAGACCCTTTTTCCAAATAAGGTCACATTCACAAATTCTTGGGTTATCATTTTGGGGGTACTCAACCCACTATAGGCATCAAAACATCTTACAAGCACACACAGGATAACATAGGAATATTAAGAAAAACTTTATGCCTATAAAACTTACAATTTAGATGAAATGGACAAATTTCTTGAAAGACACAAATTAACTTGAGAAGAAATAGATAATTTGAATAGTTCTATACTTATTAAGGAAACCCTGGTGGCATAGTGGTTAAAAGCTACAGCTGCTAACCTCAAAAGGTCAGCAGTTCAAATCCACCAGGTGCTCCTTGGAAGCGCTCCTTGGAAACTGTATGGGGCAGTTCTACTCTGTCCTGTAGAGTTGCTATGAGTCGGAATTGACTTGATGGTAACGGGTTTTGTTTTCTTTTATAGTTATTAAAGAAAGGGAATTGTAATTACAAATTTTCCATAGAGAAAATTCCAGGCTGAGATGCCCTCACTGGTGAATTCTATCAAACATTTAGAGAAGAAATAATACCAATTTGACACAAACCCTTTCAGAAAACAGAAGAGGGCGGAATAAACTTTAAAGTTCATTTTATGAGGTCAGCATTACTGTGATACCAAACCAGGTAAGGATACATTACAAGAAAAGAGAATTATAATTATAGATCAGTATCCCTTATGAACATAGCCACAAATGTCCTTAACAAAATATTAGCAAGTTAAATCTGGCAATACATAAAAAAAGATAATACATCATGACAAAGTAGAGTTTATTCCATGACACAGGTTAGTTTAACATTTGATAAACAATCAGTGTAGTTCACCACAGTAATAGAATAAGGGATAAAAAAATAATAAAGTCAAAAACAGGTGGAGAAAAAACAGACGACAAAATTCAGCACCCATTCATGATAAAAAGTCTCAGCAAACTAGGAATAGGAGGGAACTTCCTAAATCTGATGGAAGGCATCTACAAAAATCCTACAGTTAAAATCATACTTAACAGTGAAATACTCTTTTCCCCCTACATATGAGGATAAGGCAAGGACCTGACCTCACCACTTCTTTTTGGTTTTGTACTGGGAGTACTAACAATGCAGTAAGAAAAAAAAGAACAAAAGGCACAAAGATTGAAAAGCAAGAAATAAAACTGTCTTTAGTCACAGGCTACATGATTGTATATTTAGAAAATTATAAGGAATCTATAATAAAATGCCTACCTCTGATAAGTGAATTTAGTAAGATCACAGGACATAAGTCAAGATTTAAAAAGACAGTTGTATATACTAAAAACCAAAAACCCAGTGCCGTCTTTGTATATACTAGCTACAAATAATTAGAAAACAAAAATTTAAAAAGTACTATTTGAAGACGAAATACTTAGGAATAAATTTAACAAAGAGGTGCAATATCTCTACACCGGAAACTGCTGTAAGAAATTAAAGACTTAATGATGAAACATACCCCGTCGATAGATTGGAAGGCTCAGTATTGTTCAGATATTACTTTTCTTTAAATTGATATGTATATATTTAATGTAATACCAATGAAAATCTCAGTACTTTTTTTTCTTAAGGAATTGACAAGTTAATTCCAAACTTTATATGGAAATACTATGAACCTAAAACAGATAAAAGTATCTTGAAAAAGGAACAAGGAACTTGGAAGACGTTCACTATCTGATTTCAAGATTTACTATAAAGTTATAGTAATCAAGGCAGTATGGTATTGGTGTAAGCATAGAAGAAAAGATCAAAGGGAAAGAATAGAAAATCCAAAAATAGACAAAAATAGGCAACAGTTAATTTTTGACAAAGGTATCAATGCAATAAAATGTGGAAGGAAAATCTTTTCAACAGTTGGTGCTGGAAAAACTAGATATCCATATGGGGAAAAAATGAACCTTAACCCCTACGGTACACAAAGATTACAAGCCTAAATGGAAAAGTTAAAACTATAAAGCTTCCAGAATAAAAAACAAGAGAATGCCTCCACAATTTTGGAGTAGGCAAAGATTTCTTATAGGTCACAAAATGGATTAACCATAAAAGACATAAATTGATAAAAATGTACTTCATCAAAAGATATCCTTATGAAAATAAAAAGGCAAGGAGACTGGGAGAAAACATTCATTATATATATCTGAATGTGGCTGATTGTACTCTTCAAAGATGGCCACGATCATATCTTCATTGGAACACTTAGGTTTGGAGCTCGGAACCATGTGCAAACCACACACGATCTGCTAACGGTTTCTTCTGCATCCAGGAAAGCCCCATCTAATATGACGACCCCTGGATCTAGGCAGGAATTTTGGGCTGAGCCACTCTTGGGACTCAGGTAACAGCAGAGGAGCAGGTGCAGCAAGGACTGACTCAGCAGTAGAAGTGAGCTGAGCCCTCTTTCTCTCCAATATAAAAACATTCCTTTTCATTAAATGAAAACAGTCCAGTCTATTTACAAGAAAATGCATAATATGATCTTTAAACAAAAAAAAAAATAAATAAACACCAGCGAGGATGCATATTTAGATGTTAACTAAAACCAACCAAAACCCATCGAGTCCATTTTCATTCATAGCGACCCTACAGGACAGAGCAGAACTTCCCTCACAGGGTTTCTAAGGCTGTAAATCTTTACAGGAGCAGACTGCCCCATCTTTCTGCCTCAGAGCAGCTGAATGGGTTCGAACTGCTAACCTTCTGGTCAGCAGCCAAGCACTTAACCACTGCGCCACCAGAGGTTTTCTTCCTTGTGCTTTAATTTCAGTTTTTTTTTTTTCTGTTGGAAAAATGGGGAGTTTGTTTTCTTTATGGATTTCTGTGGTTTTGAAATAATTTTTTTAAGGAATATGTGTTAGTTTTATAATTAGGGAAAAAACCCTTTTTCTTTTCTAATATAAGGAGCATGTTTATAAACTAAAGCAGACCCACTGAAGTCTGATCAAGATGGTAAAAGCCTAGATGCTAGAAGAAAGCAAAGTCTGAGAGAACGAGTGACGTTTAATCTGGCAAAGGGAACTCTTAGAGAGGCCAAAAGATCCTTCAGACACTTGAAGGGCTGCTATCATGGGGGATGATGAATTATTCTTAATTTGCATGGTTTCAGAGGGAAGAATTAGGATTTGCAGGTCAAAATTATGAGAAGGAAAAATGGTCTCAGTAGAAAGAAAATTAACCATCAGGAGCATTCAAAAATGGAATGATGTCCCATTTTTGGAGTGTTTACACTGAGGTGACTTCCTGTCTGAAGCTTTAAAGAAATAATTCTTAAATGAGAGATATGACCAAGTTAAATTTAAAAACAAACAAAACCATGTTTTTTTTTTTCACTGTCCCAGTGTTTTGAGGTTCCCTCCTCCCCCCTGCACCCCCTACTCAAATGATTCAAGTAAATACAGAAAAACTGGCCCCAAGATCTTGGCAAATTACTTACCTGTATCTGTTACTTCATGTGTAAAATGCGGATAATAACAGTACTTCTCCTAGAGGAAAACCCTGGTGGCACACTGGTTAAGAGCTAAGGCTGCTAACCAAAAAGGTGGGCAGTTCCAATTCACCAGGGGCTCCTTGGAAACCCTACGAGGCAGTTCTACCCCGTCCTATAGGGTTGCTATGAGTCAGAATTGACTCGACAGCAACGGGTTTTGTTTTTTTTCTCATAGGGTTGTTGCGAGGGTTAAAATCATTACTACATACAAAGGCCTTGGTACAGTGCAGACTCATAGTAATTGCACACTATATGTTAGATGTAGTTCTCATCTATAAGCCGGGTATTACAGGGAATTTTGTAGAGCAAAAATTTAGAAAGCAGCTATGAGCAACAGATTCTGGGAGTGAGTATTTTTGAGCAGATGGTGTTAGGAGATGAAAGGGAACCACTACACTGGTTTCCTCTACTAAAAAAAAAAAAAAAACTTTGATTAAAACATTAATTTTCAAATGAAGGAACTGACCATTCTAAAGTTCTAGAATTTGATATCTTTTTATAGCACCTTTTTATAGTACAGCCCAACTTACTTCTCACTAAGTTCCTAACCAAGTTCCTAACAGCTGTGGACACTTCAGGGTTTAGCTCATGGTGATAAACAGAAGAGCCCCATAACGATAAATCGGTTTTCTCAAGTACAAAAAATACACTGATCTATTAAAAATCCTTTTTTCTTGTTTGCTTCTCCAGTTTTGTTTTACCTGTCCTCTGAGGCAGTTGGGCGAGCAGGTGTTTGCAGTGGAGTGTGTACTTCGTTAGAGCAAAAGGTGTCTGATAGGAGGTCATCCCCTTCAAGCTCCCCGCAACAGCAGGACCTGCCATGCATTACCTCCATGCTTCTTGACTAAAAAGGCACCGCTCTGGAAAAGAAAAGGAGGGCACGCTTGGCTCGGGAGTCAGCCGACTTGGTCACGACTCTCTGGGCAGACAGGAGAGACTCTTTGTACTGTTAAACTGTTCAGCCCAATGCGGCATAGAAATCAGGGCTTTCTTCCTCACCTAAAGCCGGTGTAAGGACTGGATTCTCAGACGTCACTGCAGGAATAAAAAGCAACTTAACTAATTTCTATGAAAATGAATTTCGACTGAAAAAACTCTTCAAAATATTAGATATTTTTAAATGGACTCTAAGCTCTACATGGAATGGACAACCTGTAGGTCCATACAAGTCCGCTACTTCGCAGGCATCTGCTGAAACTGAATTCTTGCCTCAAATTTAACCGTCAACTATTCAAGAAAACTCAGCTGACCCCCCCACCCCGCCCTGTCCCTCACTCCCCCCACGGCCTTCTAACAAGCAAAGCGATCAAGAGCTGTGCTTCTAAAAGGCTTCGGGGGATTGTGAACAAGAATTCCTTTACAGAGGGGCAGATCCCAAGCTTTGGGGCCCAAAGGGAATTCCAGGGTCCCCACCGCTTGGGTGAGAATCCCACCCTGTCCAAGAAAAGACCAGGAGGCATCGCGGCGAGGACCGCAGGCCCCGGGAGGTGGGGCCGACCCTCCCGGGCCATCATCGCCCTGCCGGGCGGTTCCACAGAGATCCGGATGCACCTGGGACATCAGTCTGGAAGCGGCAAGTGACCTCGCCTCCCTTTCTCCTCCCCAGAGACGATGGGCCTCCGCGGGGCGTGTAATTCGGCCGACGACCGCACCTGCGGCCCCGGGGAGCTTGCGGGCAGGTGCGGGTGAAGGAGAGAGGAGAAGCGCCGACGGGCCGCGGGCGGGGTTCAGGGCTCCTGTGACGGCGACCGTGACCATGGCACAATGCATCCCTGCGCGGGGGCGGCGGGCTTCGGGGTGACGGCGCCCCTTAGGGGCCTCGGAGGGAACCAGCCCAGGAGCTCCGGGCGAGGCAACTATCACAAGCGGGACCGGAAGTGAGCAGAGAGGGGGAGACGCCCCGTCCAGAGGCGAGACTCGCTCGGCCGCCTCTACCCGGCCCTCGGCCCCGCCCCGGCTCCTCGCCGCGCTCCCGCGCGCCCTCTGGCGGCCGCGGCTGCCTCATTTTCTCCTTCCAGGTGCCTGGTCTAGCGATACGGGAGTGTGGTGGGGCTCTCGCCTCTGGACTGGGTACAGGAATAGCCTGCTGGAGACAGACTTGTGAATTGGGTGATATTTGCCTTTATCTCTGACACCTTTAAACATCTTTTTTTCGTTGTTGTTTTTTCTATTTTCCTTTAGAAGTCCACCCTAACCTTTTTGCTCTTTTGGTGCTCCTAGGTATTCAGGATCTCCCATTAAATCTCTCCCACTAAATTCCCTGTCAGCCCAGCCCCATTTCAAGTCCCCAGGCTTTCAGTATTTCCATACTCCACCTTTCCCCATGCTTGACTTTAGTCCCATTTACTCATGGTTTGATTTTTCTTGGGAGGTAATAACTGAAAAACAAACAAACAAAAAAACGCAAAAAACAAAACCCACTGCCCTCTAATTGATTCCGGCTCAGGGACCCTGTAGTACAGAGTAAAACTGCTCCATAGAGAGATCCCTGTAGGACAGAGTAGAACTGCCCCCTAGGGTTTCCAAAGCCATAATCTTTACAAGGTGGACTGCTATGTCTTTCTCCCCAGAGCGGCTGATGGGTTCCAGCCGACCTTTCCGTTAGCAGCCGGGCACTTAACCACTAGCCATGAACACAACAGATTCAATCAGAGGCACCTGGTGATACATCTGTAGCCATATGTTGGTATGTCCCTGGATGGTGGTGACAGCAGGGGAAGTTGTGGCAACCCATGCTTAACTGAGCATAGTGTGTGGCGATAGCTTCCAGGTCCTAGTGGGTTTGAAACTTTATCTTAGGTCAAATGAACGTAAAGAGTAGGAAAATTAATTTTCTTTGTCATTTTTCAAATAAAATTTACAGAGAAGAGAAAAATCACTGCCGGATCTTAGTAAAACAATTGTTCAATTTGGAAAATGCCTCCCTATCAGAAAGGCTCTCTGGGATGTCAGGATTGGGTCTATTTGTTTGACCAGCACTCCTTATCCTTAGCTTTTGTTACCCCACCAGCAGGTGATGTGTATGTGACCCCAACGACACAAAGTAGCCTCCTACCCAAGGATGCTCAAAGTGTTGGACACTTAGGTATATCACGGCCACTGGGCTCCGTTGCTGCAGAACACTTCTTTCTCCTTCTCCTGACACGTTGGCCTCTTTTTCACTACCTCGTTTACTTTTTGCATCACTAGCAATCCTTCAAGCAGGGAAGATGAAATTTGGGCATGAAAAAAATGTATGCGTGGGGTATTTACTGTGTCTGGATTGACAAAAATTCTAAACCACAACTAGGCCTTTAACCTTCAAGTGAAGAATATGCAGGAAATTTATAAAAAATGTAAAGCATGAATTATACACTATAATTTTTCTTTTTAAGTTTGTATATAGTGACCTTTAACCAAGCAGTCTGTGAAAATAAATAAAATGAGTTTTTCGAGCCACTCAGCTCTTCTTGGCAGATACCAGTATTTTCTTAATGAAAATATTTGGGGTCTGATTCCTGATATAGAAGATGAAGTGACTTTAAATGGCAAAACTTAAAATCTCATTGATTGTGGTGTTTGTATTTACCAGGATGACAATTAAAATATATTCTAAACCTGTTGCTGTGAGTTGATTCTGACCCATAGCGACCCTATAGGACAGAGTAGAACGGCCTCATAGGGTTTCCAAGGAGCGGCTGGTAGATGCGAACTGCTGATCTTTTTGGTTAGCAGGGGAGCTCTTTACCACTATGCTACCAGGGCTCCAGAGTATATTCTACTGGCTTTAAAACTAAACTACAAATGAGTTAAATGGCATTTTAGTATTAAAATTTTGACTTGAATAGGTTAAGGGACTATGTTGTCATTTAGCAATGAACACTGAAATGACATAGGTACATACATTTATCAAACATATTTATTTAGTACATAGTCCCTAGTTGCCTAAAATGTGTGAGGGATTGTTCCAGAAGGAGGGCAACATGGGGCACTTACAGTCTATGGGGATGTGGGGTAGTGAGCAGTCATAATCCAATGATGTAAGTGCTACATTGAGGGACAAGCACGGTTGCTTTAGAAGCCATAAGTACCTCAACAAGCCTCTTCCACTGTGACAGGACAAAAAAGGCCAAGGATGGGTAGGTTGCAGGTTAACTTCTAAACTGGGGGAGGGATGGATCAGGAAGTTGAAAACCGTAAAGAACTCAGATCCTTTGTTGTGAGTGAAGAAAGAGATATTGGGGTAGAAGGCAAGTATAGTGGAGAAGGTTTGAAATAGTTATTGTGAGGAACGAGAATGCTTTTAAAAGAAAATAATAAATACCACTTATACCCCAAACCAAAACCAAACCCATTGCTGGTGAGTCGATTCTGACTCATAGTGACCCTATAAGACAGAGTAGAACTGTCCCATAGGGTTTCCAAGGAGCGGCTGGTGGATTTGAACTGCCAGCCTTTCTGGTTAGCAGCCTGAGGACTTAACCACTGCACCACCAGAGCTCCATCATTTACATAGTGTTGCTAAGCCTTACACTTTTCATGGTTACCTCATTTGAGCTAATAGCTTTTTTAGATAGGTGAAGGTGGTGTAATATAGTAGAGTTACTGGCCACTTGGGGCTCCTCAATGCACTGAACCAACAGGCAAAGAAGGGTTTTACTGTACTGACTGGAATAATCGATTTCAATTACTAAGCAGAAGTGGGTTGCTGCTGTGGAGTAGGGGCAAGGAGGATTCTGAGGATTCTTTGGGATTGCCTGGGATGCCTATTGGTTACTTCCATATTCAACCATAAGAATTAATGGAAAACTACAGCAGCAGTCAAGAAATCAAATGACGCATTGCATTGGGCAAATCTGCTGCAAAAGAACTCTTTCAAGTGTTAAAAAAAACAAGGGTGTCACTTTAAGGACTAAAGTGTACGTGACACAAGCCATGGTGTTTTTAGCCAACTCATATGCATGCAAAAGCTGGACAATGAATAAGGAAGACCGAAGAATTGATGCCTTTGAATTATGGTGTTGGTGAAGAGTATTGAATATATCATAGACTGCCAGAAAAGTGAACAAATCTGTCTTGGAAGAAGTGCAGCCAGAATGCTCCTTAGAAGCAAGGATGGCGAGACTTCACCTCACATACTTCAGACATATTATCAGGAGGGACCAGTCCCTGGAGAAGGACATCATACTTAGTAGAGGGTCATTGAAAAAGAGGAAGACCCTCAATGAGATGGATTGACACAGTGGCTGCAACAGTGGGTTCAAGCATAACAACGATGATAAAGATGGTGCAGAACTGGGCAGTATTTTGTTCTGTTGTGCATAGGGTTGCTGTGAGTCGGAACTGACTTGATGACACCTAACGACAACAACAACAACAACAACAACATAGCAGCCCGATAAAGACAGCATTCCTGAGATTCAATCCTTCTAGAATAAAGGTAACTCTCCAGATAAAGAACCCTGACTAACTGAGGACAAAGGGAACATGGGAATAGGTAGTAGAATACGGAATAAGTAGAATAAGAAAATAGAAAGTAAAGTAGTAAATACCAAAAACAAACAAACAAACAAACAACCCTCAGTTGCTGCCAAGTCAATTCCAACTCACAATGACCCTATAGGATGGAATAGAACTGTCCCAAAGGGTTTCCAAGGCTGTAATCTTTTTGGAAGCAGACTTCACATCTTAATCCCATGGAGCGGCTGGTGGGTTTGAACTACCAACATTTAGGTTAGCAGGTGAGCACTTTAACCACTGTGCCACCAGGGCACTTTAAGTAGTAAATAGAAGTAGAATAAGGAAGCTATAAATATAAATCACGGCCTCATGGATTATAGAAATGACTGTAGAAATACTGTGTATTTTTCTCTAGGTCCTGCTGGTAGCTAATCTGTGAAGATGGCACTCAGTGAACCACGCCTCCCACTGTTTAGACTTGTATCTGTGACTCATGTCAGCTGCTCAAATTCAGTGGACGTGATGCAGTGCCAATTCTAGACCTAACCTTTAAGAGGGCTGGCAGCTTTTGCTTTCTCCCTCTGGGGACACGTGCTTTTTAAAATTTTTATTTAGTTATTGTGGTAAAATATACACAACATAAAATTTGCAGTTTAAACCATGTTCAAGTGTACAATCCAGTGGCATTAATCACACTCACAACGTTGTGCAACCATCGCCATTATTTGTTTCCAAAACGTTGTCATCACCCCAAACAGAAACTCTGTACCCGTGAAGCAGTAACTCTCCATTCCCGTTTGTCTATTCTAGATATTTCATATAAATGGGATCATACAATATCTGGCCTTTTGTGTCTGGCTTGTTTCACTTAGCATTGTGTTTTCATGTATCAGAACTATATTTCTCTCCATGACTGAATAATATTCCATCGTATGTACATACCACGTTTTTGCTTATCCCCAAATCTGTTGATGGACACTTGGGTTGTTTCCACCTTTCAGCTATTGTGAATAATGCTGCAGTGAACCAAACAAAAAACCAAACCCGTTGCATTGATTCTGACTCATAGTGACCTTATAGGGCAGACTAGAACTGTCCCATAGAGTTTCCAAGGAGTGCCTGGTGGATTCCAACTGCCGATCTTTTCATTAGTAGACATAGCTCTTAACCACTATACCACCAGGGTTTTCCCTGCAGCAGGCATTGGTATACAAATACCTGCTTGAGTCCTTGCTTTCAAGTCTTTTGGATGTATGGTTAGGAGTGGAATTGCTGGATTAGATGATAATTCTATTTTAAATTTTTGAAGAACTGCCACACTGTTTTCCACAGTGGCTGTATCATTGTCAATTCCCAGCATCAGCAGATAAGGGTTCCAATTTCTGGAATACTTGCTTTTGGGAGCCCTGAATCACCATGAAATAAATCTATCTTGCTGCAGAGATCTGTGTTCCAGTGTCCCAGTCAAGCTTTCAATAACTGCAGCCTCAGCTGCCATCTGATTGCAGCCACATGAGAGACCCCAAATGAAAGCAGCACAGCTGCCCCACTGATCCCAGCCAACCTGCAGGATCATGAGAGATATTAAAATAGATGTTCTTTAAAATGGCTTAGTTTTGGGATGGTTTATTATGCAGTGATAGCTAATTAAAATACTTGTTAGATTTTATGTATGTATTACATAATTTCTTCTCTTGCTTCCCTTTCCTCTATTTTTATATTAATTTAGTATTTAGGGTACAGAATATTTTGGTGGGATTGTAACTAAACTAGAACAGGAATTAACATCATCCATAAATGGATATGTGACTGTTAAGACCTTCAGGGAAAGGGTTATAGGATCTTCACTTATGTGAAGAATAATTGCATTTTTTCAGGTGGTAGTTTAAATATAAAATTAAAAACTGAAGCCTAAATATGGGTATAATAGCTATGTGCAGATACCAAGTAGTCAAAGGAATAGACTTTGCTGGTTGTTTACTTATTGCCTCCAGCTCCAAGCCCACCCTTCTATACTCTCCCTGAAATTCTAGGGCAGGGATTCTGTAAATTACATTTTCCGGACTCTTGCTGGCTGACCTTTGGTTAGATTCTACCAATGGGAGGAACTGGAGAGAGATTGGAAGGCAGGAGGAGGGGAGAACAGATTCCTTGCTTTTTCAGCTGCCCCTTCCAGCAGTAGCAGGTAGCTCTAGCTGGAGCCTCCAGCTCCTGCGGGCATTCCCCTGCACCAGCTCGTCTGGGCCCTCAGTGGTACCAGCAGCAGCTGACAGCAGGGGCATCGATTAGGCCTCCTCTTCTCCCCTGCTGGGCTTAGTCCCTAAGTCACCTATATACCCCCATCTTACAGAGGTCCAAACACCAGCTACATAGTGTCCCCTTCTCAGAGGTGTGAGAACTAGCTGAGAAGCCTCACTGCCCCCTCCCCACCCCCGCCGAAGTCTGCACCCCAGCCCATATGGGATGACTTCACAAGCTCTTAGGTTCTGGAAACCCCACCTCTTCCTTTCTCACCCCACTGCTCTAGCATAACATTTTGACCATTTGTAAGTGTACAAATTCAGTGACATTAATTATGTTCACCGTGTTGTGCAGCCATCACCACTACTGATTTTCAAATATTTTTTCATCCCCCTGAACAGAAATTTGGAGTCCTTGGGTGGTGCAGACAGTTAATGTGCTTAACTGCTAACCAAAAGTTGGGAGATTTGAGTCTACTCAAAAATGCCTTGGAAGAAAGGCCTGGAGATCTACTTCTAAAAAATCTGCCATTGAAAACCCTATGGAGCACAGTCCTACTCTGACACATAAGGGGTCAACATAAGTGACACTTGATTGGACAAAATGGGTTATATAATTGTTAGATGCTTCTTTCAAATTTGCTACTTCGTAACTTCCACAATAGGTAATAATACAGAAAGGCTTTTCTCTTTTGTGGCTAGCCCTGATTTTAGAAGTGCATTGCTTCCATTAGTCCAAAAGAAGTGACACCCTCTAGCCTGCCCTACGACGCTCCACCCCAGCTTTTCTATACTACTTTTCCATGTTTATTGGTATGAGAGTGAACAGTGCCCGTAGACCTGAAAAGTGGGAAGACTGGGTTTGCTTAGGGTAAGAAACAAGACTTCAGAAATGATTTAGTGTCTTGGGTAAGGTCCTGCACAACCCCACAAGGTAAAAGCCCTGGCAGGTTTGACTGGCAAGTGAAGGACCCATGCATCAGAGGAAGTCACCGTCCCAGTGATGTATCACCCTGGGCTCCCTGCCTGCTCCTCTCTCAGGCTGCCGCCATTGCCCTCTCACTGCCGGTGATGTAGGACATGGCTGAGACTGACAGAGGGAGAAGGTTAAAGGGGCAGTAGTTAAAATGTCACCCACCTAGGCTGAAATCCAGAAGGCTTAATTTACCATGGAGCCTTTTCATTAATGAGAGTGAAAAGCGAAGAGGTTGTGGTTTCTAATCAAAGTAATGCTTTAGTTACTGAAATGTAAATGGATTAATTGGGAGGGAAGCAAAAGTTAATTGGGTCAAAAAGATAAATTAAGAGGAAACTAAAAACATCTCTGTCACAACCAGGCCTACCCTTGGTTTTTGAGAAAAGAAAGTACATGTAGAAATTAAAGATCCAAATGTAAATATTTGAGCCTTTGATAGATTTGTGACTTTGGTGACTATATCAATTGAATAATAAATAGCATCTCTGCATTCCATCGAGGATCTTTTAGGGTGAAAAGAATCTTACTGATTCTCTATGGGTGCTTTTTTATTTGGCTTAGTTTGGTTTAAGTACCTTGCCTTCCCTTGAATATGTACTGATTCCCTGATGCTAAAGGAGTGCTTGGGTGGTGCAAATGGTTAAGAGCTCAACTACTCACAGAAAGTTTGGCAGTTTGATCCCATCCAAGAGGCGCCTCGAAAGACAGGCCTGGCAATCTTCCGAGAGGTCACAGCCTTGAAAACCCTCTGGAGCAGTTCTACTCTGCACACATGGGGTCATCACGAGTCAGAATCAGCTCAACAACAACCGGATGCTAATAAGTGTTCCCAAAATCATAGGTGTGCTCAGGTTGGGCTGCTAAAAAGAGATTCTTACTTTTGCCTCCTATAAAATTAGTGATTGTACTTTAGTTTAAAAATTTAAGATTGTTAACTGAGCCTTGTTAAGTGTATAGCATATTGTATAGCATAACACAAGAAGATCTTAAAGTTGTTTGCTGTTGTTTTGGTGGTGGTAGTTGTTTTGTTCTAAGAATTTAAAATTACGTATAAAAGTGGTGCATTTTATGCCCTCTAGTGGTTAAGAATAATTTTGCAATATTGGTTATGTGTCAGTGCTCTACTTTTCTTTACCAAGGAAAAGCTATACAAATTTTTTTTTTTTTAGTGGTTAAGAATAATTTTGCAATATTGGTTATGTGTCAGTGCTCTACTTTTATTTACCAAGGAAAAGCTATACAATATTTTAAAAGCTGTTTGAAAATTAAGTTAGTACATTGTTGTGGTTAATTAGTATTGTTGTATATTTTAAGAAAGAAAACAATAATTCTATGTTTTATTAACCACAATATGCAAATG
This sequence comes from Elephas maximus indicus, assembly GCF_024166365.1. Lineage (NCBI taxonomy): Eukaryota > Metazoa > Chordata > Mammalia > Proboscidea > Elephantidae > Elephas > Elephas maximus. Next base: position 86,275,192 of record NC_064826.1, read on the forward strand.
CCTGGAAATCTGGCAAGAAGTAAAATAAATTTTGAGATAGTTTTTCTTCAGGATTAAAATAATGTTTCTTTATCTCTACATAGAGAATATTAACAAAGACAGTGATCTAGTTATAATTTAATTCCACTCCTGTTTCTAATAGTAATTTTCTTTTTTGGCTCCTTTCGTTCTTGATTCCTATATGTAGAATGAGAGTAATGGGTGGTTAACTTCTCATTTCCTAACCTACACATTGGATTGTATGTACTACATTAGTGTTGTATTTTGAGGGAAAAAGTCACAGTATATTTTTAGAGCAACTGTTCTTATTAGTTATCTTTGGACATCTAATTGACTAATTATTATCATTACATATTCTAAGAAGTTAAGTGCAAGGGTTCTAAATTTTATTAATTGCGATATAAAAAGACCAGGGAAACAGACAAGAAGCAAAGTAAAAATGAGCTATTCAGAGGAATGTGATGGAGCATTCAGGTTCAAAGGAAAGTGCTATAAGATAGTATATGAATTATTGTTGACTAGTCATTTCTCAGGAAAATTAAACTAATCAAACTCCTCATTTTCCTTGCAGTTCTAAAATGAATGTCTCCCCATATCTGACAGTGAACAGAAACCTTTGTTGTCCCAGCATTTCCTTCCTTCCTTCCCCTCCCACCCCCGCCCCCAAAAAAAAATCTGTGTGTAGTGTTTTAAAACACTGAGGATTTATTCCTGGCCTCCAGGGCACTCTGCCTCTCTCTTTTTTTAATCTTAAGCCTTAATTCAGCAAATGTTCTTGAATGCTTAACACATTTGAGGGCCAGATGGGAAGTGGCTGTGGTGGTGGTGGGCAGACGGGGGAATGCAGGAGGAAGAGCATAAAGTTCGATGCCAGACAGACCTCGGCTAAACCCACCTGCTAGTTCTGGTATCTTTGAAAGATTCTTTCTTGCATATAAAAAAGGATAACCCCCAACCCCAGTGCCATGAGTTGATATAACGTAAAAAATGGGTATACCAGAAATGGTTAAACAGATAAGTATCATAATATTGTTATTAAGCTGAAGAAGGAATATAAAGTTTTTTTTAGTGCAGTGATTCTCAACTGGGGAAGATTCTGCCCCCCAGTGGACATTTGGCAACGGTTGGAGACATTTTTGGTGGTTGTTACCATGGGGCTGGAGGGCGTGGGGAGCTATTGGCAACTAATGGGTAGAGGCCAGGAATGCCGCTAAAAATCCTGTAATGCACAGAACTTACCCCCACAAGAAAGAATCATGTGGTCCAAAATGTCCATAGTGCTGGTATTGAGAAATCCTAGTCCAGTGAAGGAAAAAATCATGTTGTTATGGATTAAATTGTGTCCTCCCTCAAAAAAAGTGCGTCAACTTGGCTAGTCCATGATTCCCATTAATGGTTGATTGTCTACCATTTTGTCATTTGATGTGATTTTCCTATGTGTTGTAAATCCTGCCTCTATGATGTTAATGAGGTGGGATTAGAGGCAGTTATGTTAATGAGGCAGGACAATCTACAAGATTAGGTTGTGTCTTAAGTCAGTCTCTTTTGAGATAAAAAACAGACATGAGCAGAGAGACATCAGGATCACCTACCACCAAGAAAGTAGTGCCAGGAGCAGAGCACGTCCTTTGGACCTGGCGTCCCTGTGCTGACAAGCACCTAGTCCGGGGTAAGATTGATGACAAAGACCTTCCCCCAGAGCAGACAGAGAGAGAAAGCCTTCCCCTGGAGCCGACACCCTGAATTTGGACTTCTAGCCTCCTAAATGGTGAGAGAATAAACTTCTGTTTGTTAAAGCCATCCACTTGTGGCATTTCTGTTATAGCAGCACAAGATAACTAAGACATATGTATATAAAATACATACACACAGACATGTGTATGTATATAAATATATATATGGAAGCACTGGTGCCGTAGTGACTAAGTGCTATGGCTGCTAACCAAAAGGTCAGCAGTTCAAATCCACCAGGTGCTCCTTGGAAACTCCGTGGGGCAGGTCTACTCTGTCTTATATGGTTGCTATGGGTTGAAATCAACTTGACGGCAATGGGTTTGGCTTGGTTTTATATATATATATATATATATATATATATATATATATATATATATATATATATATATATATATATAGTAAGTGTTAAATTGAGGAATGGTACAAAGAAGTGACCTTGAGGAGACTGGGCAGATGCAGCTAGTTGCTTGATTGATGTTCTCTTCTTCCACAGTAATAGTGGGTGGCACAATGTTTCCAATGAAGAAACTACATTTCCCAGATTCATTTGCAGATCAAAGTGACAAATGGCATGAAAGAGGAAGTTGTTGGGGTGGTGATCTTTAAAGAGGCCAGCTCATATTGGAAGAGTGCCTCTTTGCCTTGCTGCCTCTTTGCTTTTGCTGCCTGGTAGGGATGTGATGGCCTGTTGGGAGCCATGTGCTAAGGATGGTGGAGTACAAAGACAGAAGTCTAGATCCCTAATGACAGCGTGAATTTCCACACCAACCCAGGACTGCCTCCTTCCAGGCATTTGTATGTGCGAAAAACAAAAACCCAATTTCTCTCTTGACGAAAACAATGTTATATAGGTTTTCTGTTACATGCAGCTACATCCAAATTTGACCTGGGCCTTGAAGGATTTTGGTAAGTAGAAAATGAACCTTTGCACCAAAGGAATTAGCACAGGCAAAGGCACAGAAACGTGAAAGTGTATGTTTCCAGGAAATAACATGTAGTTTGGCATGTTCATGAAATATATGAAAAGTTCCAAAGGAAGAGTGTAACATAATGTCCCCAGCAAGATCTTTAGTAAAAAAGAAAAGGAAAAACACATCAAATAAGTGGATGCCACCACTCTCAACTTTCTTGCTTATTTCATTTCATCGGTCACAGTTAGGTGAACACTGACCTTTCATTTTTCTTGGTGGAAAATTTCTCCCAGAGTCATTACTTTTTTTCTCAAGGTCATTGTCATAGTATGATGTTTGAAATGTGGACCTGAGATCACATGGACGTCGCCTTCCATGAAAGTCGTTGCTGTATTGGTAATGAGTGTCTGATCACTAGCTTTCCTCCACTAGCCCTCACGCTCTGCTCACCTGCACAGGCCGGCTGAGGCTTAGGTTAAGACCAATCCACATGGGGTTTCCATGGGGAAGGGAACTGCTGAACTGCTGAGAGAGCGGAGGAGGGGTATAGAATGGAATACTGTTAGGTGAAAAGAGTTATTATCTCCTCGCTTTCATTTGTGGTACTTTTTTAATATGGTATTTGGAGAAAGATCAAGCTAAATTGCTTGAGGGATTCTAATAATTAGTGTTTTTTCATTACGTTCTCACCACTTAGATGTCCAATCAGATAACGATATTCATTTACAAATTGAATTAGGTATTAATTTAAAATAATTCTAGATATAAAAATCTATTGCAGAGATTCTTCAGCTTTATGGGATCACAGACCCTTTTGAGAATCTGCACAGAAACTGTGAATACTCATCCAGAAAAATGCACACGTGTATGTGTAATGGGAAACCGTGGTGGCCTAGTGGCTGCTAACCAAAGGGTCGGCAGTTCCAATCCGCCAGGCGCTCCTTGGAAAATCTATGGGGCAGTTCTACTCTGACCTCTAGGGTCGCTATGAGCCAGAATCGACTTGACGGCACTGGGTTTGGTTTGGTATATGTAATGATTCAGAGAAAATGTCATTTTTAGCAGCTGTGATAATACTTCTGAAAAGAGATCTATCACTGTCTCAAAACCAAAAACACCAAACCCATTACCGTTGAGTCAATTCTGACTCATAATGACTCTATAGAACAGAGGAGAACTGCCTCTTAGGGTTTCCAAGGAGCACCTGGTAGATTCGAACCCCTGACCTTTTGATTAGCAGCTGAGCTCTTAATCACTGTGCCACCAGGCTCCTCATTGTTGCAAAGGATGTCAAAAGTGAAGTTTTAACCAAAACACCAAAATCTAATAGACACAAAATTCCAAAGCTGTATCACTATTTGCAGAGCTTTTGAAGGAAGTGTCTGGAAAGTGGTTCCACTGTTCCTCAATTTCCTCACCCACTTGGAGGCTATAAAAGGATAGGATTTGGGTTTGTGAAGAGATTCTTTGAATAGAGTTGTTGCCTTGCTGTGAATACCCCCTACCTCATGCCCAGATGTTGGGTGTTACTATGTCCCTTACCCCTTCATCAGTATGCCAGGCAGAGGCTTCCATATGATGGAGAAATGTGTCCCATGTGGCTGGGAGAAACAGAGCAGCAGGAGCGAGGAGCTGTGCTGGGGTCAGCTTGCACGCCCAAGTGTGGAGGAGCTAGCCACAGATGGCCAGGTATAGGCTGTTTCAAGCCCTACTCGAGAGGACCCCGGAAGAGAAATGAGCATGCATGGAGTGGGTGCCAGGTTCCAGGGCTGACCACTGAGGCCAGCCTGGAGAGTGGAAAGCATCATGGGAGGCAGGAGAGTTGCAGGGAGAGGGCCCAAGCAATGGTGGGTGTTCCTATTTGCTAAGTCCTGAGAGTGAATCCATCCAGCCTGGTAAGAGCTATCCCATTGCCTCTCGTCCCTAACTCCCTTCTACCTGGTGGAGTCCTATAAAGCAGTCACGATGGGGAATCAGGTAAGACTGGAAGAGAGAGCAGAAGTTAACCACTCTCCTGTCCCCAAACTATAGACCTCAGCATGGGAAAAGTGGGGAATGAATAAATGAGTGGCTGAATGCAGATTGAAATGCTGAGTAAAATGAAATGAGACTGTGTGTTTTTGATTTAGAGAGGTGAAAAGACTACTACGTAAGAGCAGTAATCAAGTTTATGGCATCTGGCCAAGTTTCCACCTAAGGAGTGGAGATTTCTGCACTCCTCTTTCCCCATTCCTTGAATTTTAAAGAGGTAACCTGTTGCCATTGAGTTGATTCCAACTCATGGCGATCCCAGGCGTAACAGAGTAGACTTGTTCCATATGTCTGTCAGTTTGTCATACTGTGGTGGCTTGCATGTTGCTGTCATGCTGGAAGCTAAGCCACTGGTATTTCAAATACCAGACTGGTCACCCATGGCAGACAGGTTTCAGCTGAGCTTCCAGACTAAGACAGACTAGGAAGAAGGACCTAGCGGTCTACTTCTGAAAAAATTAACTAGTTGAAAACCTTATGAATAGCAGTGGAACATTGCCTGATATAGTGCCAGAAGATGAGCCCCTCAGGCTGGAAGGTACTCAAAAGACGACTGGGGAAGAGCTGCCTCCTCAAAGTAGAATCGACCTTAATGATGTGGATGGAGTCAAACTTTTGGGACCTTCATTTGCTGATATGGCACTACTCAAAATGAGAAGAAAGATAGTTTCAAGAGGCCAAGGCTTTATTAGTGTTGCATGATATTTTCTCTGTTTCTCAGGATTGGGCAACTGCCGACCAAAGTGGAGATACAGAAAAGCTGTATTATATTGTAATGAAAACCATGAATGGCAGGGGCCAGACACCCCAATATGGTTTAATAAGGGATGGCAGAGCCAACCCAGCCCCTTCTCAGCCTGTGCTCCTCCCAGCCATGTAAACAAACAAACAAAAACCAAACCAGTTGCCATTGAGTCGGATTCTGACTCATGGAGACCCAGGTATTACAGGGTAGAACTGTGCTCTATAGGATTTTCATGACTATGACCTTTCAGAAGCAGAAGCTCCTTTGGCACATTCACATCACCAGCTTTTCAGTTAGCAGTCAAGCACTTAGTTGTTTGCACCACCGGGAATGTGTAGTTGTGAGTTTTTGGCTCGGAAGGGCCTGCTGCAGCTGCCTTTCCCCTACGAAGCCAGAAAATCACCCAAAGAGAGCAGGGGTGTCTTTGTGAAGAGGGGACTGACATTTCCTCTCCAGACTGGCTGTTTGGTAGGCAGTGGATTTGCTGATCTGCCCCTGGCCCTCCTTAGCAAGGGCAAAAAGTGTTGGAGACAGGTGGGGTAGTGGTGGGGCAGCCCAGGGCAGCCTGCAGTCCTGCTCTTGCCAGGGCAAGGATGTCTGCATTGTCTATAGATCAAGTGGACACTGAGAAGGGAGCCAGCTTGAGCCTTTCTTTCTGGCAGTAACTGGTGATGTGGAGTGCAGATAAGGTGGTTGGAAGGGAGCAGCAGCGTGCAGGTCTCCCAGGTCAGTGACTGGGCAGTGCAGAGGTCCCTGCAGGACTTCCCCAAGAACACATCTGTAGAGGCACAGCAACATTACATAGAAAGGAATAAACAATGACTCTTGATCCCCATTCCACCTACTACAACACACTGGAGAAGACAGGAGGGGAGATTGTCTCCCAGAGGCCTACTATTTCCCCTCCCACCATCATACCTTTGAGGTGAGGAAGGGGTTGTTAGGTGCTGTGGAGTCGATTCCGACTCATAGAGACCCCATGTGACAGTAGAACTGCCTCATAGGGTTTTCTTGTCTGTAACCTTTATAAAAGCAGATTGCCAGGTCTTTCTCTTGCAGAGTGGCTAGGGAATTTGAACTGCCAAACTTTCAGTTAGTAACTGAGTGCTTAACCATTGGGACCTTGCCCCCTGCACACGTTAGGTCCCTCCAGCCACCAGCCCAGCCAACAAGGGGGGAGGGGAAACGGCATTGGCTATGAGTTTGACGTCTTCAACTGGATTTGAGTGAGGTTTTTAATATCAAAAAGTGACTGAGGAAGTTATGGAATCTGTCCAGGGTATCATTAAGGGATCTCTCTACCCAGCAGGGGAAGGAGATTCAACAAGGCACAGCTGGGGGCAGGATGGGAGAGAAAGAAAACCATTTCCTCTTTGTAACTTATGGAGTAGAGACTGTTCAGTAAACCAGTTGTATCTGATTAAGGGCTTCATAGTCTTATGACTGAAGTCAAATCACTATGCATTTGTGATGTGGTGTACTGTGTTTATAAATTACTAGCTTAGGAGTGACTAGATTTTTTTTTTCTATGAATTCAAAACTTGAAATATTAAATGCAAAGAAAAGAGACACGCCAGAAGGCATATTTCCAGATACATAGGGAGAAGGAGAAGAGTTAATAGTTGCCTTTTTGTTTTATCTCCCCAAATCTAAGAGTTTTCTTTATCTTATACATTTACACAGAGACACGACAGGTTTTAAATTTCAGTCTGTCAAAGATTCACTAACAGTTGATACAATGGAAAAAAAAAAAGGTGCAGGAAAACGTGTTTATAAGTGATTTGTTATACATGCTCACTTATTTGTCAACCATGCCATTCAGTTAATTGTTTTATTTTCATCAAAATATTTGTCAGGCTACTCTTGCACTTCTATTTCATTTTTTTCTTAAGTGTAGGTGTCATGGTTTTCACATCCTTGGTTGGCGCAAATGGTTAACATGCTCGGCTGCTATCCGAAAGGTTGGAGGTTTGATTCTACCCAGGAGCACCTTAGAAAAAAGGTCTGAGAACCTACTTATGAAAAATCAACCACCGAAAACCCTATTGAGCACAGTTCCACTCTGATACACATAGGGTTGCCCTGAATCTGAATCGACTGTATGGCAACTAGTTAGTAACGTGGCTTCAGTCCATCTCACTCTCTTTCTCTGTCTCTCACCATTACCAGAGGCTTCTTAAGTATTTGCAATGCTTTTTTTTTTTATTTAGACAACAGTTATTTCCAGATTACATTACAATTATTCCTTAAGTGACTAGCTGTACTGACAAGGAAAAATTGTTGTGAATGATACGTCCCAGTGCAACGCACGAGTGCCGTGACTATTCATTCATTCTCTCGCTGTAGAGCTGTTGGCAGATTAGAGGCCACAGCTTTATGTCATGTTCAGGGGAAGGCTCCAGATTTCTTATTTTTCTTGTTTCAATTTTGCATCATCTCTTTTCTTGAATCCCAGCATCCTGAAATGTAAGCAGTACAAAATGTTCTCATCCATCAGAATAGCATGTCACAGCATTATCAGAATACAGGCCGTGCTCCTAATTGCCTAATTATACTTGAGTTGAATTGTGTTGCACTTGAAATGAGTAAACTACTGATGGGTTCCTGCCATCGTAACGGCTACTCAGAGTCAAAAACTTACTGTTGACTCATCTTTCCCTCACCACTGCCCCGCTCCCCAATATCTAATTAGTTGCCAAATTCTCCCTTGGTGTGATATCTCAGGACCTCAGCAGAAACTTCAGTGGCTCTCCTGTTCCTTCCTGGTGAATAATGTCCAAAGGCCTGTACTCTACCCTCACTGTCCCCTTCTAGCCTTCTTCCATCTCCTCTTTGCAAACCCTTTGCTCTTGCCAAACTCAACCCCAGCTGTTCTTGGCTCACCTTGCTTTACTGCCTTTGCTTATACTCTTTTCTTTGCCTGAAAATGTGCTCTTTCCTCCCTCCAGTCTTTGAATATTCAAAATAGTCACCCTTCAAAGCTTGACTCATGAAACACCCCCAGATTCCCACAGGCAGTGGGAATAAAGTCCCCTCTATGGGGGATGGGGCTACTTGATGGGACTTTATTAGTGCCATTCTTGTATCATTTTATTCATTCTACCAAATATTGAGTGCCTAGGCATAGTTCTAGGCACTGGGGTTATGACAATGAACAAAAATTATGGAACTTTAGAACTGAAATTCTAGTAAAGAGGAAGAACACCAAATATATGATATGCTAGATGGGGGAAAATACTATTGAGAAAAATAAAGCAGTTTAAAAGAGAGCCCTGGTGGTGTAGTGGTTAAGAGTTTGGCTGCTGACCAAAAGGTCAGCAGTTCAAATCCATCAGCCATTCCTTGGAAACCCAATGGGGGAGTTCTATTCTGTCCTATAGGGTTGCTATGAGTCAGAATTGACTTGATGGCAATGAGTTTTGGTTTTGTTTTTGGGATCTCCTGAGAAGGTCTTGCTGATAAGATGAAACAGCTTGCCACCTCACTTGCTTCAGGTCTTAACTAAACTGTCACGTTCCACTTTATATTTAAAAATGTTCTTTCACATGTACGCTCCCTACGTAATAATAGGTAAGTGGCTTATAATTTATTTTGAATCTCTTATAGTATGTGGCACTCTGGTTTGTATATATTGTTGTTGTTCTGTGCTGTCAGGTTGATTTTGACTCACAGAGTCCCGATAGGATAGAGTAGAACCGCCCCATGGGGCTTCATAGGCTGTAATCTTTATAGGAGCGCATTGTCAGGTCTTTTCTCCCCTGGGGCCACTGGTAGGTTTGAACCACCAACCTTGCGGTTAGCAGCTGAGTGCTGAACCATTGCGCCGCCAGGGCTCTGATACTTGATGTAAATACTTACTAATTGATGCAAAGAGTGATATCAGAATTGATTTACAAAACAAGATTCAGGAAAAAGAAAAAGGTTTGGCTAAAGTTTGGAATTTGAGACTTGAGTTACTGAGATGACATCCTTGCTAATTGTGGATGTGGGGTCGTCTATATTAGAGAGGTCAAATGCCAGACAATATATTACAGGGTTAAACTCCCAATCCTGTCATTGCATGTACTTACCATGACATTGATATCTGTTATGCATTGAATTTTTCAGTTCCTTTATGTCCCCCAAAAATCTGTGTTGTAAATTCTGCCTGTGGTTATAATCTCATTTGGGAGTGGGTTGTCTTTGTTATGTTAATGAGGTAGGATTAGTATAGGATGTATCTTGAGTCACTCTCTTTTGAGATGTAAAAGAGATTTTATATACAATCTTGAGATATACAAAGGAGCACAAGAGAGATGGGGTAAGATAGATGCTAAGATGCGCAGAGATCTCCAAGGAACTAGGAACCAGGAAGCAGAAGCCGAAGAGACAAGGACCTTCCTCCAGAGCTGACAGAGAAAGAGCTGTCCCGTAGAGCCGGTACCCTGAATTTGGACTTCTAGCCTCCTAAACTGTGAGAAAATAAATTTCTGTTTGTTAAAGCCACCCACATGTGGTATTTCTGTTATAGCAGCTCTAGATAACTAAGACAATGCCTTGTGTGGATTAGGAGAAACCATCTTATGACTATATACATATAACCATGCTTATACCTGGCCCTCTACAGTTCTCAACATCTAGGTTATTTATTCCCCTGCATCCTTGCCATTCTCTTTCTTAGACACTTATTTGAAAACATGTAACAATTTGTAAGTTTCTGGCCCAGCTCTCTATAACTTGCCATGTATTTAAACTGGTTTTTAGGTATTTACCTTGGGTGCTTTTGGTCAGGATTCTGAATTTCTTGGAGCTGGCAGGTCATGGAGTAAAGTAACTCATTGGCAGATGGTAAATCTATGGATTGTTGGATTAAATCACTCAGTGTCTTAGTGACTCTTTTGGCTGCTGTCATTCTCCCAAACCTTTGGGGAAGATTAGGAACTCGTCTCAAGATACTTCCCCCCATATTTCTTCCAAATCTCAAAGGTAAGTTGGACGTTGGCCCAGGACTTCGTTCTTCCATGGTTCTCCCAAATCTCAATGGCAAGTTGTTGACTGAGGGTGGCATTTTGTTGACTGTGTGTGTGCTCATCTTAATGACAGTTTTTGGTCCCCAGTCTTTTAATTCTTCAAAATTGAGGCTTCTTTCCTTTTCCCCTTTGGAGTCTCCTCTAAGCTATAATTAGAAATGACCATTGTAATAATTTCTTAGTGTTACAAGCAACAGACTTCAACTCCACATTAACTTAAATTCAGACTTTAATCTGCAGAATAGTTAAGGCTATAAACAGTTTGTGTTCTCGTGTGCAGAATTTTTTAATAAATAATTTGTATTAAGCTTCTTAACGCAATCTAGTTTCTCATTCCCTAGACTATTGTAAGACAACTATAAAATATTAATAAAATATATATAGTGACTATAGCAATGCGTTCAAGCAGTGGGAACATAATGAAGTATTGAAATGAGGCAAACGTTTTGCTGCAGTTATTCTCTTTCAGTTTTTTGATTTATCTTGTTTATGAAATATTTTGTATATTTTTGTATTTTGATTTTAGAGAAACCTCCCTGCTCTCTCTCCATGTCTCTTATTTTTCCCGTCGTTAATGATCAAAGTGGTGGACGCATGGAAACAGAGATGCTAGCTAGCTAGGTTTTGGGGCATAGTTGTAGGAAGTCAAGTTGAATTTTTTTTTTTTTAACCCCTTCATACTCTGAACTCTACTGCAAAAGCATTTTTCAAGAAACTAGTTGTATATTTATTAGACTATACATTATATATTTAGTAAAGAACCCATTGGTTTGTGGGTTACCACACAACTGATACACCAGCTCTATAGGAATCATTTAAAATACAATGAATCTTTAATTAGATTTACTTTTACCATGAAGGAGCTCTGATGGAGCAGTGGTTAAGCGGTGGGCTGCTAACTGGAAAAGTTGGTGGTTTGAACCCACCAGCTGCACCGTGGGAGAAAGATGTGGCAGTCTGCTTCTGTAAAGATTACATCCTTGGAAATCCTATGGGGCAGTTCTACTCTGTCCTATAGGGTCGCTATGACTTGATGGCAATGGGTTTAGTTGTTATATTGGTTTTTACCATGACAGATGGTCCATATGGAGATTTTTAAATGATGCTTTCTGATTGTAAAATATAATACATGCTCCTTTCAGAAAATTTAGACAATATGGAAAAGCATAAAGAAGAAAATAAAAATAACTTGAATTCCACCATCTAGAGATAAACATTTTACTTAGATATAGATTTACCAAAAACTTGTTGTTATTGTTAGTCCTCTACTTAAATTGTCATTAGAGAGGCCAGGCTGTTGCTGTCATGCTAAATGATGCAAGTTACAGCCATGTACTGTCATAGCAAGGCTGAATTTTAACCAAAATGCAATATACAAACCAACTTATTCCTTACATTTTGCAAAATCATAAGATTCAGTACAAATATTATATCATTAATACTAGTCACATTAGGCTTTAAAAAAACTTACCTCACAAAATTTGTCATAGTTTTCTTTGCTGTGAAGATTGGACATCCTTAAATTATCTGCACAAAAGATGTTTGATGTTAACAAGCTTGAAGTGGCTAAAGTCAATAAAATGAATTGTCTGGATAAAATAATTTCCATCTTGCTAAAAATCCAAAATTAAGTCTATATGCTCAGTTCAGTGTCTACAGGAGGGGAAATTGTGGTCTTTTATACTGTGTAAAAAGAAAGGAAAGTTTCCTTTAGCAGTGAAATCAAGCTCACATGTTTTTGGTATGAGTATTAATTAGAGTGGGTAATGAAAATATGCATGGAAGAAATGTGAGTAATTTATTCCGGGAAGACACCAATGCTCCTGCTTGCAAATTCATTAACTTTGAAAATAATTTTCCTCGTTATGGAAGAGATTCTAATTAGGCGAGTTTGGGGTGATAGTAATTAAGATTCCAAACCAACAGAATGCTTTATTTCTCTGAGCTTAACCAAATACTATTTTGTGTTTGGCGTTTGCGTCAATTCATGAGGGAAGGAAAAAAAATATTCAGTGCGTTCTAGTTTTTTTTTTTTTTTTATAATTCACACGAAAGAGTTAGACAGCATTTTCAAAATGTCAAGCAAGATTAAGAATGTGAAAAGAATCCTAAGTTACCATAATAGCAAAATAAAATGCCATTAATTAACTTTCTGTAATATGCTGTTTGGTTATTAAAAAGCTTTAGGAGTAAATGTCAGCCGTAACGGGGAGGATGTGCATAAGCCCATTCGATAGGCATTTTGACAAACTGGCTGTCTCCGGAGAAGCTGGAGGCGGTTCAAGGCCTTTCGAATGTGCCCTGTGGGCCTTATGTGGTGAATCTGTATAAATCACCAGGATTTTATTTCTAGATGCTGCATCCTGCCTTCTTCCTGAAAGCCCTTAAGGACCCTAGCAGGGGTTTGGTAAGTCACACACATGCTGATTTTGTTGCTCCCTTGGCCCATATTATTTAGGTGATCTATCATTGCCACTTTTATCATTGCCACAGGCATACTGGCTTTGTGACATAAGAAGAGAATTTGCAGAAATAAATGCTTATTTACTGAAATGCCAAGCGGAGTGTCTTTCAGAGCAGGTGACTGATGTTGTTAAAGACCTGCCTTATTACTAGACTGCTAGGTTCTAGGGAAACCATGTTTCGCTCCCACGGGCACGGGCCCATTCAACCTTCTCAGGGGAAAAAGGCCTCACATTGATTTCCAACACCTCAGCTGCTTCCAGAGAAGAATTAACAAATAAGCAAGTCCTAAAATTACGCCTTTTGTCCTAAGCATTGTTCCACCTCTGGCTTCTCTCACCAGCTTACTATAATTTGAGGTATGAGATGGGCTGTGAAGACCTTTCTGTGTACTAAAGATCTTCAGAACAAATCAGAAAGTTTAAAAACAACAGTGGGTAGACTCTGGTGGTGCCTTGACAGCACATTTGCCGCTACCTTTTCCAGCTTCTTTTACGGCAGCTTACATCATTGGTCTCATTTGTTTTAGTCTATGGTAGCTAAAAATTCCCAGGTGGCAATTAATTCAGTCTTTGGTCTAGTGTTAATTTTGTAAGGCTGTTACTAGATTATTTGGGTTTAATTTCCCTGGGGATTTAATATATTTCTCTTCCAAATTGTTCCTTTGCAAACTGCTGATGGAACTTCCCTTTTTTTTGTGGTCAGTAGATCCAAACTTTTGAGAAATGTGGGAACCAAGGGGCAAGCTATCTTTACTGAGTTCACATCCTAGAAACAGGCAATGGGACCAGCATGGGTCTCCTTCAAAATTTGTTTGTATCTAGTTGTTATTCTCCAATGACTTTGACGCTTCTGTAATTCACCAATTTTTGATGCCACTATTTGGGATTTTGGAAACCCTGGTGGTGTAGTGGTTAATTGCTACGGCTGCTAACCTAAACGTCGGCAGTTCAAATCTGCCAGGCGCTCCTTGGAAACTCTATGGGGCAGTTCTACTCTGTCCTATAGGGTCGCTATGAGTCGGAATTGACTCCACGGCAACGGGTTTGGTTTTTTTTGGTTTATTTGGGATTTTGGCACATCAGAGTTTTTCTGATTCTAGTCAGCATCCAGAGGAGCTGGTATGACTAATGACTACCTTCTTCCACCGGTTAGGCTTCCAAGTGTGGCATGTGATTAGAGTCACCTTATTAATATGTATAGGGCTTGGCTCTGTTCAACCATACCTTCCTTACCTTGAAAACGTTAACAGATATAGAACAACATTACCCAACATACACACAATTGAAACCACCATGAATCTTTTGATGAGATGTGCTGCTACTTACACACATAGATATTAATTTGTTTAGCACCTTTTGATGAGACATGTGAGCTTTTGAAAGATTAAACATAAAACCAGTATCTCACTGACTTGTGACAGTTAAATACATGTTTCATTTACTAAGATTTTAGAGGTCACAGGACTTCAACATCTAAGTCTCTCCCTCTAGCTCAGATATTGAGTATTGAGCTTCCAACCTTAGTGCTCAGCTTCCTAGCAGGCAGTTCTTTTTGGATGTCTCACAAGCATCTCAATCCCAGAATGCCCCAAATGGAATTCACCTTTGCAATACCTGTGTTTCCTCCTATGTTTCCCATTTCAATGACTGTAACTGTATCACTCAAGGTCCAGTCAGGAGATAGAAAGCACATAGTATTTATTTATTTATTTTTAATAGACTACTTTTTAGAGCAGTTTTAGGTTTACAGAAAAATTATGCAGAAAGTACAGAGAGTTCTCATATACCCCTCACTTCCCTCCACAGAGTTTCTCCTATTAATAATATCGTGCAATCATGTGGTACATTTGTTACAATCGATGAACCAATATTGATATATTCTTCTTAACTAAAGCCAGAAGTTTACATTAGGGTTCACTCCGTGTCCTACAGTACTATGGGTTTTGACAAATGCATAATGTCATGTGTCCACCATTACAGTATCTGATGGAATAGTTTTCCTTTCCTAAAAAATGCCAACACAAAGTAAAAATTTAAATGGGATTCAGGAACTGTTCTAAGTACTTTGTGAATGATCTCATTTATCTTTCCTCATATTCCATGAGCAGGTACTTTTATATTCCCACTCTTCAGAAAAAGAAAGTAAGGTGCAGAAGGACTAAGTAATTTTCCCCATAAGTGACAGAGCCAGGACTTGAACTCAAGCAGTCCAAAAACTTCATCATGGCACTAGTCTGCCCAATCAAGTCTGAACTCTTCTAAATCGCCCTTAAATCTGCTCACTTCTCTCCCTTTCCATTGCCTTTCTCCATTATTTCTTGCTTAGACCCTTTTCTTGGTCTTTTCCAATTCATTCTCCACAGTGCAGCCAGGAGAATTTTAATAAAATACATTTATGATTTTCCTTCTTAAAACCTTTTAATGGCTTCCCCTTTCTGCCAGGTTTACTTAGCTAGCTAGCTCACTCTTGTAATCTGTACTCTGCCTATTTCTCCAGCGTCATCTCTTACCACTCCGCATCAACTTTCTGCTTTATTTATAACAAACTTCTTTCTGTTCTTCCAAGTGGGGGAGCTTTGCCTTGTCTCCAGGCCTCTGCACATGCATTTCCTCTGTATGGAATTAATTCTTCCACTCTCCTGTCTCCTTCTTACACCTACTCATTTTTGGGTCTTTCTTAACTCCCTGCATGCTCCAATAGCTTATTTCTTCTCAGATCACTGCTCCCATCACTCTCTCTTGCCCAGCTTCTTGGCTGCACCCTCTACTGGGCTGTACTCTCTCTGAGGGAAGGACCTTGTTTGTACAGATCATAGTCTTTATTACAGATGATAAAGAAATTTATTTTCAGATATATGAATAAATTTTTCATTAGCATTGGAAATATGAGCTAAAACTGAAGTTTGTGAATT
This sequence comes from Elephas maximus indicus, assembly GCF_024166365.1. NCBI lineage: Eukaryota > Metazoa > Chordata > Mammalia > Proboscidea > Elephantidae > Elephas > Elephas maximus. The sequence goes on from NC_064826.1 coordinate 86,290,999, forward strand.
GCTTTTCCCAGTTCTGGTCGTTGACTAGAGTTTTTTCTTTACTGTGACTTACACATGATTAGAGCTTAGGCTTGTGGTTTATCCTGAAATCATAGTATCTTAACAGACTCCTGTTTGGGATTCACATTCAAGGCTTTCCTGGATGGAGAACTGTGCCTGGCCAGTCAGTTATAAGAGAGCAGAGTGTGAGTTTAAGTGTATTTTGTTATAGTTGAACATGCAGCTTGAAGAGTTCAGTATGTTCTGATGGATCTTGCTGTGTTGATGTGCATCAGTTGTGCCTCAGACACCAGAAGGGTGTGAAAAGGGACTTACAGTTTCAGGAGGGCTTGCTGACAATAACTTAGGGTCTCTAACCAGGCAGATTTCAGAGGCCTGCTGGCTCCTCAGGTTGAGGGGAGAAAAGGCCTCTCTGGCTGCATATTACCTTTCCATGTCCAACTAGCTGCACCCTAGCCTCTGGCCAGCAGCTAAAATGGGGGGCAAATCACTTCAGTCAATTGGGCTGAGCTGACTTGAGGATGTGTTTAAGACTTTGTAACTAATCAGTCGCTGTCAATTCTGACTCAGGACAACCCCATGTGTGTCAGAGTAGAACTGTGATCCATAGGGCTTTCAGTGGCTGATTGTTCAAAAGCAGATCACTAGGCCTTTCTTCCGAAGTGCCTCTGGGTAGACTCGAACCGCCAACCTTTCAGTTAGCAGCCTGGCGTGTAAACATTTGTACCATCCAGGGACTCTTAGGATTTTGTAAGGCTCTGTTGTATTTGTACCGCTAGGTTGTCAGAGTCTGGGGTTTTCTACCAGGGCCCCTCCTTCTTGGTTCTGGGCTCCAATTTTTGTTTTCCAGGATGATGAGACTACTAAAAGTCTTGCTCAGTTTTGATCTGTTTTTTACTTGATTCCTTGACCACTTGACCTATGTTACTTAAGAATCAGCAAATACCTGGAGGGAAACCAGCATAGACTTTTGGGCTTGCTTCTTTGAATCCTGCTTTGGTCCAGTCCCTTAGCCCTCCAAATCCTTGCTGTCTCAGCTGCCAAAAAATCCAAATTTTGCCTCCCCAGCTCCACAGGAGTGACAAAGGCCCTGCGGGGTTCTGTGCCTCTTAGTTGCATACTTCCTTCAGGTTTTCAGCCATAAAGCTTAAGAATCAGCAACCCCACCCAGAGAAAGTAGCTTATAGAAGTTGGACTCATCCAGAGGAGCTTTCCTTCTCTCTGGGAGCCTGCCCTTTTAAATCCTGGCTGCCTTGGAAACTCTTTAGTGCCTCCAAACAGATGATTTTTATATTTTATGCAGAAGATCCCCTAAGAGTAAAGGGACAATAACAACAACATGGCCACTGGAGGAATTTTGGAGAGACTGAGAATTACCCAATTTTCCTATGCAAAGACTATGATCTAGTTGGGTAGGAACAAACTGAACTAAACAAACTAAACAAACCTCATCCCATGGGTGTGTTTCAGAGTAGGACTGAGCTCCATGGGGTTTTCAATGGCTGTGAACTTTGGAAGTGTATTGCCGGGTCTTTTCTTCCAAGATGTCTCAGATCCACCAATCTTTTGGTTAGTGGCTGAGTTCTGAACCATTTGTACCACCCAGGACTCCTGAACAAACTAAAGATTAATGTGTATGAACCAACTTGGGAAAGATATGATTCAAACTGTAACAGCAAAAGTATTTCCAAGTAGTTAGATGAGAGTCTCACTGGCAAGTCTCTGGAATATACTGAGGGTATTTCTAGCCTGTGATGGAGTCAGCCCTGCAGGTACGTATTCCACACAGCGGGAGATGGTAAATTTTTTTGCAGCCACTTGGTTTGTAGGTATTGAGAAGTAGCAAATGATGTTGGGGAATGAAGTTGTATCTCCCTTGAGGTGTAGGATATGGCCATCGGTGGGGTCTCCTAGCGCTCATTTCAAATGATTATAGCAAGATTTACCACAGTTAGACTTAATTCTGTCTGCCTCTGTTACTATGCTCTGAGAACTTGGGGAAAGACTCTGTATTGTGTTTAGAATCTCTTCCTCAGACATGACTCCCAGCATCTAGGGAGGTACCTTGTAAAAAGTTCAATAAATGTTTGTTGAAATGAATTGTGAAATTTCCAAGTGCTATGCCACCTGCCATCTCTTGGTTGAAAAGAACTTTCTCACCCCAATGCTCACAACTGAAAGCAAAGTTTATACCTTCCCACTCCCGAGGCCTGACAGTTTAAGCTTCCTCTGTGTCTTTTCCTTGGCCCCTCTTCTTGAATGAATCTTGTGGTGTTCTCTTGCCATCTGTGTCTCCACTTTTCTCTTCACATTGCTTCCTCTGTCACTCTGAAAGACCATGGCCTCCAGTAACTCTGCACTCACACTGTTAGGTACTGCTTCTTTCCTGAACCAGAGAACTTTTCTCCCCCTTTACTCTCACTCTATAATCTGCCTTCTAAGTAAAAAGGGATTGTGGCACAGTGATTAAGAGCTCGACTGCTAACCAAAAAGGTCAGCAGTTTGAATTTACCAGCCACTCCTTGAAAACCCTATGGGGCAGTTCTACTCTGTCCTGTAGGGCCAGTTTGAGCTGAAATCAATGGCAACTGGTATGGTTTTTGGTTTTGGTTCTTCTGAGGCAGGAAGAGTAAGGTGAGAAGTGTGACTGAAGTGCTCAGGCTAAATACAGAATACTGGGCTGCTTCATGTCTGGAAAAGCTGGAGAAATAAGCAAGCACCACTGATCGTTGACACTTCTCTTCACCTGCCACCTGATTTAAGATCTCTACATCCTTTTTTTTTTTGTCATCCTTTCAGTATAGGGACATTGGTGGCTCAGTGGTAGAATTCTCATCTCCCAGGCAGGAGACCTGGGTTTGATGCCCTGTCTGTCAGTGGAGATTGTATGTTCCTATGACGCTGAACAGGTTTCAGTAGAGCTTCCAGACTAAGATGTATAGGAGCAAAAGCTAGGTGATTTACTTCCAAAAATCAGTCAATGAAAACCCTATGGATCACCATATTCTGACCCGCACTGATCATGAAATGGTGTAGGATCGGGCAGTGTTCCCTTCTGTTGTGCACGGGGTCCCCGTGAGCTGGAGGCCTACTCAATGGCAGCTAACAACAGCAATAGTGTCTTTTTAAGCCACCATTGTGGATGTTTTTGCTGTAGGCATTGAGTAGGTGATACTAGTAGAATATTTAAAATAATAGGTTGTTTTTGTGCTATGCGCTGCAAGTTCCTATTTAAGTATTGATGGAAGGGCAGCTCACCCCACACATTGATCCCTGCTTCCTGAGACAATGGTAAAGTCTACCAAACAGGCGGTTAATTTTAATGCCCAGAGGTACCTCGTTATAGAACTGTTTTCCTCACCCTCATCTCAGCTGTTCACTTCCAGGGCACCGGCCTTTTTTACAGTATTTATTTCTTCCTTTCCACCCAAGCATAATCTAGTTCTTGTGCTCTAGAGAAGAATTTATGGGCATAATAGTCTGCTTTTGCACTTTCATCTTTGCAAAGTATTTTGCAACCATTTGCTACCTAATTCCAAGCCCTCTTTAGAGGTGGGTGGTGGTATTACCGCATAATTCATTTCAGCATTGTATGTGGTAAAGAAATACTTGCCTTTGTTACACCCTATGCAAATTGGATGAAATTATTTTAAAACTGTGTAGTGGTGCCTTTGTTTCAAGATTTATGGGTGGTTTGTTTTAATGAGCTTGTCATATTTTGATAGCAGGACTATATTTACTTCTCTCCTTTTTACTAGGACAGATTACAGTGCCAGGGCCTTGGAAGGTGCTGACACGAGCACAAAACAAAGATTATTCCCCCATGAAGTAAAGGCAGTTGAAATCCAATTCAAGTTGAAGTCACTTAAAGAATCACTTTGTACAATACAATAATAAACATTCAATATTTATAAAAATTAATTTGCAGGATTTATTCCAGAATGTTGATTAAATGGCAAAGTCCCTATTTCTAAAAGACATATGTTAGAACAATATATTGAACAAACCCTCAACATCCACATTAGATCTTCCAAATGGTATGGAGTAATGGTGTTTTCTAATTTTTTTTTAAAGAAATTGTGAAAGCTGTTTAGGAAGTAGCCCCCCTACAAGCACAGTTTTCTTATGCTGGGCTTTTAAATTTTTTAACGTTTCATTTTTATTGACATTTTTTTCCCTGCATGAAAAATGTGTGATTTTTACTGGCCTGGCAGGGGGTTGTGGTACTTCTTGCCAAAGCTTCGAGAAAACTCAGAATTCTATACATGAGGGACAAAAACCAGATGTTTAGTTAAAACAACACATAGCTTTTTTATACAAATATATAGGTAATAGAAACCAAGAGGTTTATTGGAATTTGATTTTTTGGGGGGGGGGTCAGTCTTGCTTTTGATATATTGAGAGTAAGCACGCAGTCACTTGTCATTCCAACTTGAACAGAACTATTTAATTTCTTATAAAGTGTAATTTAATTTCTTATAAAGCTCTTTTGATATCTTGGATTTTTCATCTTGTTTTATCTTTGCTTTGAAGGATTCTCCTCTAAAATGTAGAATGTGTTCTTCAAATGATGAGTTGTTTTAATAAAAAGAAAATTTAAAACATCAAGTAATTTAGGAAAGACCTTGCCCAATCCTTAGGCCACCCTCTTCCACTAGCCTGGCCACACCTTCACTGGGGACAAAATCTGTTGCTTAAACTTACACCGATGTGGGTCGCAGAGGATGTTTGCAAGGGCAACTGTTTTCCCATTTCAAATACCAGGCTAAGAACAAATGTGTAACTAAAAAAAAATAGGCTTCATTGTTAATTTGGTTTTGGCTTAGATGCTCTTTCATCTCTGAGAAGTGGAAGGGGGCTTTGCTAACTGAAATGCACATATTGAACGGGTTGTTGTTTTTTTCTTTTTGGAGGAGAGACATGTGGTTTCTGTGGTCCTAAATGCTGCTGGTAGGAGACCCTGGGTGGCCTGGAAGAAAGTCCCGGAGATTTACTTTCAAAAGATCATACGAAAAGAAAATCAAATCCAGTGCCATCGAGTTGATTCCGACTCAGTGACCCTATAAGACAGAGTAGGACTGCCCCATAGGGTTCCAAGGACAGAGTAGAACTGCCCCATAGGGTTTCCAAGGAGAGGCTGGTAGGTTTGAACTACCAACCTTTTAGTTAGTAGCCTGAGATCAAGCCCTACGGAGCGTAGCTCTACTCTGAAACATGTGGGATTGCCATGAGTAGGAATCAATTCGATGGCAACTGATTAAATGCTGTTGGTAAGAACTTCTGTAAAGACTCACAGCAGCCATGTATTTGCCTGGGTTCTGAGCAGAAATTGGCCTAGCTCTGACCATCCTTGCACTGACACATCTGACTTCGACTTTATTCTTTTTTGTCACTAGCCCTTTGGCTTTAGCAATACAACCTGTCCTTTTGCCCCAAATCTGACCTCATGTGGTTACCTCATACCCTTTTGGTCCCTATATCACTTGGGTCACACTGGCTGGACTTCATCACCAAGGAGGGGGTTACATTTTCCTTCAACCCTGGTTTTATTGGACAGCCAAAGCGATGTGTCCATGATATAGCCAGGAAATACAGAAATGGCAGTTCTGCTGGCTGAACTCAACCAGTTCCTTGACAAATAAAGCAAACAAGCAAGCAAACAGAAAAACTTCAGCCAAGTTGCTATTGCTGCCTGTGAAGGAACACTTGAAAGCCTACTTTTAAACCTACAGTGACTTTGGATATAAATTTAATTAAAGGGGAAGATTTTCTGACAATCTTCTGATTCTAAAAGACAAGAACCGGAATGAAACTTTCTGTATTAATTGAGGTTAAATGAGATAAATGAATATTAATGTAATTCTCATTAAATAACTAATGGATTTAATTCTACATTGGGTTTTCTACCAGGTATATTTAAGAAATCAGATATTTCTCCACTGAGAACCCATAATGTCATGTATTGAATTGTGTCCCCACAAAATATGTGTCGATTTGACCAGGCCATGATTTCCAGTATTGTGTGAATTGTCCACCATTTTGCCATCTGATGTGGTTTTCCTATGTGTTGTAAATGCTATCTCTGTGATGTGATAAAACAGGATTAGCGGCAGTTATGTTAATGAGGCAGTACTCAGTCTGTAAGATTAAGTTGTGTTTTAAACCAATCTGTTTTGAGATATAAAAGAGAGAAGCAAGCAGAGAGACATGGGGACCTCATACCACTAAGAAAGAAGCACTGGGAGCATAGCACGTCCTTTGAACCTGGGAGTCCCTGTGCTGAGAAGCTGCTAGTCCAGGGGAAGATTGATGACAAGGACCTTCCTCCAGAGCTGACAGAGAGAGAAAGCCTTCCCCTGGAGCTGACACCCTGAATTTGGACTTCAAGCCTACTAGACTGGAAGAGAATAAACTTCCATTTGTTGACACCATCCATTTGTGGTATTTCTGTTACAGCAGCACTAGATAACTAAGACACATAATACAAAGAATATAGGCAAAGCTGATAAGGGTTTTAGAGCATATTTAGATGAACCAGGAGGCTTACCAGCTTCTGGGGGCAATAGCCTATCATAAACACAGACTCGAATGACCAGAGCAGTGTTTGAATACCATGCCTTGGCTCGTGATCTCTGTAGAATTGTCCTTCTGATTCACTGATAGACGTAGCCAGTGATGTTGGCATTCAACCAGGAGAGCAATGTGGATCTTCCAGTGAGTACCATCTCTGTCCATGCCCCAGCCCCAATCTCTAGGTCAAGTTCAGTGGACCAGTCTTCCCTATATTTTCACATCCTTTAGGTTGATTTGTTTAAATTTGGCACTTCCAAACTCCCTTAATGTAAATCTTAACCTGCCCATACTTGGATAAATATCCAGGGAAATGGATTCCCAGAGTCCTGGAGAGGCCCTGATACCCAGTAAGAGCAGAGAAACTACTCTGGGCACCCTTTGGACCTCCTTGCCTCATGAGTAGTTTCCTATGCTTGTGTTTTGTAGTTGGGATTTTGTATTGGCAGGTCTGTAAAACTAGGCTCTCCTTTATCTGATATGTTACTCAGGACTCTTTTGGTTGCATGTTGTTGAAATTTCTAGTGTGTTTAAACAAAACGAGGAATTTATTATAAGGAGACTGGGGTGTCTTATGAGTGGGATTGGGGCCTATAGAACATCTGGAGCCCAGGACTGAAAGCACCATCAGGACTTTCTCCTAAGTTCTCACTTCTCTTTATGCATCTGTTTCATTAGCCCTCTGGATTTTTCTGCTTCTCTATCCATTTACCAATACCTTCTGAGTTTACATATCCTCAATTTCAGCCACCCCAGGAGAAACCGTCGTATCTTTCTCAGTTCCAGATTCAGAATACCAGGAAAAGACTCTGATTGGTCCAGCTTAGATAATGCCCTATCCTGAACCAATCATCTTGGCCAGGGTGGGTCCCATTGTGCTAACATAAAGACCCTACTGTAAATTTGTGAAAGGATTTGGGGTAGATAAGAGTATGAGGGAGAACCTGGGCTCCTCTCCTTGAATTTAACTCCCAGTGCAGAAGGAAACTACTTCCCTAGCTGGTGAAAAACTAAGTTCTGACTTGTAGTCAGAGGGCGAAGTAACCAGTCTGAGTTGGTGCAGGTATTTCTCTCTAAAGAAGCCAAGGAGGTCTCTGTCCTAGGCCAGTGATACCAGTAGACAGGGCTTTCATCTGTGCCATTTGGTTTTTGTTTTCACAGGCAGGTGTTCTTGTGTGATATTTTTGTGGCTCATATGGGGCTTTGATGGTAAACAAAACAAAACAAAACAATACAAACTCTAGATCATCCTTTCCCAGGGGCAGCTGAGGGCACAATTCCCAGATATTTCTCCATATATCCATCAAAGACAGTGCCAGCTTTGAGAGCCTGTAAGATTCCCCTTCTCCCCCAGCAGGTGAAAGCCCCGGCTCAGGTGTTTCTCTTTGGCATTTGGACGTGCTCCTGTTTCCAGCATTTTGCTCAGCACCAGATATGAAGCACTGTCCTGAGAATTTCCAGACCAGATGGTTTGGTCCCTAAATGGCCCTAACTCTTTTTAACTTGGGTCTCTTTCCTAAATGTTTCATACCCTTTATTTTGTTGTGGTGATCCTGGCTGACCTCATGTCTTCCCTCTGAGTTTACTAAGGGTGCGTAACTTCTATGACCCAGAGTAGAATGGTTCACAGCTTTTGGAGCAAGAGTGTTTCTTTTCCTATTAAGTTTGCAGATTTGTCATCTTTTTTATTTTTATTTTTTTTGCCTGATACTTGGGTAGTCTTCCTTGGAAACAATAAAAAAATTTCTTTCTATAATGAACCGTGTTAGAGATCAGCACAGAGTGTTTATTTTGGAGATAGTAAAAAGAAGACTCTTGTGGATAGTCTCAAATATAAGTATATATTCTTTTGGTAATTAGCTTCATTGCTCTTTGTCAATTTTTTGACAGTATTTACACTAAATTAGAAACAGTAATAATGAAACATTCTAGTTCAGCCCTAGAAGTATATCTGTCTACAATAAAATATTTGCTTTCAGTGACAGAAAGTATTTTAGAAGTGTTCATTAGAACAATTTGATAACTGCGTATCCATTATTAATAACCCAAGACAGGGAATTACATGTTACGTGACTCATGTGACCAATAAGGAAGCCACCATTTCCATAATTATAAAGAATTCATATCACATCCATTTTACTATTCTGTATCATTTGACCCATTTATGGCTCATTTTGAAAGAGTAAGATTTAAAAATTTATGAAGTTTTTTGAATGAAAAATCTGTCAGGTAATTTCTCCCTCCCATTGCTAGCAGTATGTGCTCTTCATCTATAAATCTGAGGCTGTTCTGTGGGGGGGAGATTCTACACTCCTCTAACTACAGAGGCTCAAGAAAGTACAAGATGCTCTGGGTTATTCTCACCCCTTCCCCTTTTGTGAGAGCCTGAGAACAGGGGTAAACTGTGAAACAGAGTTGGAATCAGAAGGGTGGTGCTGGTTGGTCACATTCTGGAACAAACTAAAATTTGGAGTGGGAGAACAGTCACTCAGTGTCCACTACTCTCTGTTCAGTGGCCCCAGTAGAAGTTACTGAATGGTTCATCCAGACAGAAAATGGAGCAAATGCTCAGTGGGGCTGACCAAGTCATCACAGTAAGCTCCCAGTAAAATGTCAGTTAGTGGTTGCTGCTATTATCGAGTTGGCTCCAACTCATGATGACCTTATGTATAACAGAACAAAACATTGCCCAATTCTACGCTATCTTCATGATCATTGGTATGTTTGAATCCATTGTTGTTGTGGCCATTGTAAATCCATCTCATTGAGAGTTTCCCTCATTTTTGCTGACCCCCTACTTTACCAAGCATGATGTCCTTTTCCAGGGATTGGTCTTTCCTGATGCTGTGTCCAAAGTAATCGAGCCAAAGTCTCACCATCTTTGCTTCTAAGGAACATTCTGACTATATTTCTTCTAAGACTGAGTTCTTTGTTCTTCTAGAAGTCCACAATATAGTCAATATGTTACCGCAAATTGCGGATTCGAGCCGCCTGAGCAAAGCCAATATTGAGACAGGAGGAGGTAAGCAGTAAGAAGGCTTTATTGAATACTGGTATTCAAGAGACAGAGGGGGTTAAATTTCTTCCAAATTCTGTCTGCCCCAAGAGGGCTACAAAAGGGTTTTATAGGGAGAGGGTCAGGGTTTAGAAATCCCCAGGAATGTTGATTCTTCTTTGAGGGGGACATAATGACGAAGTGACTTATTGTTGACGTCTTGCAGGCCTCTTTACACCATCCTGGTTTCGGTCACTGGATGGGCCTGGGTTTTACTCAATTATCTTGGGTGCTGATGGTATCGCTCGTTGTTTTTATCACCTCAGAGAGAAGCATGGTTTAAGCAACAACAAAAATCTTGGTTACCTTGTTTTTCTACAATGGAACAATCATGAGACAGATTCCAGAGTAAATAATTGACATTTTCAAAGACTAAAGATTTTAATCACAGCTTATACAGCTAAGCTAGAAAATATATTCTCTCTTATTTTAATACTAGAACACTGCAGAAAATGTATTTTCTCAACTTCAAATATACCCTGGACAGTTGCTGCTACTACTGCTGCTATTATTCTCACTACCTTCAAGATTTAATGTATGTGAGTGGGAGTAGGGTAGGATGCAAGCTGGGAAGAAGGAGCAAAATTTGGAAGGTTGGTAGAAGATGAACTTTTATCTTCTAGTTATCCTTTCTTGTGCAGAAAGAAAACCAGGCCTACTGAATGGTTCTTGTCCTGCTATTTCCCCCATCCCCACCCAAAATCTTAGAAGTAGTTGAATTTGGAGCATCCTGTAATTAGGGTCAAGGGGATTCCCAGATTATTGTCACACTTGAGAGCCTGCAGCAGCAATTTTCTTAATAAGCGGTAAATTAGTACTGAGAGATGCTAACTCTTCTCCCACATGTCCCTATTGCATCACTCTCTCTTTTTAGACATGTGTGTGAACAACAGTTGCTCAAGTGTTTTTGATGAAATGTGACATTTGTGGACTGTGGCCCCTGACCAAAGAATCTGAGCTGTGGTATCCAACATTTTACAGTCTACAAAATATAAGATGCCTGGTATTTATTGCTTGTACTAACAGCTTGAGCCAAGCTTCCTAAGCCTACAGAGCAGACTTCTTATTACTGCTCATTTTACTATCAGCAAACAAAAGGTAAATAGGAAACAATGTTGAACAGCTGACCTTGACTGTTCGTGAGAACTATGGGAATTCAGATAATCTGAAGGGGGAGGATTTTGTTTTCTAAAAGTAAAAAGAACTCAAATGGCACAGGAATAAAGTGGAAAAAAGATGTAAGGTAGAAAAAGTTATAAGTAGAGGTTTTGCACTAGCTTCTCAGAATGGCAGCAATTTACGTATTAAAGCAGCCACCAGGGAAATGTTAAAAACTCTCTTGGAAAATTTCCAATATGATGGATAGAACTTTAATATTAATAGAGGATTCATCATGATAATGTAAGTCATAGATCTAAATCTCCCTTCATCAACTGAATAGTTCTTTCCAGCCTATTATGCAGGTAGTACATGTTTTAAATAGCGTCATGTAACGGGTTCTGAAGTCTTTCTTTATCTGCGACTTTCTGAAGTTCTGTTCACAGGAATGGTGGCCGACTGAGTCAGTGATTCATCTTTCACTGTGTTATCTAGGCCATCTACATTTTCAGTTTCCTTACTTTTTATTAATATTTAGTGCTCCTTAACATACTTAGAGAACAGGGGAGGTTCAGTGGTAGAATTCTCGTCTTCCATGTGGGAGACCTGGGTTGGGTTCAATTCCCAGCCACTGCACCCTAAATGCAGGCACCGCCTCTCTGACAGTGGAAGTTTGCATGTTGCTCTGATGCTGAACAGGTTTCAGCAAAACTTTTAGACTAAGGTAAACTAGGAAGAACAGCCTGGCAATCTACTTTACAAAATCTGCTAGTGAAAACCATATGGATCACAAGATTCGATCCCATTGTGCGTAGGATTGCCATGAGCCTGGGGCCAACTTGACAGCTGCTAACAACAACAACAAAAGATACTTAAATTGTACTTCTTTCACAAACAGAAAAAAACATAATTCAACACATCCTATTTCACATACATGGAGTAGGCATGAAGGGAAATCTGGTTCTTAATCTATGGTATCTGTTGATCATTATACAAAGAAGAAGGAGCCATGGTGATGCAACAGTTTAGCATTTGGCTGCTAACTGAAAGGTTGGCAGTTGGAACCTACCCAGTGTGATAACTGAAAGGTTGGTGGTTGGCCACTCTGTTGGGAGAAAGATGTGGCAATCTGCTTCTGTAAAGATTACAACTGTGGAAACCCAATGGAGCAGTTCTACCCTGACCTATAGGGTTGCTATGAGTCAGAATTGACTCTACAGTAACGGGTTTAGTTTTTTGGTTTAGCTATGTAGTGTAGAATTGTGAAAAACAGTGACAACCTTTTTGGAATGAGAATGATTGCAGTGTTGATACCAGTGATAATGAATGTAAGACTTGCCCACAATTTTTTCAACAGGATCTTGAAGGTCCAGTAGTGGAACATGCAATCGCCTTTTCTTATTTTAGCCTGAAACATGCATGCGTGAAAATAAGTCCATGAGTGCAGACCGCCAATACAGGTATAAAGTGTGTTTGCAGAAAGTAAACCCTTGAGCTTGATATAGAAAAATTGGGGGCAGGGGTGGGGGTAGGGGCTCTCCTTAAGCCTGGGAATCACTGCAAACTCTGCCCCTCTTTTATAGATTCACAATGTCCATTGGCTCCATCCCAATCCAGTTACAATTCTGTCAAGGTTCAGATCATGAGCTAATTAAATTTTTTAATTTTCCTCCTTCTGATCTATAAACTAAGGAGCCCTAGTGGTGCAGTGGTTAAAGCACTTGGCTGCTAACCTAAAGATCATTAGTTCGAACCCACCAGGCACTCTACAGGAGAAAGATGTGGCAGTCTGCTTCCATAAAGACTTATAGCCTTGGAAACCATATGGGGCAGTTCCACTCTGTTCTATAGGGTCACTATGAATTGGAAATGACTCGATGACAATGAGTTTTTGGCAATGGGTAATCTACAATCTCTTTTATTATAAAGAGTATGCTTTTAATCTTAGCACCCTGTAGAGTGACTGGCTCGTTGTAAGAGTTCAACAAATATCTGCTGAAGGAATGAATGAGTGAATAAGCAGAGCCTGGGAACTTAAGCAGAAAAATTATCTTTATGGTATGCTGATATGTGATTAATGAATGTACCCTTTTCAGCTAAGCACTTTTTCCATTATAGTGACTAATTTCCTCCCAGTTGATTGGATTGAGATTGACTCTGATATGAAATGGTTAATCATTTAGTCTGCCCCAAACACAAGATTGACTGTTATTCAGTGTGTTTTCCCCTTTGTATAGATATCAGCAGTATATATAAAAAATTCTAGCACCCATTCATAATAGAGACATTTCTCTTATCTATACTCATAGTCTATAACTCAGAATTTTCCTTTTTTTTAACTGCCAAGGGAAAAACTGAAATTTATAGACCTCTTTACCTTTCATTAAAAACCTAGCATTATAGATTTATAGAATTATAGATTTGACTATACTGTGCTTTTATCCTTTTTATTTATAATACTTAAAACTTTTTTTCCCTATATGCTTTAGGTTTTAGGCTTACAAATTTTATTCTGATTTGGGCATTATTTTTCCCTCCCTTCCTTTCTTCCTTTTTTTTATTTTTCAAAAGATGAACAAGAACAAAGATAACAATCTCCCTCCACAGCTCCATCCCACTCCAGCTGTATACTCATGGAGTGACCAAGGTTACCACTTTATTTTTGGCTGGCATAAAGTTGTGCGATGTAAGGGCTCACACCAGGATGGAGGCTTGGCTAGAAGGCTAAATTTATAACACCCTTTTCTATATTTCTCTGTTCTCTTTTGAAGATGATTCACAAACCTCCAACTTAGTAAGGACATTAAGAGGAATTATTATGTCCAAGGAACTTAATTATGTCTCTGTTCTTAGAGACTAGGTTGGCAGTTGTAGCTTTGGGTTAAGCCAGAGCTCGCTGGATGGAGTTGTTAAAAAGTAAAAAAAGAGATAATGTACCAGACTGGAAGAGGAGGAGGAACAGTGGGAGCACCCACTAGTCCCCTACCTCCTGCCACTCCCTTAACTTTTTTAGTAATGAGTGCTACCACTGTAGCCAAGTGACACTCATGGATACCTCCTGGGCACCATAGGAGGTCTCAAACAGAAGCAAAAGGGAGGACAGTAGCTGGGGAGGGGAGTAAGAGTGAAAGAAAGACTTAGGACCAAGAGGAGAGTGAGACCATATGATGCAATGGGAAAAGCACAACATTTAGAAATCAGTGGTCTGCATTCTAGTTTCCAGGTTCCATGTAACCTTGGGCACATTATCTAGCTCGTGGTTCCTTCCTTCAAAACATTTATGGATTGCTGGATGATCAGTCTGTAAGGACTCTCTGCCTCCAAAAGTCTGTGTCAGTGATGTGACAGAAAGAATTAGAAGGAAGTGGGGAAAAGAAAGCTATGAGTGCATGTGATTGGTAAAGGTCACCAAACTCAGGTGCCCCTGAACTTGTCTGCTCATCATGAATTACTTTACCAGTTACCTGTTGCCTTTAAGTTGATTCTGACTCATGGCAACTGCATGTGTATCAGAGTAGAACTGTGTTCCATAGGATTTGCATGGCTGCGACCTTTACAAAGCAGATCACCAGGCCTTTCTTCCATGGTGCCTCTGGGTGGGTTTGAACTGCCAGCCTTTCAGTTTGTAGCCAAGTGCTTAATCATTTTTGCTACCTAGGGACTCCTAGCTTCCTCAAATCTAGGGGACATCTGATTGGATCTAAAAATTTCTGTTCACTGGCTGGGGCTGAGATAAGAATCTGACTAATAGAGAAAAGGGCTGCTTTATAGAACCCTTGATAGGAAGCCAAGGGATGATGAAGAATAGAGCCCTTGTTAACCAGCTAAATATTGCACCTGTAGGTTCATTCCAGAAGCCCTGGCAATGCAATGGTTAAGCACTCAGCTGCTAACTGAAAGTTCGGTGGTTTGAACCCAATGGCTGCTCCTCAGGAGAAAAGACCTGGCAATCTGCTCCCGTAAAGATTACAGCCTAGGAAACCGTATGAGCAGTTCTAGTCTGCTGTATTGAGTTGCTGTGAGTTGGAATCAACTCAACAGCACACAACAACAGATTCATCCCAGGAAACCATGCCTGAAAACAGTGATTGGATCCTCAACCTTTCATTTTTTGTTGTTGTTGTTAGGTGCCGTTGAGTCAGTTCTGACTCATAGTGACCCTATGTACAACAGAGCGAAACACTTGCCTAATCCTGCACCATCCTCATGATCGTTGTTGTGCTTGAGTCCATTGTTGTAGCCACTGTGTCAATTCATCTCATTGAGGGTCTTCCTCTTTTTTGCTCACCCTCTACTTTACCAAGCATGATGTCCTTCTCAGGGACTGATCCCTCCTGATAACATGTCCAAAGTATGTGAGTTGAGGTCTCGTCATCTTTGCTCCTAAGGAGCATTCTGGCTGTACATCTTCCGAGACAGATTTGTTCATTCTTTTGGCAGCCCATGGTATATTCAGTATTCTTCACCAGCACCAGAGTTCAAAAGTGTCAATTCTTTTTCTGTCGTCCTTATTCATTGCCCAGCTTTCGCATGCATATGAGGCAATTGAAAACACCATGGCTTGAATTAGGCAACATTAGTCTTTAAAGTGACATCTTTGCTTTTTAACACTTTAAAGAGGTTTCTTGTACCAGATTTGCCTGACGCAATGCGTTGATTACTTGATTGCTGCTTCCATGGATGTTGATTGTGGATCCAAGTGAAATGTAATCCTTGACAGCTTCAATCTTTTCTTTTTTTATCATGATGTTGCTTATTGGTCCAGTTGTGAGGATTTTTGTTTTCTTTACTTTGAGATGTAATCCAAACTGAAGGCAGTAGTCTTTGATCTTCATTAGTAAGTGCTTCAAGTCCTCTTCACTCTCAGCAAGCAAGGTTGTGTCATCTGCATATCGCATCAAAAGAAGATGGAAGGAATCTACAGAGTCACTGTACCAAAAAGAATTGGTTGATGTTCAGTCATTTCAGGGGGTAGCATATGGTCAAGAACCCATGGTACTGAAGGAATAAGTCCAGGCTGCACTGAAGACATTGGTGAAAAACAAATCTCCAGGAATTAACGGAATACCAATTGAGATGTTTCAACAAATGGATGCAGCGCTGGAAGTGCTCACTCATCTGAGCCAAGAAATTTGGGAGACAGCTACCTGGCTACCGACTGGAAGAGATCCATATTTATGCTGATTCCAAAGAAAGGAGATCCAACCAAATGTGGGAATTATTGAATAATATCATTAATACCACATGCAAGTAAAATTTTGCTGAAGATCATTCAAAAGCAGTTTCAGCAGTACATGGACAGGGAACTGCCAGAAATTCAAGCTGAATTCAGAAGAGGACGTGGAATGAGGGGTATCATTGTCAATGTCAGATGGATCCTGGCTGAAAACAGAGAATACCAGAAAGATGTTTACCTGTGTTTTATTGGCTATGCAAAAGCATTCAACTGTGTGGATCATAACAAATTATGGATAACATTGCAAAAAATGATAATCCCAGAACACTTAATTGTGCTCATGAGGAACCTGTGCATAGATTAAGAGGCAATCTTTTGAACAGAACAAGGGGATACTTCCTGGTTTAAAGTCAGGAAAGGTGCGTTAGGGTTGTATCCTTTCACCGTATTAATTCGATCTGTATGCTGAATAAATAATCCAAGAAGCTGTACTATATGATGAAGAATGCAGCATCAGGAGTGGAGGAAGACTCATTAACATGATATGCAGATGACACAACCTTTCACCTTTAGATGGGGTAATTTTGATAGGACATAAATTCCTTGGCTGAATAACAAGGGTTATTGGGAGCCAAGCCCATGTAGCAGCGTTTAGACTCGAGACTATTTGAGGGCCAAAACAAAAAGAATGAGTTTCACATTCTCTTGCAACTGCTCTGAAATCTAAATTCCAGAGGTGCTCCAGAAACAGAGCCTGCAGGCTTGGACCTTGACCATCAGCGTGTCTCCGTAGTCTTTTACTGGGTAAGCTTGGGGACTGTGAGCTGCAGAATGTTAGATGACTGGAATATGTTTCCAGGAGTGCAGGCTGTTAGTTGATTCCCCAGAAAGCAGATCTCTGAAGCCATTCTTATTTTTACATATGGTGTATCTGAAAAAGGGATTATTTGGCAATTGCAACACTTTTTGTTTTATGTGCCTCTGAAGGCAAGATATGTTTTGTCCTCCATCAAGTCTTAAACTAATATTTATCCTGGCATCTTCCCATTTTTCTCTCCACATGGAAACTATGATATTTTTAAGACTAGTTGTGAAATCATTCCTAGGTATGCACATTATATGGAGATCCTAGAAAAACTTTGCAGGAATATGAATAGAAAATGATATTATTTTACGTTCCAGACATTATAAACCATTCTTTTGTTGAACTTTTCTTCATTAGCAAAATGTAACAAAATGAAGTATAAGCTCACCCTGTGGCTGGTATGCTTTTTCTAGGGGGACAGAATATTAAAAACAGCTTGGAAGATAAAGAAAAAAAAAAAGGAGAATTTGAGAGAAATGTTCTTATGATAAAATCACAAAAGCAGTACTATCTTCTAGTTAAATAAAGCATGAACAATAATTTTGGGTTAGGTATGCTCTTCAATTATGCATTTGATTTTGGTAATAAAAGACGCATGTTTTCCAATAATGTGTGGAATTTAAATATACTGTTCCTTTTTCCCTAGTCTTCAGGAGAGCACTTAGTGATCCAAAAGTTACCTCTAACCCATTCTTGTCCATTAAAAATTAAATGCTTTTACAGTAAATTATTAAAAGTGCTAGGTTGGCTGCAAATCATCAAAGGTACCATAAACCATTATGCAAGCAAGCGAGAAGTCTGATTAAATCTAAGGGATCAGAAGGCATATACATCCCTCGATATCCATCGCAAATTCTAAACTACAAAAGCAACCATAAAATGCTGCATTAAATTACTTTTAAAAACTCTTTCAGGATTTTCAAAATTCAATAGTGATTTGCCTTTTCAATTAAGCATGAACTAAGAACTTTTACAGCAAAGCACAGATACACCACTATTTATTTAGACGTTATTTCCACTTTCTTTAAACCTGCAGCAAAATTAGCCTCATTTTTTCCAACTGATATCACTCACTTAATGGAACTGAGGCATTCTAACAGAGTTCGTGGAATGGCTAGTTATTAATTAAATCCTGTTTTCCCACAAAATGTCTTTTCTATCATTTGATCACATTGAAAAAAAAGGGGGGGGCCCTGAGTGTTGCAAAATCATGATGAAAATGTTAGAGACATTTAAATAAAATATGTTTAAAGAAAAAAACTAAGACAATCACAGGTTTGATTTAAATGAGATAATGTATACTGAATCAAAACAGCCTAGCATAATGCCTAGCACATTAGGAGACACTCAATAAAATAATCAGAGGCTTTTACTGTTGCTAACCTCATTTTCAAGTGAAAAACTCAGGCTTCACCAAGGCCACCAAGACCAATGCCATCCAGATGGTGGGAGTTGAGGGTTGTTTGATTCCCAAGTATGTGCTTTTCCCTTTGTATCACCCCCAGTGTTACTGCTTCTTTAGAATCTGATCATGCCAGTGACCATCCATCTACTCATGGATCCATAAAATGATGTGTTAAAACAGCTCTTTGATAAATAAAAATATAAAGGAGGAAGAAAAATATAAACATGGAGGTAACGTGGACAAATTGCGATAGTTGTGGAGAAGAGGAATAGCAGCCCAAACAAGCATTTACACTCGGGGTCTAGTAAAGCAGGGTCTGCTCCCAAGCCTGCTGCCCATTCTTCACATCTGCCAGGTGGGGTGAGGCTAAATAATTCTGCAGCTTAGCTGAAGTTGGTTTGGGTGGCTAAGGAATCAGAATGAATATGTAAAAAGCAAGCATTTTAGGGACAACCGAGTGGCAAGTGATTTAACTCTGTCAGTGGTTCTCGAGCTTTAGTGTTCATTGGAATCATCTAAGGGACTTGTTAAATTATAGATTTTCTGCTTCAGTAGGTCTGGGGCGGGGCCCGACAATCTGCATTTCTAACACGCTGCAGGTGGTGCTAATGCTTCTCCTCCAGGCACCCCACTTTGAGAACCACTGACTTAGGTTCCCTAATTAATTATCACCACAACCCCATGATGTAAGTGTTATTAGCCCCATTTTATAGATGAGAAAACTGATGAGTAGAGTGTGGAAAACTCGTCAGAGTAATGATGTGAATCCCAGTTAAAGAGAAACTGAGAAATTGCCTTCAAAGAATCTTTAGAATTTCTGAATCACTTGAGTAGGCAATAAGAAAGCAAAGTTACAACTGTTCATCACCACTCTTCCACTCCTACCCAGAGACAAGGATGTCACCCTCAGAGCAAGACAACTGTCATTGATGTGCACCAGCACTGCCTGATCCCAAAGATGACAGTAAACACTGAAGCCATTCTTCTAGAGATCCTTGAGTATTTTAAATGGGGAAACTGAGGCATGGAAAGGTTTGATGATTTGTTTGACTTTATATAGTGTATAATTGGAAGCATTGGGAGATCAAATGTCCTGAAACCCAATCAAGGTTTAATTATAAGACAAAAAATTTGGAGCTTCTATTTGCCATTTTCATTACCATCTGCCATGCTTACCTTTTCAAAAGGCTACCGAATGCAGACGCAGCATAATGAGGTGGTGTTAGGGGACCCTAGAGGCCGAAGACACCTAATAAGTTAGTACTCCGTGGATTATCAGACCATGTCTAGTCACCTCCCCCACCGCATCTCTCGTTTCCTCTAAGTGGTTTTGCAGACCCTCTGGAGAGCCCCGGATTGGTCCAGATCTAACTGGCTTAGAATAATCAGACATGCACAGAACAGACAAGATGACTGACAGATGACTCTGAGCTGCCACACGTGCACAATAACACTAGAGAACTTATGTCAAGGAATGAAAAGATCATATCAAGGAACAAAAATCACTGGACATATGTCGTCTGCAGTGAAGAGTCTGTCAGCCACTTCCATGCTGAGTCCTAGCCCCACCTAGTAATGAATAATCACTAGAAACTATGAATATTTAAAACTTCCTGATCCTGCCCACTGCCTTCCTCCATCCCTAGGTGAATATGTATAAAATAAATAAACAAAATGTGAGTGCTTCCTCAAACCTGAGCTCAATGCCTCTGAGTTCCCACTTGCTTGCCTGCAAAATAAGCTCTTCCTCTCAGAACCAACGTCTGAGAGTTTGGCTTCTTGCGCACCGGGCACGGATCCATTGGCTTGGTTTCAGTGGGATAGGTAGTAAACCAGAAGTCTGAATTCCTTTGTTTATTTATTCCATATTTATTGAGTACCTTCCACATACCAGGAACTGTTCTAGGTGCTGGGGATAAAGTGGTAAATAAGACAAACAAGTTCCTGCCCTTGCATTCTAAAGGCAGTGAGATAATAAACAAGCCAAAAAAAAAAAAGATAAATATGAAATTTAAGCTACTGATAGACACTTTGAAGAAATTAAAACCAGGTAATATAGGAAACAACCACAGATTCAGAGATTTAAAAATATGGGTCTAATAGTTTACTAAAGATGCCAAGGAGTCCCTGGGTGGTGCAAATGGATAACACACTTGGCTGCTAACTGAAAAGTTAGAGGTTCAAGTCTACCCACAGGCACCTCAGAACAAAGCTCCAGTCATCTACTTCCCCAAAATAAGCCATTCAAACCCCGTGGAGCGCAGTTTCACTCCGACACACGTGGGGTTGCTGAGCTGGAGCTGATTCAATGGCAAGGAAAAGAAAAAAGATGTAGAAAGAAATGAGGAGGGTTGACTGCCAGCCAGAGGCTGGACTATAACACCCCAGTTCTTAACATTTTAATTTTATGGATTTTCTTTTATCCATGAGGATAATCCAAGATTTCCCTTCCAAACTTCTCCAGAAATTATTTTGAGATTCTCAGAAGAGGAATTTTATTCACTTTTAAAACAATTACAATCGTCTGATAATACACATTTTAAAGTTACACAGGGATATGTTTTGAAAACAGGAGAAAACCCGTTGCAGTCGAGTCAGTTTTGACTCATTACAACCCTATAGGACAGAGTAGAACTGCTCCATATGGTTTCTAAGGAGCAGCTGGTGGATTTGAACTGCCGACCTGTTGATTAGCAGCCATAACTCACTGTAACTGTTAAACACTGCACCACCAGGGCTCCAAAAATAGGACAGGAATAGTAAATTCTGGGCCAGGGATTGTCCAAAGCCAAATCAATGGTGTCAGCAGTGAGGACCTTGCTTTTTGATAGAGAAGTTTGGGTGAATGGAAGCCATTGGTCAAACCTTGAACAGAGGCTATCCAAGAGCAAAAGTGGATGTAAAGCCTCGCCTCATAGTGCAGAACCACTGTACTCATGCACCTGCCCTTGCCACACCTTGACTTGGTTGGTCAAGATGATGGGGCACTAGGCACAATGGTCTCCAAAGGCACGTAGACCAGCAGGGGCGCCCTAGCAGTGGAGAGTACAAGGGCCAACAGTAGGGGCCCTGGGACCTGGTGCTCACTGGACACCAGGAAGAATATGAGAAAGGAAGTAGCACTGGCACTTAGGCAGTGATCCTGGGGCAAGGGCTTGAAAGAGGAAAAATAAAGGCTGACAATTCCGTTTCCTTCCTGCCATCCCTGTGTCCCCACCACGGCCTAGTCTGTCCGGCCACCTTGTTATCCCTGCACGCCTTGTAATCTAAGGCACACCTTAGACCCTGGAAGTGCCGGGTGGAGGGGACTATGACTGCTTTCCTTGTCCACTAGATCCAGCACTGTAAGATAATAAGTTTGTGTTGTTCTAAGCCACTAAGTTTGTTGTAATGCGTTACAACAGCAATAGGATACTAATACGGATTTTGGTACCGAGAGTGGAGTGCTGCTGTTACAAATACCTAGAAATATGGTGGTGACTTCGGAATTGGGTAATGAGTAGAGGCTAAAAAAATTTTGAGAAGCATGATTAAAAAAAAGGCCTAGGTTTCCTTGAACAGACTGTTAGTAGAAATGTAGATGATAAAGATTCTGCCAGTGAGGGCTGAGAAGGAAATGAGGGGCGTGGTAGAGAAAACCTTAGAGAATACCTAAGTCACCATAAACAGACTCAGGGATTTATGTCTGTAACTTTCTCATAAACAGTTTAGGGGAAATTTACATATACATACATAAACACAACACAAATAGGTACACATGTATGTATACAAAACGATAAATGTTACAAAACATTAAAATTTGGTGAATCTGGGCCAAGATTATATGGGAATTATTTGTGCTATTCTTGGAATGTTTCTCAAAGTTTGAAGCTATTTCAAATTTTAAAAAGAAATATAAAACCACAGTAGACAAGATAGAATAACCATGTGAAAGGAAATTTAGACATAGTTAAAAGGAAAGATAGTCACAGTATTCCTAGCATTCCTTCAGGGGAGTAAGACTTTGAGAGAGTGAAACATTAAGGATATTTTTATTTGTTTTTAATTTTTAGAATACTGGACTGGTTATTTCAATTATGGAAGGGCTGACTTGTCATCGGTCACGGGCAGGAGGATACCGGAGGCTTTAACTAAGATGGTCAAACAAAGCCTCTTTGATCTGAGCCCGGAAGGTTGAGGAGGCAGCTCTGCAAAGACCTGGGGCAGCGGGGAACCAAAAGAACCAAGGTCCATGTTGGGCAAGATCTGGGTGTGTTCAAGACTCTGCGAGAAGGCCAGTGAGGTTGGAAGACTTGTGCTCTATTGCTAATTCTAATAGCTTCACTTTGAGCTAGTTATTTTCCGTGTCTCCAGTGCAGCTCAGTCCATTGGTACATTATAGTGCCTGGTAGATACGTACCGAATGAATGAGTGGGTGAAGAAATTCATCTGTAAAACAAGGGCAAGTTAGGACTATTTCTAAAGACCATTACAAAAAAATTCAGCTCTAAAATTTTGTGATTCATCTAATATTTATTGAAGGTTTGCAGAGTGCCTGCCGTGGTGTCGAATGTTTTAAGTTAGAAGAAGATGGCGTGAAGAAAGGCATGGTATCTGCTTTTGTCACATTTATAACTCAGGGAAGCAGGCATCCAGAAAAAGAGGTACAAAATTTTGCATTAAAATAAACATACCCAGGAGTCACCTCTCTTCTCCTTTAATAGATGTGTAGTTTGGGCTGATTATTCTAGACTTGAAGACTTGTACAGGAAGGTTCACAGCAAAATGTGCTTCTAACTCCTAAGTGAGGAAATCAAATCTACGTCCCTCAGCACAGGCAAACTTTTAGCTGAACCCATAGCAGGCTTGGTGGCTGCAGGAAAGCATCATCTCTATGTAAATCTGTAGCATAATATTTGTAACCCAGTGGCACAGTGGTTAAAGTGATCGACTGTTGACTGAAAGGTTGGTGGTTCGAAACCACCAGCAGCTCTGAGGGAAAAAGATGTGGCAGTCTGCTTCTGTGGAGATTTACAGCCTTGGAAACCCCATGGGGTTGCTGTGAGTTGGAATTGACTTGACAGCAGTGGGGGTTTTGGGCTTTTTAGTTTCATTAATTTATGTGCTCTGACCAGTCTGTGAGCTCCTTGAGGACAGAGGACAGTGCTTTCATTTCTGCATCCCCGGTATCTAGCTCACTGCCCCGCACATATGAAGCCTTCATGATATTCCTGTCGAAGAATGAGGCAAGTTAAGTTTATATGGGCTGAGGGGTGCAGGGCAGGGGCAAAGATGAGTGATTCTTCCATTGCCCAGTTCAGAAAGCAAAGCTGAGCTTACCTAGGGCACTGGACACCAAATTTGTACAAGGCATTTGATGAAAAGTTTTGCCATGAAAAGAATGAACTAATTCAGTTAAAAACAAACAAAAAAGGGCAAAATTCAAACATGACATTCTTCAGTTCAGCTCAAAAACCAAAAACCACAATTGCCTGATTGTTACCAGGTGACCTCGCTTTTTCTCCACAGTCATCAGCGTGGAAAGATATAAAACAAGTGAACCTGGGAGTTTGCGCACATTTTAAACAGAAGTAGGAGATGTAAAAGTAGTTTTGAAGCACATGGGACAAGCTGCTCTTGCAAAGCACCGATTTCCCAGCCCCATGGTGGAATCAGAGGAGGATGGGACAGGGACCTTTGTTCTTTTGCAGACTCCACCTTCCACTCCCTATAGAAGGGGAGCTTCCAGCTGGCCTGAGTTCACAGAACAGAGAAAGGCTCCCCATCCTGGGCTCCTGGTGACAACAACAGATGGAGGATAGGCAAAGCAAATTAAGCCACCAAATGTTCTCAGATTTGGTTTTCAAATTTACTGGTAACACATGGACACTATTGTTGTTGTGCATCATATTTATTTGACAGCATTGTCCAGCTCTTAGGTGTCTCTGGCTGGCTCAGGCTAGAGAACATGTGCATTGTGTTTAATTAGCATTTCCCAAAATTCAAGCGGATTCTAAGGCTAAAAAAAAAAAAAAAGAGTACAGAGTACATAGAAGTTCATGCACAGAGACTATCCATGGGGTTCATTTCAATGTTCTAATGCAGCCTAAAGGGCAAAGATTTGAGCTCAGTCTTTTTGAAATATGCATTTTAGAACACTCCTCAAACATGTTAAGACACCCCATGTTGGGGTTCTTTACCACCTATCTGGAGCAGTCGGTCATGACTTTCGAGGCCTTTTTCCATTCTTTCCATCTCTTCCCATTATCCACGTGAGAACCTAGCTTAGTTCAGAGCAGAATATATTACAGTCTAATCACCCATCCATGTCACCATCTCTGTAGTATTTATCCCTCCACGTGCAAGGCTTTTGGCCATAAGTAGGCAGCCAAATATCAGAATCAAGCACTAGAGAAAGCATTAGTCTACACGGATAAGAACCAACAAAGTGTAGGGTGTGGGTTCTGCATGTACAAAATCTGGAAGTGTCATGTCACTCCTACAAGTTGTTTTTAAGAAATAGCCTTCTGGGAAGAACTGTCCAGAGGGTGATTTGGTCACAGGTATGGAGATAAGGAAAATAGGTGACATCAAGGCACTAGGGCAGGCAAGGTGGGCACAACCCCAAGGGCCATAAAAATGTCCCAAAGACATCTTAAGGGACCGGGGAAATTGTGACCTCAAGATGATGTGAAGTACTGGGCTAGGAGTCAGAAGATTCAGGTTCTGGTCATATCTCCACTAGTACCTCCTGTCACTTCTCCGGAGTGGTTTCCTTTTGGTAAAATGAGAGGTAGAACTCCCCAGATGATCCCCAATAGGCCACATCCACATGGTAGAAAAGGTTCTGAGCTTTCATATGGGCAGAGAAGGACACAGAGGAGGAGCTGCTGCAGGCAGGGCCATCTCTGGGAGCCACAGCCACCTTCACCAATCAAAGGACATATTTGATACACACTTGGCCTGAAGTACCTTAACCACATTTTTTCTACACGCTGCCAGGAGTGTGAAAACCAGGAAAAGAGTTTCCATGGTATCTTTGAATAAGGGTTGGTCTTGAGATAAATGATAATAAATTCTTTTGTTTATATACCACTTTTCAATTGTTAAAGTACTTTTAAGTCCTCCTCTTTGGTCATAAATGGGGATTATGCAATCATTTTAGAGATAAAGTAGTATAGAATTTGAGACCTGCTACTAAATGGTCCCTGGGTGGTGCAAACAGTTAAGCACTCAGCTGCTGAGAGGCTGGTGTTTTGAGTCTACCCAGAGGCACCTTGGAAGAAAGGCCTGGTGATCTACTTCTGAAAGATCATAGTCGTTGAATACCTTAAAGGAGTACATTTCTACTCTGAAACACATTGGATTGTCCTGAGTTGGAATTGACTCTATGGGAACCGATTTGGATTTTTTTTTTTTTTTTGCTTTCTATGTTTGGCAAGTTTATTATCCTAAGCTACAGGCCACTCACCCGGTCCTGTGTTCACATCCAACATCACATGCTGGACATTGATTCCAACTTACCCCATGAGGTAAACATACAGCAAGTAATTCTGAGGTTAACAAATTGCCTGCAATCTTACGCTGGCACATTCATTGTTATCAAGCCAGTGGCATCCATTGGAATGTGTAGTCACATACAAAAACATTCACTAGACCCTTGCCACACTGGCACTCATAGTGGTGAGTACTAGACAAATAAATGTTGGGAAACCAATGGCTGACAAGCTATACCTGTCCCATTCATTGTTCCCAACTTGGTTGGCATCCACCAGGGCTAGATTTTTGGTTTTGGTAAATGGTAGAGACAGGCTAGACTAAATGGTGTGATTGGGAAGGTCAAACCCTCCTTATTTGCCCCAGAAATCCCTCTTAACACTGACAAAGCATAAGAAATACTGACCTATCAACCCTTTGGCAGGGATTAGTCATCTGATTATATTAGTTAACTGTCATCTAATGAATAGCCAAATCCTGGGAAAACCAGGCACAGAGCAGGTACATTTTGTTGGACAGAAGGGTGGAGGGGAAAGCCTGGATGCTCACACAGCCATCACACAGGTAGGATAAGCTCAGGCTGGAGAGTCTCAAGGGGAGTCCTGGTGCAGTATGAGTGCACTGATACCTTTGTAGGCTTACAGGTTGGAGAGGGCTGGGATTTGGGATAGTAGGTACAGGGGTAGAGATGTGTTCATGAAGCAGAAATTCAGGTACATTTAGCTAGTCCATGATTTTATCTAAGGTAGGACGTGTCTGGATACAGCATTTTGTACAATGAAAGAAATCAGAGTGAATACCTGGAAGAGAGGTTCTCAAATGTTAGTGTGGAGAAGAATGGCTTCAATCGCTTATTACACATGCTTATTCCAAGGCTTTGCCACCAGGATTCTGATTGAGTAGATCTTGGATGTAGCCTAAGAAACTGAATTTTCAAACATTCATACCAGATGATCCTGATGCAGGGGATATATAGATTACACTTGAAGCAATACGGTTTTAGATTTTTGTTCAAAAGATGAGCAATGGGCATTTGGAACAATACTTGACTGGTATTTAGTTCTTCCCTTACCTGTGGGGATTTTGTACGTCATATGTTATATTATTGCCCCTGAGAATGAGTGATGATGGCCAAATCTTGAGGTAATGTGCTGGTGCTTTGTGGCATTTCTATCTGCTGCTGTGGAAGAGAGGTTTTCCTACCCCGACTCTGTGGAGAAAGAGTCCTGGGATTGAGAGGGCTATAGGGGCTGCTTTCTACATTTTCCCAACAAAGATACAGCTCAAATAACTTGCCACTGTGAACAAAATGGAAACCCTGGTAGCACAGTGGTTAAGTGCTATGGCTGCTAACCAAAAAAGGTTGGCAGTTCAAATCTACCAGGTGCTCCTTGGAAACTCAGTGGGGCGGTTCTACTCTGTCCTATGGGGCCACTATGAGTCGGAATTGACTCGACGGCAATAGGTTTGGTTGGATTTCAGGTGAACAAAATACATTTTGCTGCCTATGAGGCCAATCGTGAGGTAGTTAGGGGCTTTTTGGAGCAATTGGAAGGAAGAGGAAGCTACAGGGTAAACAGGGTAACTGAGCAAAAACCCAAGTCCCCAATACATCCATTAGAGAATGGAAAGAGCAGGCAAATTTGAGTTCATGTCATTGTTAGGTGCCATTGAGTTGGTTCTGACTCATAGTGACCCTATATACAACAGAAGGAAACCCTGCTGGGTCCTGCACCATCCTTACAATCATTGCTATGTTTGAGCCCATTGTTGCAGCCACTGTGTCAACCCATCCTGTTGAAAGTCTTTCTTTTTTTCCATGACCCTCTACCTTACCAAGCATGATGTCCTCCTCCAGGTATTGGTCCCCCCGATAACATCTTCACTACCAAGGAGCATCCTGGGTGTACTTCTTCCAAAACAAATTTATTCGTTCTTCTGGCAGTCCATGGTATATTCAATATTTTTTGCCAACACCATAATTCAAAGCATCAATTCTTCAGTCTTCCTTATTCATTGTCCAGCTTTCACATGCATATGAGGCGATTGAAAATACCATGGCTTGGATCAGGTGCACCTTAGTCCTCAAGGTGACATCTTTGCTTTGAGTTATGGGGCCATAATTCCATCTCAGGTTTCTGGCAATAGCATAAGCCACTTGAATTCTTCCTTCATAGTTTATGAACACTTTATCCTCCCCACCCCCACCCACCTCCTGTCTTGGGAGATTAATAGCTCTGTAAATTACAGTTGCATTAAAATATATGTATTATATCTCAATATGAAGCTTTCATATGGGTATGAAAGTGCCTTCAACTTACATCTCCCTGAGTGATATGTCTTGAGCTCTGCACTAATGCAGTTTCAGTTTTGCAAAATAAAAAGGGACTTCCAGGTTGATATAAACTTCACAAGGGCTGTGGGCCTGGAGGCAAGAAAAAGATGAGGACAAAGCCAGAAGAGAAATATGACTGGAATAGAGAATTTAAACAGATCGAAACTATGGGGGGTGTGTGTGTGAGAGAGTGGCACACAGAGAGAAGGTGCGTGTGTATGTGACCGAGAGAGAGGGAGAGAGAGAGAGAGAGAGAGAGAGAGAGAGAGAGAGAGATGAGGATCCTGCACAAGCTGTTTGGGCTTTGAAGACAATGGGACCCCTACCTTTGAAGATTTCTGTGTAGGGGAGTATAAAAACGGTGTGGTGATGTCAGACCTTATCTAACTTCAGGGACAACAGTCAGCCCAAAGCTGACTCCTATGAGGTGGAAATCAGACATACTTCCACTCTCCAACCTTTTCACCATTTCTGACACCAGCTGTTCCTCTCATGGCACTCTCTACTTCTCTGCTGGGTTTAACGATGGCCACACAGGACTCACAGACCATATTCATGATTGTGGGGCTTATTAGGGAAGTAACAGGTACAACTCAGAATCAGGATCAACAGGCTACAACTCAGGATCAGGATTAGGAAGCATGTAGGCAAAGTCTGGAAGTATCCCCTGAAGTGGAGAGCACATCCCCTCCCTTCTTCACTGCAGGACAACTCTCTCAGCTGCTCTTGGCCATGCAAGCAAGCAGGACTTTCTCTCTGCCATGTACACCCCTTCTCAGCCGTTCAGGCTTCCTCTCAGCACCCTGAGGACAGGTATCCTCTTGGATCCCTGAGGATAGGCTCCTGTTGGCCCCCTCAGGACAGGTTCCTCTCAGCCCCCTCATGACAGGCTCCTCTCAGCCCTGGCCTCTGCCCTGCTTGTTCTTTCTTTAGTTCCACTGACAAGTACCTGGAGGCACCCCACTCCACCAGAAAGATTCCTGTCTGAAGGTGCTCAGCTCTCTCCTCTGTGGGTTGGCACGCCCACTGTAGCCACCTTGCTCCATGGGCCAGAAAGCCCCCCACATCATTCTGTTGCTGCTGTTTCTCTTCCATCACTTTTCGTCTTCTTGCGCCATCTCCAATATCACAGTTCTCTCTGTCTCCTGGGTCTAGGAGTTTCTCAGTGCAGGCATCCCAGGTCCAAAGAATATGCTCCGCTCCTAGCTCTTCTTGATGGCAGCAAGATCCCCTTCCGGTCTCTGGGTTTGGCTCCCTTTAAGCCTTGCAGAATGGCAGAACTGACCAATTCCCTACAAGGTTCCATGCACCTTATTTGCATTAGCAAAATGGTCAAATCCCCTTGGTGACCCACAAGCACTCTATTTGCATAGTCCACCTAATCTTTCTGTGGGAGTTACAAGACCATGGCTAGAAGGCCATATAAAGCGATTCACTGTACCACAGGGAGTGACATGATGAAAATGATGTCCAAGATGGATTGATTGGAAAGAAGCCATGAGGGGGATGAGAAGCCTTATCTGGAGGTTGCATTTGCATACTGAGCACTGTTTGTGGATTACTTAGATTGTAGGTGGAATCCCTGGGTGGTGCAGTTGGTTAAGTACTCAACTACTAACTGAAAGTTTGATATTTCTGACCCACCCAGTGGTGCCTTGGAAGACAAGGCCTGGCATTCTGCTTTTGAAAGATCACAACCTTGAAAACCCTATGGAGCAGTTCTACTCTGCATATATGAGGTCACCAGGAGTTGGAATCAACTCGACAGAAACTCTAACAACAACAGCAGATTGTGTGTTTGTGCTGGTGAGGAGCCAGTAGAGATCATGGGTAGGTGTCCTTGCTACTTTTCTTTGCAGAAAGCAGAGGAATCTGCTTTGTCTTCTTGTCTCCTGATTCTCTGTGGAGCCGTGCTCATATCCATAGTTCTTGGTTTAGGTACAAACAAATTGCTTTCATATAGTATTCCAGAGACAGGACAAAACCAAAAACCAAACCCGTTGCTGTTGAGCTGATCCCGACTCATAGAGACTCTATAGGACAGAGTAGAACTGCCCTATAGAGTTTCCAAGGACCGGCTGGCAGATTCCAACCACTGACCTTTTGGTTAGCAGCTGTAGCTCTTAACCTTTGTGCCATAAGGGCTCCAGAGACAGGACAAGGCCAGTGAAACCCAGGCCTCCCAAGTTCTCATTCAGTGTCTATGAGGCTCTTTCTGATGTCATGGTATTCTCCAGCTGTTTATTCTCAAATCTAAACCAAACCAAACCCAGTGCCGTTGAGTCGATTCCGACTCATAGTGACCCTATAGGATAGAGTAGAACTGCCCCATAGAGTTTCCAAAGAGCGCCTGGTGGATTTGAACTGCCGACCCTTTGGTTAGCAGTTGTAGTACTTAACCACTACGCCACCAGGGTTTCCATTCTCAAATCATGTATTGAAAAGATATTGTCTGAATTTCCTACATCAGACCCTAGATCCTCTCCCCAGGTAGATAGTTTGTATCAGGCTACTAAATAATCCTGTGGGTGGCAATGAAGAGGGAAGGAGTAGAGGGGAAGAAAAAGAAAGAAGGCAATGGGGAGGAGAGGAATTAAAAAAGGGCGAAGGAGACAGAGGAGTGAGAAGCAGTGCAAAGCATTCAAAGATAGAATTCTGGTTAAAGGTTGAAGGTTGCCTCTTAAAGCCTCTGGTTTCCCTCAGAGGCCAGGGACCGACACATGCCCTCTGATGACCTAGAAGCAGGAGGAAGGCGATTCAGGCTCTGGGAAGTAAGAGCAGTTTCTCACTTTCACCACGCGGGGGCAGACTCTACTTAAGAAAAAGCAACAGCTTGCGACAGCTACAGGGTAAAAGAGATCTTTCTGCTCAGGGGACTCGATAGTGACCCGACCGCCCAGTCCCTGCGGCCCTGTCAGGTCTCTCAGTAGCTAAAACTCCATCTCCGAGCAGAATCTCTGGGAGAATTAAAGAAGAAAAAAGCAGACTTTGCTCAAACTCAGATTTTCACATAATGTGGTATATAAAGGAAACCCTGGTGGCGCAGTGGTTGGTTAAGTGCTACGGCTGCCAACCAAAGGGTCGGCAGTTCGATTCCGCCAGGTGCTCCTTGGAAACTCTATGGGGCAGTTCTACTCTTTCCTATAGGGTCGCTATGAGTCGGAATCGACTCGACGGCACTGGGTTTGGTTTGGTGCTATATAAAATTATGGTTAAACAGATTTCACATATAATGAAATACTTGGATGTATCACTTTACTATTTAAAATGTAGAAGCACCCAAGTTTTAATGTAGAGTTTTTTTTCTGTGTGTATTTCTCTTTACTGCAGACTTTTTATATATCCATTATATGTGCATTCACGTTCTAGGAATCTCACAAGATTGAAAAGTGGCCTTAATATCTGCTGGCTCCTTCTTAGCCTTTGCTTCTGCTGTGTTTCAGTCATAAGGTGGAAGAGTGACTAGAAGTATGTATGACAGTTTAAAATATATATTTTTCTAAACTCTGAGCCTTCATACTAAAGGAATATTTTTATCTGGAGAATGGTTGAAAACAGCCAAATTGCTGCAGCTCGTCTGGTGGTGCTTAAAAAGCATTCGCCGCATACACCTGATTGCTTCTGAACGTAATGGGACTACGACAGTCACCGGGGAGGGAAGGCTGAAATGAGATCTTAAAGGGGGCCACTTCCCCGCCCTCCCCGCCCTCCCTCCCCGCACCCCCGCACCCCCCCCCCCGCATATTTGTGAAGTATTCTTATCCCAGGTAATGGCATTCAGATGTCCATTGCTGTTTTCCTTCAGGTAGAATTTGCCCTCTTTTGAACCATAGAGAGCAAGCGAACGCCGGCAAATAAGAACGTTTTCTGAAATAGACTATGTAAGTAGCCAATTAAAAACAGAATCTCTTGAAAATAAAAATCTTCTCCTGGAAATGGTGATTGGGCCTGTGAGACAGAGAATCCTATTTGCAAGTTTAAAAGGAGCAACAAGAACTTCCTACTACCTACTGGTTGGGTTAAAAAAAAACAAGCTGGGTTAGGGCCGGGGAAAATGCAACCGGGCTCTTCTAAAAAAAATTTTTTTTTTTTTTAAGAAAGGAATAACAAATTGATTGAATAATAGTGAGAAGTTTGGCTCTATTAGTCTCATGATTTTCCATGTGCTCCAGTTAGTAATAAAACTCAGTTTATGTGAGTATATGAGGCTACTGCTGTACTCAAATTGTTAAATTTGGTGGCACAAGAAAAAAAAAAAAAAAAGAAAAGCTACTGTAGCAAGGTGTTGCCCACCCCCACCCCTCGCCTGTCTCCTCATCTCTAAGTATAATGAAAAGAGCATTACCTCCATTTAAGATTTACACAACTTTTTATGAAACGCCATCACTAATTTAGTCGACGGCACCTTTAACATTTATAATCCATTACAGTGACTGAGAGATGGTTATTTCCGGATGTGGTTTCCACCCTCTCCCTCTATTTCACAAGCTGTGTGGCAATGCTATGAAGCTCTTGCAAGAAAAGGAAAAAAAAAAAAAAAATGAAATGCCTTCAAAAATGATTTTGTGTTCTTAAAAAAAAACAGGTGAACTGACTATAAAGAATGATTTAATATTGGTCTCTGCCTTTGCAGCAGTGGAAAACTGGGACAGAATCAAACATCCTCTCCAATTTGGTCTCAGCCTTTTCAGTTTAATGATGTTTTTAAATGAAATATCTGACACAGACTCTATTAGGGTTATTCATCTGTAACTTGCAGAATTGTGATTCAAAATTTTCTGGAATACAGACTGAGAAGAAGGTTTTATAATGAAGAAATTTTGGGACATGTGTAATTTTCTCTGAAAGCTCATGTGATCCCTCATCTGAAACTTCCAGGCTTTGACCCAAACTTTGAGAATCCCCACCTTGATTAATTGGTATTAGCAGGGAAGTTCTGGTAGACACAAGAAGGGCTGACAAAACTTGTGAGGTTTGTTTTTTTGCAATTCAGTATAACGCCAAGATTTTGGTGTTTTCTCATTTGACTCCATCCCCTGAGAGTCTTGTTGGTTTTTAGTACTTAATTTTATTATTAATTCTTATTAACCTTAAAATCTCAAAGCACCTTAAGAAAAAAGTAAACCCAAAGTAATTACTCTGGGAACACAAAGGCCGTATCAATATATGAAATCAAACGTTTCCAACCTTTCCTTGCTATTCACCTCTAAATAACTACTCATCTCTCTAGTTCTTTTCCACTTGTTTTCGAGACAAACAGCAGGGAATGTCTTCAAGCCAATTATACAGGACCATTATGTGATCCCAAAGAGAGCAGGACTAAATAGAGCTCTATTCTCAGCTTTAGTTTCAAGGAGACTTGCCCGAGTTAACCCCTAGGCAGGTTAGACCTTTGCCGACTTCTAGGAGGCCCTTCACCTCCACTAAACAGGAGGACTTGGGCATCCATAGGATGGCTTCTAGCATCAAGGTTCGTAGCTTTAAGGGGTCTTAATTAGTCGGCGTGGAGTTGACCAGCTCATGGGCAGCCTCATGTTCATGAGAACAGAACTGTGCTCCATAGGGTTTTCAGTGGCTGACCTTTCAGAAGTAGATTTCCAGGTCTTTCTTCTAAGGCATCTCAAGGGTGGACTCTAACTTCCCACTTTTCACTTTGCAGCAGAGCACATTAATAGTTTGAACCACTCAGGAACTCCTCAGTTGGTCTTAGGTATTGGTGTTTGACCAAGCCGACCACTCCTCTCATCAGAAGGTTGAGTATAGGTGCAAAAAGGATAGAAAACAAAGTGGTAGAAAAAAAGATAACAGCAGTGATCAAAAATACAGACTTGTCTTCTCTCTCAAAAGAAACATCTCAACGTAAAATTTGGTGGCCAAACACAGAATTGTGAGGATTTTTCAGAAGCTCCGTTGTTCTTCTCACACTGCAAATTTGGCTCCAAGCACTTACCAAGTCCCGCTTGCTCTCAGGAGTGGGCCATATTGGCCAGCCTCCGCGAGTGATGACTCCTTCTTATCCCAGGTTCTTTTAAAAGGAATTCAAGGGCTGACTCTTGGTTTAGGGATGAAATGATGTTACTGAGTCTCTGCCCATCTCTGCATTTCTCACTTGTACTTGCCTCTGTCTGTTCATTCTTTAGACAGGTTTTCTCCATGTGGTAGGCAACATGGCTGCCAGAAGCCTGAGACTTTCAATCAACCACCTCAGTGACCCCAGTAGCTTGGAGAGGGGAAGGGACTCAGGTCTGGACATGTATCCACCCTGGAGTCATGGGTGGATGAGATGGATGAAATTAGCTCCACATGAAAGATTTATTCTATTACCAGAAGCAAAGGGGGAAGTATTCAGGATATTCCCATTGTCTTGTGGTGTGGGTGTTGTCTTTCTGTGGCCTCTTCAGGAAACTGTGGTGCAGCTCCCTCTTCTTCGCCTGCTCCCTGGGGTCCAGTTTGAACCTGTGCCTTGACCTCTATGACCTGTGCCTTTGACTTCTGCCTTTGCCCTCATGTGTGTTCTCCATCCTAGAACATGGTGTCCATCTTGTCAAGATTTCTCAGCATCCTGTGGATTCCTTAAGTGTGGCCTAGTGCTCCTTTTGGCTTCTTCGTCAGCCCTCCTAGAATCCAATATCTGTCTTTTGCGGTGGGCATGGGTCCTCATCTTTGCTCCCTTGCTTGAATGGAACATTGTTCTCATGTCCAGCTAGATTGGCCTGGTCCATCCTGGCCTGCTCTGTCTCACAGCTGGGCCTGACCAGGTACTGACAAGGAGATCACTTGTTACACTGCTAAGAACCTGCCAACTTTGTGCATGGACAGATCCCTGGCCAACAAAACTCATTTACTAGCTTGCAAATAAGGGCCTAGAGAAATGTAAGGGCACGGGTTTCTAGATGACAACATCTTATATGTGCAGTAGGTACACTTTTTCCTTTCATGTGCATGGAAAATCTTAGGAGGGGAAATATTCCCCTCATGGCATATTTTACATCAGCAGTCATGTTTTCCTGGAAATTGCTATAACTTTTAACGCTTCAGAAAGGATCTGATGTAAGACACTTAATAGCCAGAGAGAAGAGCTCTATTTCCCGTCTTCACCACCACGGCTGTAAAATACTTTTGCCGCTGATTAGTGTGTATTGCTTCACACACTGTGATCTTACCACAGTTCATTCATTCACTCTGTCCTTCCTTCATTCATAAACATTTGAGTGCTAGGCTCTTTGAAAGGCACTCCCAGTTGATATTGAGTTAACTTTGACTCACGATGACATCATGTGTGTCAGAGTAGAACTGTGCTCGGTAAGGTTTTCATTGGGTGATTTTTCAGAAATAAGTCGCTGGGATTTTCTTCTGAGACACTTCTGGGTGGACTTGAACCTACAACCTTTTGGTTAGTAGCCGAGTGTACTAAATATTTGTGCCACTCAGGGGCATTGAAAGGCACTAGGGATGCAAAAATGAATAAGACCTTTCCTTTGCCATCGAAGGGCTCTCAGTCTAGTCAAAGGCCAGACAAATAAATAGAATCACAAACGTGATGTGGCAGATTCTCTGTGGGTGCATCTTGGACATCCACCAGGGGCTTAGAGGAGGCGAATCTTTTAGAATGAGCGAGAATTCACCAGGTAGAGACATAGGAAGTTGTGTTTCAATAAAAGAAGAGCACGTTGAATGGCACACGGGTTGAGCCAGAATGGTGAGTTTCAGAGAGAGAAACTAGGTCCAAGAGAGCATAGAGTATAGGGCAAGGAGGGTAGGGAAGCAGCAGAACATATGCTTGGGATGGTAGACAGAAGGCTGATTTTAAAGGATTTTTTAAATTATAGTAAGGAGTTTATGTTTTATCCAGGAGAAGGAGGGAAAAATTAAAGGGTTTTAGGCAGGAGTCTATGGTGATTAGATTTGCATTTTAGGAGGATCACTCTGGCACTAGTGGTAATATTGCCTGGAGGGAAGTGACAATGAGGTCAGAAGACGCGCTAAGAGCCTATGGCAGCTATACAGGCTTGGTATGATGAGGGTTTGAACTAGGGCAGTAATAGTGGTGTTGGAGGCAAGGGAGCAGATTTAAAATATATTAAAAAGTATCAGAAAATGACAAGAATTTATGCTAAGACCCTGGCCTTAGTTTTGGGTGGCGTAGTATTTGATAAAGCCACAGAATATAGGCTGATTCATCATTTTGGAGAATAAGATATCAATTCAGTTTTAGATACATCCAGTTGGAATTGACAAAGGGACATCTAGGTATAGGTGCCCAATAGATTGCTGATATATGAATCTGGAGCTCGAGAGAGAAGTCTGGGGTAAAGATACTAGATCTGAGAGTTATTTGTGATAGAGAGTTCGGCTAAACTGTGTGTGTAGGGGGATGTGAAGTCATTTAGGGAGGATATACAAATGAAAGTGGAAGTGGGGCAAGGAGAGTTGGAAATTACCAATTCTTTTTTTTTTTAATAATTTTTATTGAGCTTTAAGTGAACGTTTACAAATCAAGTCAGTCTGTCACATATAAGCTTATATACACCATACTCCATACTCCCACTTACTCTCCCCCTAATGAGTCAGCCCTTCCAGTCTCTCCTTTCGTGACAATTTTGCCAGTTTCTAACCCTCTCTACTCTCCTATCTCCCCTCCAGACAAGAGATGCCAACACAGTCTCAAGTGTCCACCTGATACAAGTAGCTCACTCTTCATCAGCATCTCTCTCCAACCCATTGTCCAGTCGCTTCCATGTCTGATGAGTTGTTTTCGGGAATGGTTCCTGTCCTGGGCCAACAGAAGGTTTGGGGACCATGACCACGGGGATTCCTCTAGTCTCAGTCAGACCATTAAGTCTGCTCTTTTTATGAGAATTTGGGGTCTGCATCCCACTATTCTCCTGCTCCCTCAGGGGTTCTCTGTTGTGCTCCCTGTCAGGGCAGCCAACGGTTGTGGCCGGGCACCATCTAGTTCTTCTGGTCTCAGAATGATGTAAGTCTCTGGTTCCTGTGGCCCTTTCTGTCTCTTGGGCTCATAGTTATCGTGTGACCTTGGTGTTCTTCATTCTCCTTTGCTCCAGGTGGGTTGAGACCAATTGATGCATCTTAGATGGCCACTTGTTAGCATTTAAGACCCCACACGCCACAGGAAATTACCAATTCTTAATCAGAAACAGGAGGAACTGTCAGTGGACAGAGAAGTCAAGGGCAAATGAGGAGCATGTGGTCATAGAAATTAGGGCCAATTTTAATAAACCGTGCCAAGGAGAAGAAAGATGAAGACTGATGGATGACCACTGGATTTTTCAATGAGAATTTCTCTGGTGATTTTTACCTGAACAGTATCAGCACAGTTGAAGGGGAAAAGCTTGATTGCAGAGAGCTGAAACCGCATGGAAGGTGGGAAAGTAGAGATGGTGAATAGAGATTATTTTTATTGTTTATTTAATTCTTAATCCTCTCTGCTAGATTGTAGCCTCAAGGGGAGCAGGGTCACTGTTGATCTTGAGTAACATTATAACCCTAGTATCGAAATGAGTTGGAATCAACTTGACACCAACTAACAACAACAACAGCAAGTGCGGTGTCCTATCAAAAAAACAAACCCATTGCCATCGAGTTGATTCCAACTCATAGTGACCCTACAGGACAGAGTAGAACTTCCCATAGGGAATGGAATGGCTGTTGGATTCGAACTGCCAGCATTTTGGTTAACAGCTGAATGCCTAACCACAGTGCCACCAGGACTCCAGCCATAGTAGATATTTAAGAAATATTTAGTGAAATAGAAGACAGAGCCACAATGGTAGACCAGAGGCATAAAGTACTAGAGAGGGTTTATACTTTCTTAAGTAAACTTGGGGGAAAAATAAAACAGTATGTTGAAAATACAGATGAAGCACAGTTTCAGAGGAAGTATAAAAAGAGAGACTTCCACTGTAAATATTACAGTATAAATTTGGCATTTCCTCCAGCTCTTCCTAGAAATCATCCAAAAGCAAAGAGAGCATGAGAAACAAAAACACAGGCTCCACTTTTGATGAAACTAAGAAAATGTAGATTCCTAAAGCTTTTAAAGCAGTAGCAGTGGGAAGGGGAGAGCTTGTGAAAATGGAGAGAGAGGTTGTATCTTTTTTTTTTTTTTAATTAACTTTTATTAAGCTTCAAGTGAACGTTTACAAATCAAGTCAGACTGTCACATATAAGTTTATATACATCTTACTCTGTACTCCCACTTGCTCTCCCCCTAATGAGTCAGCCCTTCTAGTCTCTCCTTTCGTGACAATTTTGCCAGCTTCCAACTCTCTCTATCCTCCCATCCCCCCTCCAGACAGGAGATACCAACACAGTCTCAAGTGTCCACCTGATATAATTAGCTCACTCTTCATCAGCATCTCTCTCCTACCCACTGTCCAGTCCCTTTCATGTCTGATGAGTTGTCTTCGGGGATGGTTCCTGTCCTGTGCCAACAGAAGGTTTGGGGACCATGACCGCCAGGATTCCTCTAGTCTCAGTCAGACCATTAAGTCTGGTCTTTTTATGAGAATTTGGGGTCTGCATCCCACTGATCTCCTGCTCCCTCAGGGGTTCTCTGTTGTGCTCCCTGTCAGGGCAGTCATCGATTGTGGCCGGGCACCAACTAGTTCTTCTGGCCTCAGGATGATGTAGGTCTCTGGGTCATGTGGCCCTTTCTGTCTCTTGGGCTCTTAGTTGTCGTGTGACCTTGGTGTTCTTTATTCTCCTTTGCTCCAGGTGGGTTGAGACCAACTGATGCATCTTAGATGGCCGCTTGTTAGCATTTAAGATCCCAGACGCCAAGTATGTGGTCTTTTGTAAATGTCTTCTTTCACTTAGCATACTGTTTCCAAGGTTCATCCATGTTGTAGTATGTATCAATGCTTCATTCCCTTTTATGGCTAAATAATATTCCATTATATAGCTATACCACATTTTATCTATACATTCATCACTTGAGGGATGTTTAGGTTGTTTCCAATTTTGGCTATTATGAGTAATAATACTATGAACATTTGTGTACAAATTTTTGTGTGGATATGTGTTTTCATTTCTCTTGGGTATATACCTAGAAGTGGAATTGCTCACTCCATATTTAACCTTTAGAGGAACTACCAGACTGTTTTCCAAAAGCCAAAACCTATTGCTGTTGAGTCAAACTGTGCCCTTAGGGTTTCCAATGACTGTGATCTCATGGAAGTGGATCTCCAGGCACTGCTGAGTGGATTAGAATTGCCAACCTTTTGAGTGCAGCCAGTTGAGGGCAAACCATTTGGGCCACCCAGGGACCTCTTTCCAAAGCAGCTGTACCATTTTACATTACCAGGCAGCAGTGTATGAAAGTTCCAATAGCTGTACTTACTCACCAATACTTGTTATTACTGTCTTTTGGATTATAGCCCTCAGTTTTCTCCCAAACGAATATTTTGAAAAACTGAGTAAGCAAGACTTTCAATTCCCTTAAAGAGAAGGAAGTTCTACTTTGTCCTGTGGGGTCACTAAGAGTTAGAATCCACTCAATGGCAACGGGTTTTTTTTTTTTTTAAGTGGGTGTAAAGTGTGGTATCTCGTGGTTTTTTGATGTGCACTTCACTAATGACTAATGAGTAAATCCTGGTATTGTAGTGGTGTGTCGTAGTGGTGTGTCGTAGTGGTTAAGAGCTAAAGCTGCTAACCAAAATGGCCGGCAGTTTGAATCCATCAGGTGCTCCTTGGAAACTCTATGGGGCAGTTCTACTCTGGGGTTGCTATGAGTTGGAATCAAGTCCATGGTTAATGCGTTAATAACTAGTGAGAAACCCTGGTGGCGCAGTGGTTAAGAACCTGGCTGTTAACCAAAAGGTCGGCAATTTGAATCCACCAGCTGGTCCTTGGAAACCCTTTGGGGCAGTTCTACTTTGTCCTATAGGGTTGGTATGAGTTGGAATTGACGGCAATGGGCCTGTAATGACTAATGATGTTGAGCATCTTTTCATGTCTTTATTGACCACTTGTATATTTTCTTTGGAGAAACGTCTATTCAGATCCCTTGCCCATTTTGAAAAATGGGTTGTCTTTATTATTGAGTTGTAAGGGTTCTTTATACATTCAAGATACAAGTTTCTTCTCAGATATATAATTTGCAAATAAACTCTAACAGTTTCAGTGATGGCAAAAAAGCTTCTGAAAATAATAAAGGAAAAAAAAATGCTGTAATACTACCTGCAGTTGAGGGGCTTTTTGTATGTGGTTTTATATTTAGGGAGAATGAAAAACGCCCTTGCTGTATAAAAAGTCAATCACACCATTTCATTTTGTTTCCCATTAGGTGGTCATACAAAATGGGAAGACATTTGTTCATACATGTATATGTTCCAAATATTCCACGTTAGCCTTGCTGTTTTTCCCCGTATTTAAATTTTAAGAGCTAATTTAGAGTGATTCTGATGGAATAGTGAGATGTGTGCTCTAGACTTGGAAAGCATTTGAAAGAATTCCAGTGTAGAATGTAGGGTCTGACCTTTCCAAGGTTGACCCTTAACTTTCTTCCCTTTAAGGGAATTAAAAGTCCGTTTTTTCAAAATATTCTTTTGGGAGAAAACTTATTTATCTAAATTATTTAAAATTTAGTTTTCCAAAATAAAAACAAAAATAATCTCTTTGTTGTTCATTTTAAGGGATCATGACAGAAGTTTTAGCAGTGCCATGATTCACCTCTAGTTTTGTGGGCCATAGCAATTTTAATTCCTTATTTAAGTTGCTATGGAAATTTACATGCCAAAAATGTTGCCTGATGCACACTGTCATTAAGCTGCTTTTTAGGATAACTCACCGAGTACCAGAACCGTGGAATATGAAAACTCAATTTTAGAGATGGCTTATTGAAACTCCTCTTATGGGTTATAATAACACCCCAGTAAGCTCATCTTAATATATTTGATTTTAAAATACCCTTCTGTATTTTTTAAACATTCTAGAATCAATGTGTATTACTTTATAATTCAATAAACCATTATTTTAAAATTTGACCTTTTATTATCATACAAGTAGTACTTGCCTATTGTAGGAAACAGAGGAATTAGTATAGAAGAAAATAAATATTACTCATGATTCTACCACACAGAGATGACCATTATTGACATTTTTGTGCGGTGCCTTTAAAAAAATTTAAAGTTATAAGATAATACTCTTTCGTTAGCTGATTTCTGTTTTGTGGACATTTTTCTACATAAAAAACACATTATATGTATATATAGAGACAATGTAAATACATGCCCATATTTGACAATTAAATCAACCTTGTGAGGTAGACAGAGCAAGTATTATTTTTCTCCATTTTATATATGGAGAGATAGAGGCAATGAATTTAATGTGTTTAAGCTCTCAAACTAAAAAGTAATGAAGATGGGACTAATATTTGTATTTTGATTCAAAATCTAGTGTTCTTTCCAATCCTGCGCTGCATAGTACAGGGGTGGCTGTATAGAAGCTAAGCCATCAAGGCTGGAAATTACAGCAAATCTTAGTTAAGGGCATTCCTGTGTCTGAGTAAACAAAAAAAATATTGAATTATGAACTACTGTTGAGAGGAATTGCATGGCTTTTTGTGCCTCATTAGCAGCTAATTAATTGCTACCTGCAAATACCTTAATGATGCAAATGCCTTATGAATAAAGGAGAAGATAACTTATAAACAGTGGAAAGAACAGTTGTGACTCTGTTATCAGGTGCTCTCGAGTCAGTTCTGACTCATAGTCACCCCATGTAAGATAGAATGAAACATTGCCCAGTCCTGTGCCATCCTCATAATTGTTGCTATGTTTGAGCCCATTGTTGTAGCCACTGTGTCAATCCATCTCATTGAAGGTCTTCCTCTCTTTCTCTGACCCTCTGCCTTACCAAGCATGATGTCCAGGGACTGGTCCCTCTTGACGTGTTCCAAGTATCTAAGATGAAGTCTTGCATCCTCACTTCTAGGGAGCATTCTGGCTGTACTTCTTCCAAGATAGACTTGTTTGTTTTTCTGGCAGTCCATGGTATGTTCAATATTCTTTGCCAATGCCATAATTCAGAGGCATCAATTCTTCCTCGATCTTCTGAAGTCGTGACTTTACACATTAGATAATAAATTGAATATCCAGAAAGTACTCAACAGGTTAGAGAGGTAAGCTGAATCTACTAGGTTGACATCTAACATGGATAAAGGCAAAGTCCTCCCCTTGGAATCTCCAAATCTGTTGCACATCTGTAGAAAACTGTCATCACAGCTT
Organism: Elephas maximus indicus; assembly: GCF_024166365.1. Classification (NCBI taxonomy): domain Eukaryota; kingdom Metazoa; phylum Chordata; class Mammalia; order Proboscidea; family Elephantidae; genus Elephas; species Elephas maximus. Next base: position 86,333,228 of record NC_064826.1, read on the forward strand.
CTTCCCGAGCTCAGCTCAGCTATGGTGGCACCTGGATAGATATGTGGTAGGCTCGTGGCTGCTGTATCTGTGCAGGAACTAATAATAAGAGTCTGTTCTGCAGTGTTCCGACATACTCCTCTCTGGGCATGTACCAAGAGTGAGGTTGGCTGTCCCCTGTTCTTGTTTCTATACTCTGCTTTGCACTCAGAAAGACACTCAGATTGATGCTAAATTGACTCAGTGGCAAGTATCACAAAGGCTCAATAGTGTGAGGAAGCCACTGAAAAGAGACAGGAGAATATCATCTAAAACAGGGATCAGCAAACTATGATCTGTGGTTCAAATACGGCCTTCCCCCTGTTTTTGTAAAAAGAAAAAAATTTTTTGTTGTAGCATTGTCACATCAGTTCGTTGATGTAGTGTCTATGGCTGCTTTCATGTAACAACACCGGAGTTGAGTAGTTGCACAGTGTGATGGTTAATGTTATGTGGTAACTTGGTTAGGCTATGATTCTCTGTGGATTGGGACATGCTTTTCCATAATGTAATCACTTTCCATCTTGTGATCTGATGCAAGCAGCCAATCAGTAGAAAGAGGAATTTCCTTGGGGGTGAGGTCCTCCTCCAGTATATAAATGGATGCTCTGGCAAAGCTCCCTCTCTCTCTCTCTCCACCTTGTTCTCCTCTTGTCACCTGACCTCTGGATCTTGGGATGTAAGCCTATAGTCTTCAGCCTGCCACCTGACCTGCCGATTTTGGATTTGCCAGCCACTGCAACCCCATGAGCCAACAGAAGCTTCCAGCCTGCCACCTGGCCTGCAAATTTTGGATTCTTCAGCCCCTGCAACCACTTGAGCCAGCAGAGGTCTTTACCCTGCCATTTGACTGGCAGATTTGGAACTTGCCATCCCCTACAATTGTGTGAGCCATTTCCTCACAATTGGGTGAGCCATTTCCTTGAAGTAAATCTCTCTCTCTCTATTTATATATATACGTCACTGGTTTTGCTCCTTTAGAGAACCTAGACTAAGAGTCACAGAGACTGCATAGCAGGTGATGCTGAAAATATTTACTCTCTGGCCTTTTGTAGAAAATGTTTCCTGATCCATGTCTAGAACAAGGACATGGGATGAGGAGGACAGTCCAGCTCCAATCTAAGCTCCAGGGATCTCAATTTAAAGAAGAAAAATCAATGGCAGCGTGCTTGGAAGAGGCTCACCATCATGGTGCAGGAATGCAAAACTAAGTTTTACCGAGAGTGTTAAAGATTGAGACATTTTCATGTTGAGAAGAGAAGCTTTGAGGGTGGGTGGAGAAAGGGTAGAGGAGAGTGGAGGATTCTTGGCTGAATTAAAATACTGACAGGGTTATGAGGGGAAGGACTTGTAGCCCCAACTAGGACTATGGGTGACAGTTACAGGGAAGCTGTTCAGTAGACTTTCTAACAATGAAGAATTCAAAAATATAACTAGCTGGCCTAGGCTTGGGGGCTCTTTGTCATAGTTCAAAGTGTTCATGGCTAGGCTGGACCATTACACATCAGGGACATTAGAGAGTAGATTCAGGAGTAAGACTAGTCACCATTTTAGGGTGCCTACTATCTACCATCACCTCTCTACACATATCACCTTGTAGTAT